>NC_133335.1:20530112-20885112 GCF_042186555.1 Aquarana catesbeiana
TCTCACCACAGGGGAAAGATGCACTGCAAGTCTAAGTGAATGAATCAAAGGCAGTGAAACAAAATATACTTCAGTGTGTATGGACAAATATCCACACCAAAAAAACAATACGTGTGCAGACCCCTCAAAGTAAAACATGTGAAAAAGAAAAATGTAAAAAGTAATGAAAGATAATAAAAATAGAAAATGCCTCCAAACAATAAATAAAGTGAGTGATCAATCAGATGTGCAGGTATAACACAAAATCCGAGAAGGCAATAATTATACAAATGAGTGAATAGTGCCCTGAAAAAGACACAATATTAACCACACAAAAGTGATGAGCTACCAATAATGTGAAGCTGGATAGTGATCAACATGGAAATGAAAATAGGCTGAAAAACATAAACATTGAGTGTGCATTAAAAATATGGTGATCAAAAACTATGAGACCGGAGATTAAGTTTTACCGTCGATACATCGATGATGTCATCATTTTATGGGAAGGGAACCCTAATACATTCCAAACATTTCTTGATGAACTTAACCAAAATATATATGGCATCTCGTTCACTGGGAAATCGGATTTCAACATAATAGACTACCTGGACCTTCATATTTTCAAGGAAGGTGATGAACTGTTTACGAAAACATTTTTTAAAACCACCGACCGTAATGGGTACATACCCATCTCTAGCTGTCACCACCCTAAGTGGAAAAACAACATTCCTAAGGGACAGTTTTTGAGAATAAGGAGAAATTGTCGGAATGTTGAAGATTACTGTGAACAGTGATATGTTGATCAAGACGTTCACCGATAAGGGTTACCACACCAAATCCCTGTTGAAATTGAAAAACGAAATAATGAATTTGGACCGGGATACTCTTTTAACTACCAAAAGAAATAACACCCAGAGGGACTCTCCAGGGGATGTAGCCTTTATTACAGGTTTTAACACTCAATTTAGTTATATAGAACACATAGTGAGGAAATATTGGCCTATTTTAAAATCTGATAGAACTCTGGGGAACATTCTCACAAGAAAACCACATTTTATTTATAGAAGGGCTCCTACCCTCAGAAATCATTTGGTGCATAACGTCATTGACCCTCCAAAAAACATTAAGTTGTTCTCAGGCCTGAAAGGTTTTTTTAGATGCCAGAAATGTCTGGCATGTCGGGTCAGTAAAAAGCAACCCAAGAAGAGATCCTCTTTTTTCTCCAGGAGAGGTATAGAGTTCGATATCAGAGAATTGATTACCTGCAACACTACCCATGTGACTTATGTCATCGAGTGTCCATGTCGAATGCAATATGTGGGTAGAACCACTAGACCCCTACGTGTGCGTATTAGGGAGCACATCACTAATATAAGAAAGGGGTTTCCCAAGCATAATCTTTCCAGACACTTTGATGAATTCTATCACAGAGATCCATCGTGTCTGGTGTTCTACGGCATAGATACGATCAAAGACAACTGGAGGGGGGGGAGTAAGAAAGTAATGATATCCCAAAATGAAACTAGATGGATATACCGTCTGGACAGTTTGGTCCCTAGAGGACTCAACGTGGACATCGCTCTAAACTGTTTTTTATCTAATTTTTAGCATTTATATATACACAAGGATTTTATTGAAATTTACCTTATTATCCTTCCCTTCCCGCTAGTGTTGCACAGTAGAATATTTATATAACCATGAAGCGTTAATCTTCCATTCCCCGTCTCCCTCTTTGGGATTTTGTACCCCTGCTTTTTACAGTTTAACTGAGTGATACAGGATTAAGCTAGTGGGCCTGGGGCACACGGAGTTCCCCCTTAAAGTTTCACCTAGTTTTCTATGGCTCTTATTTAAATTTCACCCGATCCTCCCTTTGTGCTGTATCTTATTTTAGTTTATTGTATGTTTTTATGCTAACTAGCTCGTCCCTGTTTACATATACCAATTTTTGGTTTTGGTGGTGCTGCTGCTATTTTCGCGGTCGTAGACCTTAATATAGGGGCATCCGGAGCATGGATGCATGTATTTAATATATCTTGGCCTAAGTTTTGTACCTGAATTACTATAATTGCTGCTGGCTATCTTATACATTTCCACCAGTTTGTATTTGTAAAAAACTTTTTGTATAATATAACATATATTTACATTTTTATTTTATTATTTTTTATTTTTATCCTAATATTTTTATTTTATTATTTTTCCTTTATATATTTTTTGCATGAGGTCAGTCACAGTATCTTCCTCATAAAAGACTCTTTGTATATTGATTGTTCCTCCCCCTTATTATGTCCAATTCATTTTTCCATTTTTAACATATGTTTCAATATTTTAATATTTTTCATTGCAACATTGTATAGTTTTGCGTTTTGTAACACCTGGTATTGGTTAATTTCACACACGGAGGCGCGCTTTTTTCCTTTTTTTCCTTTTTTCCTTTTTCATTTAACTTGCATTACAATATTATGAACTACCACTAGGGGGTGTCAGACTGCTATGTTGGTTATGCTTTCCCCTTCTTACCACAGCGGTCCACCCATTTGTAATGCTGGGCGTATGTGCTTGTCACATACTGCTTCCCGATTGGCTTCCGCGGCGCCTCCGTGGAGTATTTATAGACGTATGGTGTACCAAGATGGCCGCGCCTCAGATGACGTCTTGATGACGAAACGCGTAAGCGTGGCCACTTGGTACGCATATGTCCTTTCACCTCTGTCTTTATTATTGACTTCCGGTTTCTGTAGACGGCCGTGGAACGCACGCCGCTACCACTGCACTGTCTGCGGCTTCTGGCGTGGAGCCAGCCGGCGGAGAGCAGTCAGATTTTAGTTTTTCTTCCTTTTATTTCCAGTTTTAATATAAACCTAAACTCAATAAAGTTTTATTTGGATTTACACTATGAGGCTCTTCTCTTCTCCCTGTATATGGTACTCTGTCCTGGTGGATGCCATTTGAGAGCACTCTGGTGACACAAGTGAAAAGAAGGTGCTGAAGGGGACACCGACCGCTTGGATCATCGGACCTAAGTCTACATGCCCATTACCCCTGCAGGGGTTGGGCGTTCCGGTGAGTGGGGACACTAGAGGGGGCTCCACACAGGACGGCATATATATTGTTTATGAACGGACACACCAGGAACCAATTGAAGATACACCAGATTTGTGCACTAAGAACTTTTTATACACACTGGACATTTTTTAATATATTTAGCATTTCTTGGTATTTTTGATATATGCACGGACATTTTTTGGAAATATAGACTATTTTGTTAGTAATTAAGAGAATATATTTTTTAAGAAAGATATATATTTTTCTCAAAGGGATTTTTTTTTTTTTTCTCCAAAAAATTTTTTTTCATCTAATACTTTTATCCACCAATTTTTTGATCACCATATATTTTTAATGCACACTCAATGTTTATGTTTTTCAGCCTGTTTTCATTTCCATGTTGATCACTATCCAGCTTCACATTATTGGTAGCTCATCACTTTTGTGTGGTTAATATTGTGTCTTTTTCAGGGCACTATTCACTCATTTGTATAATTATTGCCTTCTCGGATTTTGTGTTATTCCTGCACATCTGATTGATCACTCACTTTATTTATTGTTTGGAGGCATTTTCTATTTTTATTATCTTTCATTACTTTTTACATTTTTCTTTTTCACATGTTTTACTTTGAGGGGTCTGCACACGTATTGGTTTTTTGGTGTGGATATTTGTCCATACACACTGAAGTATATTTTGTTTCACTGCCTTTGATTCATTCACTTAGACTTGCAGTGCATCTTTCCCCTGTGGTGAAAGTTTGTTTACTTAATATTTTACTAGTGAACAGCGCCAATCCCCATTTTTCTCAGAGATTACAGCATTTGGATTGCACCTCGGTGCTTTTCTTTTTTTGGGGGGCTGCAGTTCGGTTTAGAGCCTGTCCTGAGCGCGGAATACTAACACATATATTAAACCTCATTTGCCATGTAGTTGCCCACCCCATTCATTTGTTTAGATCTTTTTGCAAGGTTTCCACATCCTGCGGAGAAGTTATTGCCCTGCTTACTTAGTATCGTCCGCAAATACAGAAATTGAGCTGTTTATCCCATCCTCCAAATCGTTTATGAATAATTTAAATAGGATAGGTCCCAGGACAGAACCCCGGGGGACTCCCCTTTCCACACCAGACCATTTCTCGTGCTCCCCATTTATCACCACCCTTTGGACTCGCCCTTGTAGCCAGTTTTCAACCCATCTACTGACACTATGGTCCATGTTTAGTTTGTACAGTAAACGTTTATGGGGAATTGTATAAAATGCCTTTGCAAAATCCAGATACACCACATCTACGGGCCTTCCTTTATCTAGATGGCCTCCCATTCACTTTCACACTGGGGCGGTGCATTTTCAGGATGTTAGGAAAAGTCCTGCAAGCAGCATATTTGGGGCAGTTTGGGAGCACTGTATTTAGCGCTCCCAAAACGCCCTGCCCATTGAAATGAATGGGCAGCTCTTCCAAAGTGCCTGAAAAGCACTTTGGAAGCGCCGCAACATGGGCACTTTTAACCCCTTCTTTGGGGTACAAGTGCCCCACTAGTGGCCAAAAAATGCTGCTTAAACAGCGCTAAAGCGAGCAACGTGGCCCCGGTGTTAAAGGGGTCTTACTGAAATCTTGTATAGAGTCCCTTATCATCCCCTCCGATAGCTTGCAGACTATTGATGTTAGGCTAACTGGCTTGTAGTTCCCAAGGATATATCTCAGCCCTTTTTTAAATATTGGTGCTACATTGGCTTTTCTCCAATCAGTTGGTACCATTCAAGTCAATAAACTGTCCATAAAAATTTGGGACAAAGGTCTGGCTATTACTTGACTGAGTTCCTTAACGACTCTCGGATGCAAGCCATCTGGTCCCGGTGACTATTATGTCAATATTATGTTTTTCAAGTCTATTTATAATTCTGTCCTCTGTTAGCCATGAGGGTGCTTTCTGTGATGTGTTATGAAGATTAACATTACTATCTTGGTTACTGAATCCCCCCGTTTCCCTTGTGAAGACTGAGGAGACGAATATATTCAAAACCTTCGCCATCTCTCTGTCTTTTGTAACCAGATTCCCTTTGTCATCCTTTATGGGGCCGGTATGATTTGACCTCACTTTCTTACTATTTATATACTTGGGATTTTTTTTTACTCTCCTCCGCCATGTTCCTTTTGTGTTCTATGTTAGCCGCCCTGATTGCACTCTTACATTTCCTATTGCATTCTTTGTAAAGTTGGAATGCTGATGATGACCCCTCAGCCTTGTATTTTTTGAAGGCCTTTTCTCTTGCTTTTTATGCATTTTTACGTTGGAGTTAAGCCACTTAGGACTTTTGTTAGCTCTTTTAAATTTATTTCCCATTGCAATGCACTAACCAATACCTTAAAGCACTCCCATTTTTCATCTGTGTTTTTTGTTCCCAGGATTTTATCCCATTTAATATCTTTTAGCAAAGAGCGCAGTTTAGGGAAGTTGGCTCTTGAAATTCAGTGTCTTTGTATTACCCTTGTGTTTCCTATTTGTGTGATTTATGCTGAAACGAATTGACCTGTGGTCGCTGTTTCCTAAATTGCCCCGTATTTCCACATCCGCGATCAGGTCTGTATTGTTAGTAATCAGTAGGTCTAGTAACGCTTTGTTTCTTGTTGGTGCATTTACCATCTGACCCATGAAATTGTCCTGCAAGACATCAAGGAAATGGCGAGCCTTAGACGAATACGTGGTTCCTTTCGCCCAATCTATACCTGGATAGTAAAAATACCCCATTATGATGACACTTCCTATCCTTGCCGCCATTCCAAACTGTGATAGGAGGTGTTTGATCTCAAGAAGGAGAATAGGAGGTTCTTGGATCTGAAACTGTACCCGCAGATATCATAGCCTGCAGGCAACGGACAATTATTGTCCTCATCACCACTGAACGACTGCGGATTCAGGGGAGCCAACCTGCCGCAGTACAAGTAGGGTTGCCACATCATCCCTTTAATACAGGACACGTATTAATTACACAGGTTCTGAGGCTGATTTAAAGCGGGGGTCCACCTATCTATCGTTTTTTGTTTTTTTTTAGTTCATTCACAAACTTTTCTTCTCAGCATTACATACTCACATATTGTGTGTAATATGTCCGCCTGTGTCAGATTTCGTCGGAAAGAATAACTTATATTATTCACTGCAGGCGGTTTCCATCTTCATTGTGGGCATTTGAAGCCCACAAGCATTTATTTCCTGGATGTGGTGAATGCTGTGCTCCCAGCATTCACTGCTCGTTCCCGCACATGCTCAGTGGCATCCTGGGAAGCCTGAGACTAGCTCCTAGGAGACTGTGCGGAGTCTGGGAGAGGCTAGAAACACGCCTACTCCCACGGGAGGAGAACCAGGAAGTGCAAAGAAGAATAGAAAAATTAAAGGTAATTACGGCGATTTCAATTTTTTTAAACGGCATGTCAGCATCTAGGCAAGGAAGAGAATACATACAGATATTGTTCAAAATTTGGGTGGAACACCGCTTTAATGCAGATAAGGCACCAAGTGAGTTTAATTACCACCTTAATCTCCCACAGAACCTGTGTAATTAATATGTGTCCTGGATTAAAGGGATGATTTGGCAACCCTTAGTACAACTGCGGTCGGAAACCGGTTAAACGACTTAGTTGTTTGATTAGCTTAGTATCTCAGCATTATTGAATAGAGATCCACACAGTTAGTTTGGACGGAGTTAAAACATCCACTTTTTGCTTCTGATATGCCAACTTGCCATAGCAACTTCCTAGCTATGGCTGACCCATCTGGCCAGTCTGATAAAGTCTCCCTGGCAAACTGCTTCTGAGGTAGAGGTTGCCTGTAAATAAACGCAGCTGTTAGATTAGGCTTGGTATGGAACCATTAGTGACTATAGGCCTTCTCAGTCTCTGCCTCTGGCCTGCAACTTGGCATGCATTTTGCCAACACACCAGCTACCACCAGTCCACTATCGCCCCCCATGATTATTGTAGAGATTTCTTTGGTCTACCTCTTCTGGCAGTTAAATACATAGTGGTGTTGGTGTTGAGGGCTGGAGAGATTTACAATCCATTATGCCCATAATGTGCACTCTTTTAGGATATAGAATATACCTACCTGCCCTCACCTTAATGAACGTTGCTGGTTTCTAGGAAGGCTGATTGCTACTGGCCCACGGATGAGCTGAAAGACTGGAGCCATGCCTGGGAGTATTTGTTAAAAAACCATCAGTAGTAACCACTACAAGCAGCAAACCACATATCCCTCTGTGGTGAACCACAAATAACAGAAGCAATTACACATTGCTAACAAGTAAGGACTAAGGAAATGTAACCAAGCAGATCCTGAAGCCGCGTACACACCAGCGGAATGTCCGACAGAAAAAGTCAGATGGAAGCTTTTCATTGTCTATTCCGATCGTGTGTAGGCCTCATCGGACTTTTTTTTTTCGAAAATTCTGATGGACCTAGAAATAGAACATGTTCTAAATATTTCCGATGGAACCAATTCCTTTTGAGAAAACCGCTCATCTGTATGCTGTTCCGACGGACCAAAAACGACGCATGCTCTGAAGCAAGTACGAGACGGAAGCTATTGGCTACTGGCTATTGAACTTCCTTTTTCTAGTCCCGTCGTACGTGTTGTACGTCACCGCGTTCTGGACGGTCGGACTTTGGTGTGACCGTGTGTAGGCAAGACCGCTTGAGCAGAATTACGTCGGAGTTCCGTCAGAGAAACCTTCAGAGTTTATTCCGACGGCAAAACCGGTCTTGTATACGCGGCATGACTTTCATTTTGGCATCAAGGTCAGCATGTAAATGCATAGTAATAAAAGCATAGCAGTCATTAGTACTGTAGAGTCAATGTAATCACAGGCAAGCAGCGCAGGTTAATAGTCATCAGACAATTAGCACTAGCAGGTTAAACCTACCTTAGACACATGTACCGCAAAAGGTCCATACCACAACCAAGCATTAATACACAGTAAGCCCAGCCTGCAGGGCCAGGCCCTGCGTTAATAAGAAAGGCTCAGCACCACCTGTTATCAGCCTAAGCATTAGCAATACTGCAGACAGAGACCATAACCTGTGAAGCATTAGTAAACAGAGTGGCACTATGGACAGCCAGTAGGATTCACATGTGTGATATATGCTTTCAGTGGTGCAAGCTAACAGCATACCTGCAGACAATAAATCAAGCCTGTAGGGCCAGGCCTTGCTGAGTTAATAGGAAAGCTTCAGCTCACCACAGCACACCTGCTATCAGCATTAGCAGTATTGCAGAAACAAACCACAACCTGTAAGGCAATAGTAAACAGACTGAAACTATGGACAAGCCAGAACAATTCACATGTGTGACATATGCTTTCAGTAGTGCAAGTTCACAACATACTTGCAGCAGTAACTGAATACTATAGACTTGTGCACCATGTGGTGCCTTACCACCTGCACGCTTCATGGCCAAACAGGAAGTCCAATGAATGTCCATCCATGGAGTCATGATGAAGGAGCAATCCCTAGAGACCAGATGCCATCACCCTCCTCATCCTGGATCCTAAGGGGGGGGGGGGGGGTCTCTTTCATATAGGAGATTTACAGCCTGTATAGCAGGAAGCTTCGTCACAGGAGAGGCTTGAACCTGTGCGGCTTGGCCAGATGAATCCGGCAAGGTGAGGGAAAAGAAAAATCCTGCTTTCAGTAGCAGTAAATCCGGCTGTATCAGTGAGGAAAAAAAAGAGAATGCTGCCTGCAAGGAAGTAGACTTGCTTATATAGTATAACCGGTCCTGGAATAGGGCAGGGGCGGAGCCTACCCATACATATATGCTGTCATGCTGTGTCAAGAAAGGAGCATTTCAGGTAGTTTTTATGTGGATGAACTGAAAGAAAAAATATATTTTTTGTGGCTTTCAAGAAATACATTCGTGAACTGAAGGGTGTTTCATATATTTCCGTTGAATTATAAATGACTCTAATCTGCACAATTCAGAGTCTGACTTGTCTGTAGACAAAAGGTTTCACTATTATGGAAGAGCCGAGAGAAGTATTATTTTTGTTCACAATGGCCATGTGTAATTTTTGTTAGAAAGTGAACTTCTACTCATTGGCTTTACATTCTAATTATAGTTCTTGTATGACAGATGCTCTTTAGCCTTAGAAGAAAAAAAATAACTCAGCCCCTGTAATGCAGTGGAAGCATTCTATAATTTTTACCATGTCAGCTGTTCTGTCAATCAAAATAATAGAGTATAATAATATAGTAGATGGGATGGGCAGAGGATAGTGACAGGTTGTAGAAAGGTTCCCATTTGCATATTAGCTGCACGCCCATTATTGTATAAGTGGTTGTATTCAGGAAATCCAAAGCTGAACATATGTGTCATCTGATTGTATATTCTCCTTTTAGCGCCACCAATAGTTATGTAGTGAGAGGACCTACATTTCTTACAGTTTGAATAGACAGTTTAGGCTGTTCCTTGCATGACATAGTTTTGCTACATTTTAAGATTGTGCAGTAATTACAAGTAGATTGTGTATAACCAAATTAACGGATCTTTCTTCTTAACCACTTCAGCCCCGGAAGATTTGCCCCCTTAATGACCTGGCCATTTTTTGCGATTTCGGCACTGTGTCGATTTAACTGACAATTGCATGGGCGTGCGACTTTGTACAAAAACAAAATTGGTGTCCTTTTTTTTCAACAAATAGAGCTTTCTTTTGGTGGTAATTGATAATCTCTGCGATTTTTATTCTTTGCGCTATAAACAAAAAAAGAGAGACAATTTTGAAAAAAAAAAAAATATATTTTTTACTTTTTGCTTTAATAAATATACACAAATTAAAAAAAAAAAAAAATGTCTTCCTCAGTTTAGGCCAATATGTATACTTCTACATATTTTTGGTAATAAAAATCGCAATTAGGATATATTGATTGGTTTGTGCAGGGCGTAGCGACTGTGGAACTGGTGGACGAGTTAGCCCGACTGTGCGTCCAAGGGAGTTTGGGGACAGGCATAGGTAAATGGTTATGCAAACTGGAGTGAATCATCGACCCAGGTTCACAGGTGGGCTCCTCATCCAGAGTGCCACATGACCTAGAGAGTGCATCAGCCCGACTATTGCAGGACACATCCCAGAAATCGCTATATGCAATGGGAAGAACAGAAGATACTGGGATGGTGGCAATAGGAAGTTTCTCTTTTGGGGCAACTTTGAGTAGGCAGGACGAGGAACAGGAGGAACCCCAAGCCAGCATTTGTCCAGCAGTCCAGTTAATGTGTGGAGAATGGAGCCGTAACCAAGGAAGACCCAAAACGATAGGAGTTGAGGCCTTAGGTAAGATAACTGGTGGAGTGTCTCTACTGACATCTTAACAGGGAGGGTCTGGAAGCGGATAGGGCCCCCTGGGAGAACAGTGCCATCGATCGCCAAGACAATCAATGGTGTGGTGAGAAGCAAAAGGGTAAGACTCATGGAAGATGCAGTTCCCCAGTCCATGAAATTGCCAGCGGCTCCAGAATCCAGATATGCCGAGACCGAATGAGAGGAAGCGTCGACATGAAGGAACACAGAAAGAAGAAGACGAGAAGGTGAAGGTGATATTTTAGGGTCCAATACTCCACCTTCCAGATGTTTTAGCTCCGAGCGTTTTTCCGGACGAAGAGAGCAAGTGTCACGAAAATGACCTTTGGCCCCACAAAAGAGGCAAAGGCCAAGAGTTCTGCACCTAGCACATTCTTCGGGAGATAGCTTGGTCCGGCCCAGCTGCATAGGTTCCTCAGCTGGCAGGAGGTGCTCCTCGGGTCGAAGAGAGGAGACAGGGAGCTGAGGCTGCTATCAAAAGAGAGTGTTTTCAGAGTCACTTAAAAAGAATAAATAATGATATTTGAAGCGCTTCACAATGTGCATGAAAATGAATATATAAGAATAAATATAAATATAAATAGTCAAATAAATCCAGCGGTGAATAAAAATTCCTAAAAAATCCAGCAATCAAAATAGTGTAAAATTATAAAAAATTAGTGACACCAAATGTGTAAAAAAATTCACATAAAAATTCCACATAAAAATAAATATATAGGGATGTATTCAGAAGGTTCAATTATACAGGTGTAGAATCCTGATTGGTATAGAGCTTTTGATCACTAGCAAAGCTGTTTAAAAACACTTGCTTAATCAAGGTGCTCATTGACCTTCATAGTAACAATGTGCTTTTTGCTTCTATTCACAACCAATGTGAGAATCATAAACAGGCAGATAAGAGAAAAAACCAATCATTGTGCAATAGTTAGGATACCAAGGTACACAGGCAAACTTCAATCCACTCACGTGTGCCTTATAATGATAAGGCATATGCAGGTTTTACTATAGCAGTCAGCCGCCTTAGACAGGAGCAGATTCAGTGCAGTACACTGTGTGATACTGCTGATCTGCACAGAGCGTCCTTGGCTCCTCCAGCGGGTGTTCACCAGAGCCTCTAGTGGTGAGGATGGACTGCGCTGCAACTGACTCCAGGTCGCGGCCCCCAGGGTCTCCCAGCTCACGCTCACGGTAGTCTACAGGAGGACAGAGAGGAAGCAGCAGCCCAGGACAACAAGGGATAGTAAGGAGATAAGCCAAAAGTCAGGGCGACTAGCAGACAAGGATAGACAGAGAACACGCCAAAAGGTCAGGGTCACAAGCAAGCATGGATAGTCAAGAACAAGCCAAGATCGGTAAACAGGAACAGATGTAGGACACAGAGCAATGAGGACACGGAAGCCAAATGACACAATATTGATCAGCAGAGCTGGCTTGCAGTGCACAGGTTAATATAGAGTTCCCTGATAGGGGCTGGGGTGGAGCCATGCTTTGAGGATAGATTACTTAAGCAGCCAGGTGAGAGTGGCTGGCCTCTTAATCTGAACACATGGAGAGGTAAGCTGACAGATAAACATTACTGCATAACCATGACAGGTATTTAGTGAGAGGCATGGTGAGTTTTTTGAAGTTGTAATTTTTTTCCACAATTCTTGGGAAAATTAAGATTTTTTTTTTCACAAAGTTGTCATAATAACAAGTTATTTCTCACACACAGCATATGCATACTTCCAATTACACCCCAAAATACATTCTTCTACTCCTCCTGAGTATGGCGATACCACATGTGTGTGACTTTTACACAGCCTGGCCACACAGAGAGGTCCAACATGCAGGGAGCACCATCAGGGGTTCTAGGAGCATAAATTACACATCTAATTTCCTAACGACCTATTACACTTTTGAAGGCCCTGGAGCACCAGGACAGTGGAATTACCCACAAAATGACCTCATTTTAGAAAGTAAACACCCCAACGTCTATTCTATGAGGCATAATGAGTCTTTTGAACAGTTATTTTTTTTCCACAAGTCTTCAGAAAACAAGGAAAGAAAATGAAAATCTTTTTTTTTTACACGAAGTTGCCAATTTATAAGATATTTCTAACACATAGCATGTACATAGCAAAAATTACACCCCAAAACACATTCTGCTACTCCTGAGTATGGCGATACCACATGTGTGAGGCTTTTACACAGCCTGGCCACATACAGAAGCCCAACATTGAAGTAGTACCTTCAGGCCTTCTAGGAGCATAAATTACACATCTCATTTCATTCCTACCTATCACACCTTTGAAGGTCCTTGAGCACTAGGACAATGGAATTACCTACAAAATGACCACATTTTGGAAAGCAAACACCCCAACGTATATTCTATGATGCATGGGCTGCAGATAGGTACTCGGGTACTCTGATGGGCTGGAGACAGGTACTCGGTTACTCTGATGGGCTGGTGACAGGTACTCGGTTACTCTGATGGGCTGGTGACAGGTACTCAGGTACTCTGATGGGCTGGAGATAGATACTCGGGTACTCTGATGGCCTGGTGACAGGTACTCGGGTACTCTGATGGCCTGGTGACAGGTACTCAGGTACTCTGATGGCCTGGTACAGGCACTCTGGTACTCTGATGGCTACAGATAGGTACTCGGGTACTCTGCTGGGCTGGTGACTGGTACTCAGGTACTCTGATGGGGGGTGACAGGTACTTAGATGGGCAGCGACAGGTACTCAGATGGGCTGTGACAGGTACTCAGATGGGCTGTGACAGGTACTTGTGTACCCAGATGGGCTGTGACAGGTACTCAAATGAACTGTGACAGATACTCAGATGGGCTGTGACAGGTGTTCAGGTACTTGTGTACTCAGATGAACTGTGACAGGAACTTGGGTGCTCAGATGAACTGTGACAGGTACTTAGATGGACTGTGACAGGTACTCGAGTACTCAGATGGACTGTGACAGGTACTCGGGTACGCAGATGGACTGTAACAGGTACTCGGGTACTCAGATGAGCTGTGACAGGTACTCTGATGGGCTGTGACAGGTACTCGGGTACTCAGATGGGCTGTGACAGGTACTCAGGTGCTCAGATGGGCTGTGACAGGT
Source organism: Aquarana catesbeiana (assembly GCF_042186555.1). Taxonomy (NCBI): domain Eukaryota; kingdom Metazoa; phylum Chordata; class Amphibia; order Anura; family Ranidae; genus Aquarana; species Aquarana catesbeiana. The sequence continues at coordinate 20,543,587 of NC_133335.1, forward strand.
ACTCAGATGGGTGGTGACAGGTACTTTGATGGGTGATGACAGGTACTTTGATGAGTGATGACAGGTACTTTGATGGGTGATGACAGGTACTTTGATGGCTGGTGACAGGTCCTCTTTATTAGGGGGGGTCAATCAGTGTGGTTGGTGTGTGAGGAGGAGAACCCGGTAACATCTCGTTACCACAGTTTGTTGACATTCTGTGACCTGGACACAGCCGGTCACGTGGTAAAGAGCCAATTTCATTGGCTCTATACTGCGATCGGGGTTGGGCTGTGTCAGGGTGACAAGCCTCGTCCCCGATCGCCGCTCTGTGCGCGCCCTAGTCACATGGCCCGCAGGAGCCGTGAGAAGCCGAGGACGTCATATAACGCCCACCCAGGATGGGAGATCCCATCTGCGGACTTCATATGACATGGGAAGTGTAGTTCCACAACAGCTGGAGGGCCGTAGTTTGGAGATCCCTGAACTAGAGGATCTCAGCTATGGGGAAAGACTACAAACATTGAACTTATTCTCTCTGGAGATGCTTGAGAGGGGATATGATGGCAATGTACAAATACGATACTGGTGACCCCACAATAGGGAAAAAATGTTTCAGTGATAGGAAATTTAAAAAGACATGCAGTCATTCACTGAAATTGGAAGAGAAGCGGTTTAACCATAAAATACGTAGAGGGTTATTTACTTTCAGAGCTGTAAGGATGTGGAATTCTGTTCCACAAGCAGTGGTATCAGCTGGGAGCATCAATAGTTTTCTAAAAAATTTAATTTTTACAACATACAGGGATATACATTGTGCTATGGACATAAACACAAGCACACTTACACACCACAAGTTAAACTGGATGGACTGGTGTCTTTTTTCAACCTTACCAACTACGTAAGGTGCTCTGGACTGATGAGTCAAAATGTGAAATATTTGGCTGTAGCAGGATGCATTTTTTTGGAGAAGAGCTGGAGAGCCGCACAAAATTGAGTGTCTGCAGACAACTGTGAAGCATGGTGGCGGTTCCTTGCAAGTTTTGGGCTGCATTTCTGCAAATGGAGTTGGCAATTTGGCCAGGTTCAATTGTGTCCTCAATGCTGAGAAATACAGGCAGATACTTATGCATCATGCCATACCATCAGGGAGGCATGTGGATGGCCCCAAATTTATTCTGCAGTCAATGTCATGAAGAACTATCTTCAGTGTAAAGAAGAACAAGGAGTCCTGGAAGCAATGGTTTGGCCCCCACAGAGTCCTGATCTCAACATTTGTCTGGGATTACATGAAGAGACAAATTGATTTAAGGCAAAAGATCAGAGTATACAGGCGCACGGAATATGTAGGATAGAACAGCTATAATAGGTATATACAGATCCAAGAATCAAGAGTTGAGCCAGCTCTGTGTGGAACAAAAGGAAAAAAAGGGGGAAGCGCCACCTAAGTTCAGTATTAAGTCAAGGCTGTTCATTCACAACAGTTAAAAACACTCACAGGATGTAAAATCGCCCATCGTGAGATATGGTATCCCAGGAGCTGCCAGGGATCTGGACTGCTGAAGATCTTATGGAAGGGAATGGACGCCCTGTATGGGACTAGGAAGTCCATGTCTACCAGTGTGGAATGCACCAGCGAACGTGACGTCACTAAGAGAGGGCTGGAAATGTCAGGCTATGTGCTCAGAGCCTCCTGCTCTTTCTACAGTCCTGTAGAAGAAGAATGAGGCTCCGAGGATTTGAGGCAGCCTACATCCACAGAAGATCTATGGATCCAGAATGTTTGAAACAACCTACCTGCAGAGTTCCTTCAAAAACTGTGCAAGTCTACTTAGATGAATTGAGGAACTGATGCTGTTTTGAAGGCAAAGAGTGGTCACACCAAATATTGATTGGATTTGGATTTCCCTTCTGTTCATTTACTTTCCATTTTGTGAATAATAAAAAAAAATTATTAACACTTCTATATCTGAAAGTATTCTTCATTTACAGCATTTTTTCACACCTGCCTAAAATGTTTGCACGGTGCTATATATTATGTGTGCTTTAATATAGAAACATTAACACTCACCTGCTAGGTAAGAACATGGCAATCAGGCAAGCTAGAGGATTTGCCATGGATCCCAGGGCTGCTGCCAGATGGTATGCCAGATTACCATATGGCATGCATGAATATGTCTGTATGGAAGGAAGGACTCCATTGGTGAGGGCATTCACCCATCCAGTGAGGAAGTATATAAGTGCATAATGGCCATATGAGTACACCACTTTGTTTTTTTCGGACTCTGGAGAATTCTCATTGCTGGTGCTTCCACCTGTCCCGCTCACCTCTGAAGGCTCTGTGTCATTTGATATGTCCGTTGCTGTGTAGGAATTCAGGGTGTTTGTACTTTGGAGCAACTCATTTTTGGGGTCTTCCTTCTGGGAACGCCTACTTAGGAAGAAAAAAGCTACGAAACAGAAGACCATCATGATGAACAAAAGAAAAAGGAAGACCTGAACGGAGAAATTTGCCGGGAGATATCGAGTCTGTATATAATGATTAGTTTCTGTGGTGTTTAACCATCCTTGTGTTACATTCTCAGTGTGTGTAACATTAATGCACTTTATCATTCCAACGCCTTGGATCAAGGATAAAAGACCTGGGATGAGCCCGCTAAGCCCCTCACCAATAAAGTATGTTGTTATATACTTAGGTTGCAGTTGCATCATGAACGGCAGAAAGGTTACCGATGAAGTGCAATCTACTAAAGATAGGAAAAAGGTCAAGACCAGGAAACCTGTACTGTGCAACTGGCCTCCTATCCAGGTGGTTTCTTTCCAGAAAAAAGCCATAAGGAATAATGCCACAATTCCCAAAATGATTATGGTGTATATGACCCAAACTTCCTTTAGCCTCCCAGGCTTCCACTTGTGCATTATGGTAACAAACAAAGGCCCGATGTTGGCCATTTGGATTATTATGGTGAGGTAAGATGGTAAGTACCAACCTTCTGGCAGTTCATTGACGATGAGTGGAAGTTCAACCCATAAGCCGTTGATGGCCACCCATGCACCAGTCCCAAAGATACAAGCCAACAGGTGAAGAACCAAAGCCATCTTTGACCACTACACCTTGCCTGTGGCCCGTCAAATAATTTTTGGCAGTCAACAAGCTGCTTTTAAGTTCAGCAGCTCAGTGAAGGTTACTTGTTTATTGTGCCTCTTCTTCTCGAAAGACCACCACACTCCTCACAGTTCAAATGAATATCAGTTGTCCACCACCAAGACTGCAATGTCACACTGTTTTGTTGAGCATGTGATTACTGTCAGCATGTCTTTTTAATGCTTTGTTAGCAGTTATCAAAAAGCAGAACAATTATTTTCTTTCTTCACCGATATCTTCACCGATATATTTCCTGTTTGCTTGCAGTTCTTAAATTTCATATTTTCATACAGTACTGTAAAATGAACAGTACAAATATTAACATTTCACTACCAGGACAAAGCATTTATACATTTATACATAACATCAGTCTAGCAAGTCCAGTGGGGAAGGAGTCATTGATTAAATGTGGACTCTGGATCAGACACTTTACATGGCAAATCAGCTCATCGATGTTGCAACAGAGAATCTTTAGTACAGCCAGGAATAATTACTGCATTCATTGCGTTGTAGTGGTCTCCTGGGGAGGGCTATAGTTACTTTCCAGATCCTAACTTTTGTACAGATTGTATTATATCTTATCTCTACCTTACCAAAGTCCACTCTCTCATTAGCTCTCTATATGTCTTTGTTTCTTTTTTTTAAGGTTCACTTAATGATCGTCATTGAAAAATTTCATCATACTTCATAAAACACTTGAGATTATTGTGGGCCTGTCATTTGCCTACGCATCGTAAATGGAAAGGAGTACTAGCATGTCATGAATTTCTTTATAAAAGATTGTAGCCCTACAATCTGAAATACCCTTACCTTATGCACTTGACCTCCGGGGAGATTTACCCCCCTTCATGATCAGGCCATTTTTTGCGCTATGGCACTGCGTTACTTTAACTGACAATTGCGCGGTTATGCAACGATGTACCGAAATAAAGTTTATATCAGGTTTTTTTTTCCCCACAAATAGAGATTCTTTTTGGTGGTATTTTGATCACCACTATGTTTTTTCATTTTTTGCGCTATAAACAAATGAAGACCAACAATTTTGAAAAAAAAAAAAAAAAACTATATTTTTTTACTTTCTGCTATAAAACAATAGCCAGAAAAAAATTTGAAAAAAATCTAATTTCTTCATAAATTTAGGCCAATGTGTATTCTGGTACATGTTTTTGGTAAAAAAAAATCCCAATAAGCGTATATTGTGTAGCGGTCTCCCCGACTTCCAAGGGCCTGGTGACCCCCAGAGCCAGGGAGAACTGACATTGCTCCTCAGGGTGCAGGTTACTAGGCATAGTGGATGTCGTGATTGAGCGTCAGTCACTTTTTGTAAAAATTAACAAAGAGATTTTATTTCTCTTAACAGGAACAGTGGGAGAGAGGGTTAGGGCACAGGACACCCTTAGGCAAATGCAATAGCAATTAAGGCAAACTCCCTAGACAAAAATAGAACTAGGCAGACAGCAATACAGATAAAGGGCCTTTAAGCTGAATGCAGCAATCTGTATCTTGTAGCAACTGCTGTCTCCTATAGCAACAACTTCTCTCACAGTATCCTACTGTAGATCTTCTAGTTTAACTCACAGTATCCCCCTGTAGATCTTCCAGCTTAACTCACAGTATCCCACTGTAGGTCCTTAAGCTCAGCTTGCCGACTCTCAGCTACCTGCTGGATCCCTCGAGCTTCACCCACAGCTAAGCACTGTACTTATCTGCAAGCTTAACTTACAGCTGCCCGCCGTACTCCTTCAAGCTTTACTCACAGCTACCCGCTATCTTCCTGGACGAGTCTCCATTAAAGCTTTCCCACTTACTTCACCGTCCCCGGATAGTGAAGTGTCTGCTCTTGTACTCCTTCAGAATTTCATCCCTTCCAAAACTTGCCAATGGTAACAGGAATGGTCGTCCCCTTTGTGTGAAAACTGCTTCTCCTTTACCTCCGGCAACGATCACGCTCCCTTTGAGCTTAGCCTCTAACACACGTGGTTCCGCCCCAGGCTTCGGGCTTAACCTGCTGCTCCTTCTTTGCAGAACCTTGAATTACTGGATAGACCTCACTTAGACCTAGCAGCCAGTAGGACTCCTTGATAGGCCTCAGGATTCAGGCCTAGCAACCAGGAGCTGTTTGATACACCTCCACCCAGGCCGCAGCCCCAGGCAGGAAGAACCCCGATCACCTGACTCCACCCTAATAAATAGCTTATCCCAGCATGCACAGCAGCCAAAGAAACTCCTGATGATTGGCTGAGACAACTTATTTACCCATCACCCGAATTCACTGTAAAGCATTTAACACAGTTCCCCATAAACGTTTACTGTACAAAATAAGGTCTGTTGGCATGGACCATAGGGTGAGTACATGGATTGAAAACTGGCTACAAGGGCGAGTTCAGAGGGTGGTGATAAATGGGGAGCACTCGGAATGGTCAAAAGTGGGTAGTGGGGTCCCCCAGGGTTCTGTACTGTGACCAATCCTATTTAATTTGTTCATAAACGACCTGAAGGATGGGGTAAACAGTTCAATCTCTGTATTTGCAGACTATATTAAGCTAAGCAGGGCAATAACTTCTCCACAGGATGTGGAAACCTTGCAAAAAGTCCTGAACAAATGAATGGGGTGGGCAATTACATAGCAAATTAGGTTTATTGTAGAAAAATGTAAAATAATGCATTTGGGTGGCAAAAATATGAATGCAATCTATACACTGGGGGGAGAACCTCTGGGGGAATCTAGGATGGAAAAGGACCTGGGGGTCCTAGTAGATGATAGGCTCAGCAACGGTACTGTATATGCATTTATTAAGCCCTACAAGGTACACACAAAGTCCCACCCCACTCTATCTTTGTTATTGATTATCATATATTGGTAAATGATTTGCGTTATTGTAACTTCTTTTAACTGAAAAAAGTGAAAAGCTTCTCCATTCACTTTAACCACTTCCCGCCCGCCCTATAGCGGATTGACGTCCGGGAAGTGGTTCAGTTATCCTGACTGGGCGTCATATGACGTCCAGCAGGATAACATGCCGCCGCGCGCCCGCCGGGGCGCGCATCGCGGCGATCGGTGTGTCAGTCTGACACACCGCTACACCGATCTTGGTAAAGAGCCTCCGGCGGAGGCTCTTTACCATGTGATCAGCCGTGTCCAATCACGGCTGATCACGCTGTCAATAGGAAGAGCCGTTGATTGGCTCTTTCTCACTCACGTCTGACAGACGCGAGTAGAGGAGAGCCGATCGGCGGCTCTCCTGGCAGGGGGGGTCTGCGCTGATTGTTTATCAGCGCAGCCCCCCCTCAGATCACCACACTGGACCACCAGGGATCGCCACTAGGACCACCAGGGAAGGGGCAACATGTGGATGGCCAGGTGTGTACCCCATGGCCATCCACATGTGCCCAATCTGTGCCAATCAGTGCCCATAAATGAGCACTGATTGGCACCATTATGTTGCAGTGATGCCCAGCAATGCCACCCTTAGGGGCATCACTGCAAACAACCAATGTCATCAGTGCCACCCATCAGTGCCCACCTATCAGTGCCCATCCGTGCCAACTATCAGTGCCACCCATAAGTAACCATCAATGCCACCTACGAGTGCCCATCAATGCCACCTTGAGTGCCCATCAGTGCCGCCTATGAGTGCCCATTGGTGCCACCTATCAGTGCCCATCAGTTCTGCATACCAGTGCCACCTATCAGTGCCACCTATCAGTGCCCATCAGTGCCGCCTATCAGTGCCCATCATCAGTGCCCATTGGTGCCACCTCATCGGTGCCCATCAGTGCCGCCGTATCAGTGCCAGTCAGTGCAGCCATATCAGTGCCCGTCATTGAAGAAGAAAACGTACTTATTTACAAAAAAGTTTTAACAGAAACAAAGAAAAACTTGTTTTTTTTCAAAATTTTCCGTCTTTTTTTATTTGTTGCGCAAAAAATAAAAACCGCAGAGGTGATCAAATACCACCAAAAGAAAGCTCTATTTGTGGGAACAAAATGATAAAAAAAATTGTTTGGGTACAGTGTAGCATGACCGCGCAATTGTCATTCAAATTGCGACAGCGCTGAAAGCTGAAAATTGGCCTGGGCAGGAAGGTGTCTAAGTGCCCGGTATTGAAGTGTTTAATAATAAGATAAACAGATGTGAATTTTTGTAGAAAAACAAATTCACAATGAAATTACATTTCTAGTCCACACATTACTCATACACCACAATCATCAAACTACACATTTACCATACATGATTTAATAATACCATAATATTAAAAAAAAAGTCCCCATATTAAAAACAAAACAAAGCGATAACATAAAAAAACATTAAACATACACAATGCAGTTTTTTCCTGGGATATGGGTGTTTAGTAGCTTCACTTTCATTAGTTCTCCTGTATATACACTAAGCTGTACCTGTTCTGTGATCTCGATCATGCTGCTACTCTAAAACAAAGAGTCAATTGTAAGTCTCTGTGGAACGAGAAAGAAAATGTCAATCAAATATATTTGAGCTCACGTACTTACGTTGGTGAACCTTGTGAAAAAAAAACATCACCTTTGCCTGCCATTTATCGTAGAAGATACCCATAATCTGTACCTGCCTGCGCTTCCTTGTGTATGAACAGTGTGGGCTTTACGCTGAAAGTTTGCGCAATTACTGCTAAAGCAGTTTATAGCTCCGCCCACTGAAACTAGTTAATCTTTACACAAACCAGTGTTTAGTGTGTTCATGCCAGCCCATTGTTATGTAGTACCTCCTTTTCACCAGCTCTTAAAGAGCTCAGATGCCTAGAATTTTACCTATTTTGGGGCAAATACCAAAGAGCCATGGAAGTTTGTGCCAGGATTTTTTTTTTAAAAAGCTGCTGAAATCACAAAATACCACCAGTTATAATGTTTACCACTTTTCTATGCAGTGAAAAATTAGCTACTATTGTACAGGGACCTGAAGTGTATCTAAACCCAAAAATGTAATATGTTGCAGCTCACTAGTCCTGGGCGTGGTTGTTGCATTCTTTTCCTTGTTTCAGGCTACTTTTCCTTGGTTTTGACTTATCCTGCAAAAAACACATTTTCTGTCCCTGGGAGACTACTTCACTCCTCCACTGTATCTATAGAGCAGCGATGGCGAAACCTTGGCACCCCAGATGTTTTGGAACTACATTTCCCATGAAGCTGAACTACTCTGCAGAGTGCATGTGCATCATGGGAAATGTAGTTCCAAAACATCTGGGGTGCCAAGCTTCGCCATAACTGCTATAGAGGAAGCCATGGTTGTCTCCCTATGCTGCTGGTAGTTTACCCACTTGACGACCGCCGGCCATGAGTGATCGCAGGCACGAAAGGCAAGAACAGGGACGTGTGTGTGTAAACACACACATCCCAGTTCTGTGAGGAGAGAGAGATTGTGAGTTCCTATGAGCTGGGAACCACGATCTGTCATCTCCTACAGTCAGTCCCATCCCCCACAGTTAGAACACGCCTAGGGAACACAGTTGCCCCCTAGTGTTAACTCCTTCCCTGCCAGTGACATTTATACAGTAATCAGTGCATTTTTATAGCACTGATCGCTGTATAATTGTCAATCGACCCAAAAATGTGTCTGATGTGTCCGCCATAATGTCGCAGTCTCGATAAAAATCGCCGCCATTACTAGTAAAAAAAAAAAATAATAAAATGCCATAAATCTATCCTCTATTTTGTAGACGCTGTAACTTTTGCGCAAACCAATCAATATACGCTTTTTGTGATTTTTATTACCAAAAATATGTAGAAGAATACATATCGGCCTAAACTGAGGAAAAAATGAGCTTTTCTAAAAAAAATTGGGGCTATTTATTACAGCAAAAAGTAAAAAATATTTGTTTTTGTTTTTTTCAAAATTGTCGCTTTTTTTCTTTATAGCGCAAAAAATAAAAACCGCAGAGGTGATCAAATACCACCAAAAGAAAGCTCTATTTGTGGGGAAAAAAGGACGTCAATTTTGTTTGGGGACAGCATCATACGACCGCACAATTGTCAGTTAAAGCAACGCAGTGCCGAATGGCAAAAAATGGCCTGGTCATTGAGCAGCCAATTCTTCCGGGGCTGAAGTGGTTAATAAAAAGATATTTTAAAAAAAATCACAGCGCTCATCACAATAGTACACAATAAAAGGCATGTAACAAAGTCTTTCATTGAGTACAACTGTCATGTGATCTGCTGTGATTGGCCACAGCGGTCACATGGTACCGGCAGCGGTCTGGTACAATGACCGGTCATCGGCCGTGTCCGGTGGACACGGGTGACAGATCGTGCCCGAGTGTGGCCCGTGGGGCAGGACCGTGTGGAGCTGGGAGGACCTGCACTAAGACAATTTTTTTTTTCAGTTGATCATTTTTTTTATTTGTACACAGTTGCTTTGCTTATTTTTTTATCACTTTTATTCCTGTCACAAGGAATGTACACACCCCCGTGACAACAATAGGCATGTGACAGGTACTCATCTGTATTGTGTGCCAAGCCAGGGACCGAGCAGGTCAGTGGGGTGAAGCTTGAGAAGTATCTGGAATGCCAAGCTAGGAACCCAGCGGAGAAGCGGGGGTGGCGCTTGAGGAAGATACTAAAGTAAAGATTGGAAGAGCTTAAGGGATTCGGTGGCAGTGAATCGGCAGGTCTAGTGAGAGAGACTGGGAGCTCAGTGGGCTGAGAACCTACAAGAAGTGACTGTATAAAAGTAAAGGAGTTGGTTACAACTTGTGTTAGGAACTGTTACAAGACTGTTGCCATAGGAGACAGCGCTCCTACACATGCAGATGTGGCGTCTTGCTGGATGCCTTTCCCTGCATGGCTGTCTACCTGTAGAAGCCTCGGAGTCTGCTAATTAACATTGCAACTACCTAAGGGAGTCCTGGCCCTAACCCTCTTTCCCAGAGTTCTGTTCAAGAGAAATAAAATCTCTTTGCCTTCAAGAAGTGTCTGGCGCCCATGAATCTATCTTGCATTACACCCACTATGGCTCATAACCCACTCCAATAGAAGGATCTTGGCCCTGGAGGTTCTCATTAGACTAAAGGATGCCTGGGATCTTGCTAAATATCTATACACAAATGTTTTGCCTTTCATTTCTATTTTAAACTAAATGGGCTGTTTACAAGGTGATTGTTTACAAACACTTTAAATAAACAACCTATTGGCCCAGAAAGATTGAAACTTAAAGCGGTAGTAAAATCCGCTTTGTGATTTTTACCTACAGATACAGTAAGCCTATAATAAAGTTTGCCAGTAGGTAAAATGAATATCACCTAAACCTGCACCGTTTAGGAGATAATCACACTGGATACAGCTGGTGACGTCACCGGCGCATGTGCTCTGAAGTTCTGGCATATCTGGACCTTCAGAGCTCCATGGCGGAGCCGAGAGCTCCTGCTTGCATTCACGGGAGTGACATCATCGTGGCTCCAGCCACTCATACAGCTGAAGAGCGAACCCGGTAGGAAGACTGGGGGTAGATGGAAACCCTGTCAGTGATAACAGCACGTTGCTGGAGGGCTTTGTTCTAAGGTAGGTATTTCATTGTGTGCTACAATGCGATGCAATTGCCTTACAGGGGAAATTCTTATTTACTGCTATTGTTTACAACCGCTTTAACCACTTACCAATTGCCCACCGGCAAATGACGGCAGGACGGTGTGGCTCTCCTTCTGGGTGGACGTCATATGACGGAACACCCGAACGGCCGCCCCCGTGCAGCGATCACGGCCGCACCGTGTGCTAGGACGCGGCATGACCCCGATCTCTGTAAAGAGCTGCTGATGCGGCTCTTTAACCATGTGATCGGCTGTGTCCAATCACAGCCAGTCAGATGTAAATACAGGAAGTATCAGTAATTGTCTCTCATCGCCTCACACTGACAAAGTGTGCGGCGAGGAGAGCCAATCAACGGCATCTTCTCTTAGGTGAGAACAGGGCGTTTAATCCGGGCACTGATCATCAGTGCCCTAATTACACTAAAGCCCCAGAAGTGCCACCAATCAATGCCCATGAGTGCCCATCAGTGACACAAATCAGTGCCCATTATGGGTGCCAGTCAGTGCTGCCTTTTAGTGCCCATCAGTGCCTGCTCATCAGTGTTGCCCATCAATTCCCATCAGTGCCGCCTATCCATGCTGCCTATCAGTGCCTCCTATCAGTGCCCACCAGTGCCACTTATCAGTGGCACCTATCAGTACTCATCAGTGCCACCTATCAGTGCCCATCAGTGTGGCATAATAGTGCCTCCTCATCAGTGCCCATCAGTGCAGCCTCCTCAGCACTCATCAGTGAAGGAGTAAAATTACCCAGCAGTGATTAACCACCTGAATACAGGGCACTTTTACCCCCTTCCTGTTCAGGCCATTTGTCAGCTTTTAGCACTGTCACACTTTGAATGACAATTGCGCGGTCATGCTACACTGTAGCCATGTGAACTTTTTATCATTTTTTTCACACAAATAGAGCTTTCTCTTGGTGGTATTTAATAACTGCTGGGGTTTTTATTTTTTACAAAAGAAAAAGACCGAAAAGTTTGAAAAAAAAAAAAAAGTTTTTCTTAGTTTCTGTCAGTAAATTTTGTAAATAAATAATTTTTTTCCTTCATTGATGTGTACTGATGAGGCTGCACTGATAGGCTGCACTGATGGGCACTGATGAGGTGGCAATAATGGGCACTGATTAGGTGGCACTGATGAGGAGGCACTAATGCCGCACTTATGGGCACTGATAGGTGGCACTGATATGTGGCACTGATGGGTGGCACTGATAGGCGGTATGGATAGGTGGCATTGTTGGGTGGCATTAATGGGCAGCACTGATGGGCATTGATGAGCAGCACTGATAGACGGCACTGATGGACACTGAAAGCCAGCACTGACTGGCATCACTAATGGGCACTGATTGGTGGCACTGGTGGGCACTAATTGCTGGCACTGGTGGCGCTTTAGTGTAATCAGGGCACTGATGATCACTGTCAGTGTGAGGCGATGAGAGCCAATTACCGGCACTTCCTGTATTTACATGATTGGACACAGCCGATCACATGGTTAAAGAGCCGCGTCAGATCGGGGCCACGCCATGTCCTAGCAACACAGGGTGGCCGCGATTGCTGTGCTGCGTGCTAGAGGGGTGTGCGGGAGCCGTCGTTCGGGTGCGCCGCCATATGATGCCCACCTAGAATGAGAGCCGCACCGTCCCTCTGTCATTTGACGGTGGACGGGCGGCAACTGGTTAAATACCACCAAAAGAAAGCTCTATTTGTGTGAAGAAAATGCTAAAAAATTATTTTGGTTACAGTGTTGCATGACTGCTCAATTGTCATTCAAAGTGCGACAGCGCTGAAAGCTGAAAAATGGCCTGGGCAGGAAGGGGTGAAAGTGCCCGGTATTGAGGTGGTCAAGCTACACCAGTGACCTACATTAGGCAATCTGACTTTTATTACAAGTGGAAAAACTTTATGGAAAAGCAAAGTAACTAGTCAAGGACTTTTTAAGAGAGAGAGTCAATCACGGTGTAGAGTCAGTGATCGACCTAGTTCTTTGTATCTTTGATAAGGGTGATTGTAACAATTTTGCTGCGTTGTCATTTGGTTCAGTAAGAGGTAGATAAAATCTCCCTTATGACCTAGATAGAGATATTCTGTCACTGAGCACCACAGGGAGGTTTGCTCTGCTGTACATCAAACAGTATCACAATGTTCCAGGCTTTGAAAGAGAACTTCACTGACTGACAGCACTCATCATGTGCAGAGGCAGATGGACAAATTTAGCTAACCAATAACCTACAAAAATTGTACATACATTGTGTTTCAATCTGAGCACTTGGGATGAATATAGGGGGCATTGCGTGTGTGGTGCACAGTTAAAACTCCAGTTTTACCTTCAGTCTTCCACCGATGTACAGGCTTATCTTCTGCACTGAATTTAATTGAAACCACCTCAATTCTTGCTGAGAAGAGACCCAGCCTCATCTAGCTTTTTCCTCCTGAGCCTGACTGTCCCTGGCCCGTCCCTTTAATTTTTGGGGTTAAAAGGGAAGTGTATGTAAGGAGGAGTGAACAGATGTTTGTTTCCCTCCTCGTTGGGCGCCAAGCAAGGGTCACATGAGAGGCCTACCTCTGAGTGGGTTCTTCTGGGCTACGTTGGGCACCTTAGAAAACATCACTTTACTACACATGGGGTACCTTTGCTTCATGCCATCTTCATCAATGCCCTGGGACAAGGCTGAGGCTGCTGAGGGGGAATACTCTGGGGGGGAAAACCTTAAGGCGGACCTCTATTCTTGGAGATGAACATACATGTACACTGACACTGCAACGGTTCCCCAGATAACTCTCGGTTCCCCGTGACAATGTAATCTGCAATTAGGCAGGACATGCTGAGCTCTGTCCACATCCTGTCCAGCGTTTTCAACTACTACTTCTCAGTAGCAGAGTGGGCCCTGCCATGCACTCTACGTGGACTCCACATGTGCACTTAACTTGACTTGAACATCCATACCTACAGGATGGGAACCTCTGCAGTGCAATCCGATCTCATTGCTCTGGGAAAGGAGTGCCTACAATATCTCCCTCTCTGCTAAAGGCCGCTCCACTCAAACACATACACTTTAGAAGCTATCGATAGGCTGCTTGTTAACTTGCGTTACTCTAGGTAACCACATTTCTTCACATTACTCCACACCAATGTCTTCATACCCCAATGTTTTAAGACCCATTTGGTAAACCATGTGTGTGCTAGGTTACTTGCAATACACTCTTTAGTAACTTCAGATTAGGCAAGGACAACATTTCAATATTTTACTTAGAACAGTGCAAAATGAACATCTCAAAGTCCAACATACAAAAACAGGGTTTTTCCTACATCCCTGAGCTGCCCCAGCATACCTGCAAAACTGAAGTCCAAGTCATTACAGTCCTTCAGAGGCATTCTCATGTAGATGTAAGTCCTCCAAAGGAATACTCCAGTGTTGATGTCTTTGGGAAGCCAATTACTTTACATCCTGATGGTGATAGAAAATCTCCTTCTGCTCTTCATGGGTATCATTGTCTGTCTCTCTCCCTTACGTGTCCTGGATACAACTTTCTCTCTCTCTTGGGCTGTCCACAGCGGAAAATCCCTGAACTCTTTGTCTCCCAGGTGGAACTCTTGCCAACTCTGAGCCTCTCTTGGGGGTTAAACTCTTGTGCTGGAACTTTGTCCCATATTTATATACCACAGGATTAGTGGGCCAGACCTAGAGCAGAACCCGCCAAAAGACCAAATAACCGGGTAAATCATTAACTCCTACCCTCCCGGCCGGGACAGCACCTAGCTAGCTATTTCAAACCGCTTACATCCCCCCCCCCCCCCCCCCCCCTTAGATGCAAGCGTCAAAACAGGGCAAACAACATTACAATGGCAGCAGTAATATAGTAAAGTGCATAAACATGAAAACACGGTAGCGACAAATTCAAATGTAATAGTCCAGATTGGCCAGAAAGACCAGAGCTCCCAAGGTGGGGTGGTGACCTCGCACTCCGTGCACATCCAGGTGGCCCTTTAGGCTTTACTATCTCCACCCGTATCATGTAAATATGACGGTGTTATAACATTTATAAAGCCCGTGGAACTCTGCTTCCACATATTCATTCTGTTTAGCAAAGCTCTGTATGTGTTTGGAAACAAGCATTTTCTCCCACACGGCTCTACTATAAATCTTTGGCCTTTCATCCTCCAATTGTAAAAACAACTGTTTGGACACATAAGAAAATGTCCTTCAGTATTGGGCACGTATGTACTTCTCCATATAGCATTGTAATTGAGCCAAGTGGGTAATCCTTGTTTTGTAGTGAAGGGACACTTGCGGCAGATAGATGATGGGTAACTGGTGGGATTTGTACCCAATATGCTCTATCAGGGAAGTAGCAGCAGCCTGAGGTTCACGTGAAAGAGAGAGAACTCGGGCTCCGGAGACAGGGGCAGTTCCTCATCCAGGTCAAAAATCACTCCAGTCTCTCTCAAAAAATCCCTATTGTATGGCTCTGGGAGGGTGTTGACTTAGTGTAGTGCAAATGGGTTAAAGTTGATTACTGATTACATGCCCACAGTAAGTTAGGAGATAATTAAATCGAAACTGTAAGTTGTTTTTGCAAGATAGAAGTTCTCCCATAGCTCTGTTGAAAACATCTCATATAACTAATAATGGAGAACATTGGTATGTGGAAAATATCTTGCATAGTCAGCAGTGCAGAACTTCATGCAAGGGGAGAACTGATACCATAAGACAGAAAGAAAGCTTTATTATTAAGAAATAAAACAAGTTATAACAAGCTGTGGTTATCCATAACAGGCCACGGTCAACTGTAACAAGTTATAGCAAGCTTTGGTCATATATCTTGGGTAAAAGGACAAGTTAGTTACCGATATGTGCCTTATGCCGCGTACACACGACCGGTTTTGCCGTCGGAATAAACTCTGAAGGTTTTTATGACTGAGTTCCGACTGAATTCCTCTCAAGCTGTCTTGCAGACACACGGTCACACCAAAATGAGACTGAGCAATCAAAAACAGCTGGTCGCTTAGTTCTTAGTCTTCAGTGAGCAAAGAGTTGATGGCTGTCAGTCACCGGCTGTTTGCTCTGCCCCTCCAGCGCAATTACTGGAGCACCGAGCTGTGGGGGGGGGCTGGCTCAGGCTCTCAGCCGGCATCTAGGTGGATCCTGACAGTAAAGTTAGAATCCCTCCAGAGCCAGGACTGGCTGAGTAACATCAGTGGACTTTTGCCTGCTATAGGCTAAATCTGGGTAACAGGAGTGCAGAACTAATCGCTCCTGTGACCCACAGGAGAAGTAGTGCCAAAAGAGCTTTAGCACCTCTTCTCCTGTAAGAATACATACTTGATTAGCATTATTTTAAACCAGAATTTAGTGCTACCTTAAGAACCCACATTTGGACATAAGAGCCTTTGGCCAAAACCGAGGTTTCCCAGAACAAAAAGGATCCTTTTCACCATTCCTTGCTGAAAAGCCCTTATTGTTACAAAGTTCAATTGCTCAAGCCCAGATTTACACACTAGACTTGCGTACGACAGAAAATTTCGTTTAGTTTCGGTACATTGTCATTCGTAAATACATAATTTCGTTCTGTTATATCTGTTATGTTACGTTAACCACTTCAGCCCCGGAAGGATTTACCCCCTTCCTGACCAGAGCACTTTTTACAAATTGGCACTGCGTCGCTTTAACTGCTAATTGCGCGGTCATGCAATGCTGTAACCAAACGAAATTTGCGTCCTTTTCTTCCCACAAATAGAGCTTTCTTTTGATGGTATTTGATCACCTCTGCCGTTTTTATTTTTTGCGCTATACACGGAAAAAGACCGAAAATTTTGAAAAAAAATGATATTTTCTACTTTTTGTTCTAAAAAAAATCCAATAAACTCAATTTTAGTCATACATTTAGGCCAAAATGTATTTGGCCACATGTCTTTGGTAAAAAAAATGTCAATAAGTGTATATTTATTGGTTTGCGCAAAAGTTATAGCGCCTACAATCTAGGGTACATTTTCTGGAATTTACACAGCCTTTAATTTATGACTGCCTATGTCGTTTCTTGAGGTGCTAAAATGGCAGGGCAGTACAAAACCCCCACAAATGACCCCATTTTGGAAAGTAGACACCCCAAGGAAATTGCTGATAGGCATGTTGAGCCCATTGAATATTCATTTTTTTTGTCCCAAGTGATTGAATAATGACAAAAAAAAAAAAAAAAAAAAAAAAAATTACAAAAAGTTGTCACTAAATGATATATTGCTCACACAGGCCATGGGCATATGTGGAATTGCACCCCAAAATACATTTAGCTGCTTCTCCTGAGTATGGGGATACCACATGTGTGGGACTTTTTGGGAGCCTAGCCGCATACGGGGCCCCGAAAACCAATCACCGCCTTCAGGATTTCTAAGGGCGTACATTTTTGATTTTACTCCTCACTACCTATCACAGTTTTGAAGGCCATAAAATGCCCAGATGGCACAAACCCCCCCCAAATGACCCCATTTTGGAAAGTAGACACCCCAAGCTATTTGCTGAGAGGCATGTTGAGTCCATGGAATATTTTATATTTTGACACAAGTTGCGGGAAAGTGACAATTTATTTATTTTTTTTTTTTTTTTTGCACAAAGTTGTCACTAAATGATATATTGCTCACACAGGTCATGGGCATATGTGGAATTGCACCCCAAAATACATTCTGCTGCTTCTCCTGAGTATGGGGATACCACATGTGTGGGACTTTTTAGGAGCCTAGCCGCGTACGGGACCCCGAAAACCAATCACCGCCTTCAGGATTTCTAAGGGTGTACATTTTTGATTTCACTCTTCACTGCCTATCACAGTTTCGGAGGTCATGGAATGCCCAGGTGGCACAAACCCCCCCCCAAATGACCCCATTTTGGAAAGTAGACACCCCAAGCTATTTGCTGAGAGGCATGGTGAGTATTTTGCAGCTCTCATTTGTTTTTGAAAATGAAGAAAGACAAAAAAAAAAATTTTTTTTTTCTTTTTTTAATTTTCAAAACTTTGTGACAAAAAGTGAGGTCTGCAAAATACTCACTATACCGCTCAGCAAATAGCTTTGGGTGTCTACTTTCCAAAATGGGGTCATTTGGGGGGGGTTTGTGCCACCTGGGCATTCCATGGCCTCCGAGACTGTGATAGGCAGTGAAGAGTGAAATCAAAAATTTACGCCCTTAGAAAGCCTGAAGGCGGTGCTTGGTTTTCGGGGTCCCATACGCGGCTAGGCTCCCAAAAAGTCTCACACATGTGGTATCCCCGTACTCAGGAGAAGCAGCAGAATGTATTTTGGGGTGTAATTTCACATATTCCCATGGCATGTTTGAGCAATATATAATTTAGTGACAACTTTGTGCAAAAAAAAAAAAAAAAAAAAAAAAATTTGTCTTTTTCCCGCAACTTGTGTCACAATATAAAATATTCCATGGACTCGACATGCCTCTCAGCAAATAGCTTGGGGTGTCTACTTTCCAAAATGGGGTCATTTGGGGGGGGTTTGAACTGTCCTGGCATTTTATGCACAACATTTAGAAGCTTATGTCACACATCACCCACTCTTCTAACCACTTGAAGACAATGCCCTTTCTGACACTTTTTGATTACATGAAAAAATTATTTTATTTTGCAAGAAAATTACTTTGAACCCCCAGACATTATATATTTTTTTAAAGCAAATGCCCTACAGATTAAAATGGTGGGTGTTTAATTTTTTTTTTTCACACAGTATTTGCGCAGCGATTTTTCAAACGCATTTTTTGGGGAAAAAACACACTTTTTTACATTTTAATGCACTAAAACACACTATATTGCCCAAATGTTTGATGAAATAAAAAAGATGATCTTAGGCCGAGTACATGGATACCAAACATGACATGCTTTACAATTGCGCACAAATGTGCAGTGGCAACAAAATAAATACATTTTTAAAAGCCTTTAAAAGCCTTTACAGGTTACCACTTTAGATTTACAGAGGAGGTCTACTGCTAAAATTACTGCCCTCGATCTAACCATCGCGGTGATACCTCACATGCATGGTGCAATTGCTGTTTACATTTGACGCCAGACCGACGCTTGCGTTCGCCTTAGCGCGAGAGCAGGGGGGACAGGGGTGCTTTTTTTTTTTTTTTTTTTTTTTTCTTTATTATTTTTTTGCTTTTTTATCTTATTTTAAAACTGTTCCTTTCATTTTTTTTTTTTTTAATCATTTTTACTGTTATCTCAGGGAATGTAAATATCCCCTATGATAGCAATAGGTAGTGACAGGTACTCTTTTTTGAAAAAATTGGGGTCTATTAGACCCTAGATTTCTCCTCTGCCCTCAAAGCATCTGACCACACCAAGATCGGTGTGATAAAATGCTTCCCCAATTTCCCAATGGCGCTATTTACATCCGGCGAAATCTAAGTCATAAAATGCTCGTAGCTTCCGGTTTCTTAGGCCATAGAGATGTTTGGAGCCACTCTGGTCTCTGATCAGCTCTATGGTCAGCTGGCTGAATCACCGGCTGCATTCTCAGGTTCCCTGTTGAGACAGGAGAGCCAGAGAAAAACACGGAAGACGATGGGGGGGGGGGGGGGGGGGCATTCTCTCCCACTGCTTGTAAAAGCAGTCTAGAGGCTAATTAGCCGCTAGGATTGCTTTTACATGAAAGCCGACCGCTGGCTGAAAAGAATGATACCAAGATGATACCTAAACCTGCAAGCATCATTTTGGTATAACCACTCAAAGTCGTGAATGCTGTACCTGAAGACAAAAATATGGCTAACAATAAAGCACAGTAAATGGTAAAGTATAAAAAATTGCATACCTGAAAAGCAAACATGATAAAACATAATAACAATAAAACATTGCAGAATAGAATACAGTAAAAAAGAGCAGAACAATAGAGAGAATAGAGAGAGAGAGAATAGAGAGAGAACAATAAAACGACAACTATTACTTTTTATTTTATATTTTTGTTTGTGTTTTTTTTTTTTTTTTTTACACTTTTTTTGTAACTGTAACTTTTATAACTGTAACCGGTTCCAGGTTCGGGTCTCTCAAAATGCGATGGCATCTTGGGAGACCCTGTGAAAGTGTGTCCTAGTCTGTGCAATGCTGTACCCTACGCTAATACTCAGCTAGTGAATGGTAGCATTCAAAACATTCACCAATGCAAAGACCAGGATTGTCAGGACAGGAGGGACAATAATAGCGGGTGTCACGCCTATATCCGCGCTTACTGCAGACACGACATCTTTTTTGGGGGAGTTCGTTGGGTAGGGGTACTAGGGGGAGGACATAAAGAAAATGCCTCTCATGCAGCCGACTGCATTTGGTTGGGGATGTGAATGGGGGAAGTACGGGCGCTGCAGAAGCGGTGGGTTCCCAATTAGGATTGGCGAATGCAGCAGGAAGGGCATTATGGGCACGACGGGCCTGTGTTTGTCTTCTTTGTGGCAGCGGGACACTACTTGTGCTTGCCACCTCACCAGCTTGAACTGCACTTATGGGACTCGCCACGTCACCAAGTGTTACTGCAGTGCTGGTTTGACTACGACCGGGGTGTACTAGGCCGCTGGCGCTTGCCAGTTCACCAAAACGCTACCAAAAAAACTGTTAACGATCGCAGGGATCAGGCCTGACTCTGCGAACGCTGCAGTTATGCGTTTAGTGTTTTGTAAGTGACAGTGATCGATCGATACTGCACTTGGGTGGGCTGGGCTGGGCCGGGCGGAGGGGCAAAACGCAGGTGCTAGCAGGTATCTGGGCTGATCCCACTAACACTGCGTTTTTGGGAACCCTAAACTGCTGGGGATGCCAGTATAGATCTGATCGGATCAGATATTGATCAGTTCAGATACTATACCACTAAGGGAGGTGTACGGTGCGTGCGTGGGTGTTAGCGCTACTGGCACTAACCTGACGCTGCCTGGGGCTGGTGCTTGCCAGTTCACCAAAACGCTACCAAAAAAACTGTTAGCGATCGCAGGGATCAGGCCTGACTCTGCGAACGCTGCAGTTATGCGTTTAGTGTTTTGTATGTGACAGTGATCGATCGATACTGCACTTGGGTGGGCTGGGCTGGGCGGAGGGGCAAAACGCAGGTGCTAGCAGGTATCTGGGCTGATCCCGCTAACACTGCGTTTTTGGGAATCCTAAACTGTTGGGGACGCTAGTATAGATCTGATCGGATCAGATATTGATGCGTTCAGATACTATACCACTAAGGGAGGTGTACGGTGCGTGCGTGGGTGTTAGCGCTACTGGCACTAACCTGACGCTGCCTGGGGCTGGTGCTTGCCATTTCACCAAAACGCTACCAAAAAAACTGTTAGCGATCGCAGGGATCAGGCCTGACTCTGCGAACGCTGCAGTTATGCGTTTAGTGTTTTGTAAGTGACCGTGATCGATCGATACTGCACTTGGGTGGGCTGGGCCGAGCCGGGCGGAGGGGCAAAACGCAGGTGCTAGCAGGTATCTGGGCTGATCCCGCTAACACTGTGTTTTTGGGAACCCTAAACTGCTGGGGACGCTAGTATAGATCTGATCAGATCAGATATTGATCCGATCAGATACTATACCACTAAGGGAAGCGTATGCTGCGTGCGTGGGTGTTAGCGTTACTGGCGCTAATCTGACGCTGCCTGGGGCGACGCATATCACCGCCGGGCGATCAGGGGGCTAAATCTTTATTCGGCGGGTGCCCTGACACTATAAAAAATAAACAAACTAACCAGCGTCACCCGTAACGGTTATACAGTGATCAGTGGTGAAAGGGTTAACTAGGGGGCAATCAAGGGGTTAAAACATTTATTAGGTAGTATATGGGGGTCCCTGTCGCTATAAAACGCTGACGGCGAACCTAAATATTTACCTCACTAACTAGCGTCACCAGCGACACTAATACAGCGATCAGAAAAATGATCGCTTAGCGACACTGGTGACGGGGGGTGATCAAGGGGTTAAAACTTTATTAGGGGGGGTTAGGGGGGTACCCTAGACCTACAGGGGGGTAATACTAACTGTCCTAACACTGTAAATGTCACAAACTGACACCAATACAGTAATCAGAAAAAAAAAAAAAAAAAAAAAAAACCTGCTGGTGTCAGTTTGTGACAGGGGGGGGGGGGGGTGATTGGGGGGGATCGGGGGGCGATCGGGGGGGGGGATCGGGGTGTTTTGTGTGCCTGGCATGTTCTACTGTGTGTGTAGTGTGTTGTGCACTTACATTACAGTCTTCTCTCCTCGGCCCGGAACGGAAAATACCGAGCCGAGGAGAGATGACATCATTTCCTCTGCCTCTGTGTACAATACAGAGGCAGGGAAATGATCCCATTGGCTGAGAGCGATCGCGAGGGGGGGGCCACGAATGGATGGCCTCCCCCTCACCTCCGATCGCCGGGGGAGATTTGCCGACCGCCGCTGGCACCGGGGGGGGGTCCGATCGGACCCCCCACCCGCGGGCAGGCAAGGACGTACATGTAAGTCCTTTTGCCTGCCCGTGCCATTCTACCGACGTATATAGTCGTGCGGCGGTCGGCAAGTGGTTAATACGTTTTCAGATTGGAAGTTTGGAAAAGTCGTTGGTTTATTGAATCTTTTAACACACACACAATGACAACATCTCTTCTCCTCTGCGCAAATACAGTGCAACACCCTTCTCACTCAGTTCTCAGGAATGCACTTTGCCAGTAATCCAATCTCTAGCACAAAATGAATCAGCTGATTGGACTGTAAGATTTACTTTGAGTCGACCTGTTGTTTCATTAGATCTTTAACGAATTTCTGAATCATGTCAAATTTATTCGTTATATCCGCTATAATTTCTTTCGTATTCGTTGAAATTCGTTATTTTTTTATTCGGACATTGGGATGCATCCGAATGTCCAAAAGATGCAAAATTCGACCGAATTTCGATTTGTTACAAAGCTCAATAGCTCAAGCCCAGATTTACACACCCAAATGATAGACTAGAACTGTCTCTCTCCCCCCTCTTTTCCTTTTCTCTCCTGCCTGCTCTGATCAAAGCTAGTTGTGCATGTGCAGCTCAGATTACCTGCTGACAGGCAGGGGGACGTTTATGACAGAAGAGACCTCTAGGGTTTGTTTTTGGGAGGGTGCATGTGATCAGCACAGGGCCAGTCAGCACTGTCCAGACAGAGGGTCAGGGGTAATGCAGCCTTATAGAACATCCAGAGGATATTGAAAACTCCTACAAGCGTTAACCAGGCACTGATATAAGTCACAAGACTGCTATATACTGCTTATGAGAAAAGGTATTTAGCAGTTTGTATTTACTAAAATAATTGCATTTCTGTGTACTGTGGGAGATAAGATGTAGTGAATGCATGCTCCTGGGTTTAGTAACACTTTAAAGGAAAACAAGAAAGTTGGAGCTGTAGGGTGACAAGCTGTGAATATGTACTTCCATCTCCTGTGCTTTCAATTAGGAGGCAGCTGCTAGGGTGTAGATCTGTCAGAGGTTCTAATCAGAGTCATCATCACTCCTGTGCTGTGTACATTACATGGTATACATGATCAGCATATCACAAGTGACCTTGGAGTTTGTCCAGCCACATAACTTCATACCATCAACAGTTCAGTGAGTTCTTAAATCCCAAGGCATGATTATACATACATTATAATGCCAAAAGTATTGGGACGCCTGCCCTTAAACGCACATGAACTTTTTGGCATCCCAGACTTGTGCTGGCCATATACTATATGAAAATTCGTCCGAAATTCGGTCAGTTAATGGGCGCAAAATCGATAATTGTTGGGACATTTTTGAGCCGAAAAAAACGTAGGACAAGTTTGGCATTTTTCTGCCAAACGATGAATTGAAAGGTTAATGTGTTTCCCGTCCGAACTGTATATGTAAAAAAACAAACAAAAAATGGATTCATTTATGTCCACTGAATGATTTATCGGTCATTACATGATGGCACTATCGTTTGCTCTCACGGCCCGAATCTTCCTTTTTCAAAAATGGGTTTGGACGATTTTTCATATAGTGTATGGGCAGCATTAGTCCGTAGGGTTCAATATTGAGTTAGCCCACCCTTTGCAGCTATGCCAGCTTCAACTCTTCTGGGAAGGCTGTCCACAAGGTTTACAGAAAACAGAATACATTATTAATCCCAAGGGAAATTGGGAAGTTATGACACAGGCACACAAGATCACAACAATAACTGAACAAGATACAAAAACACAACAAAATTCCCAATAACAGCCATTAGCACCAAATAAACAAAATTAAAACTACACTACGAATAAAAAATACATACAATTAAAATACAACATAG
Source organism: Aquarana catesbeiana (assembly GCF_042186555.1). NCBI lineage: Eukaryota > Metazoa > Chordata > Amphibia > Anura > Ranidae > Aquarana > Aquarana catesbeiana. The sequence goes on from NC_133335.1 coordinate 20,567,549, forward strand.
AATAAATAACACAGATTAAAATAACAGACAATCAAACTACCAAACACAAATAATACACCACTTTTTCTAACACCACCCCAAATAATAACCAACGCAATACCAACATACCATAAAAACAACACAAAACCCTGATCATAAACCAGAATTAGATCTTCACCTCCAGCCCTCACAGAAAAAAATTATAAATCTTGATCGCCACAGGCAAAAATGATTTTCTGTGGCGCATCGTGGGTGTAACAATCTGTCACTGATGGTACTCCCCAGACTGACCAGCGTATTGTGGAGTGGGTGGGAGGAGTTGTCCAAGATTGAAAGTAACATGAACAACATTCTCCTCTCCAACACTGTTGTAAAAGACTCCAATTTCAATCCAACAACATCACTGGCCTTGAGAATCAGTTTGTTGAGTCTGTTGGTGTCAGACACCCTTCAAGCTACAAAACGCTCAGGGCCCCATTCACACCTAAGCGTTTTGTAGCTTGATGCCTCAAGCTACAAAACGCTGGAGGGGAAAAAATCAATTATTCTCTATGGAGATGGCTCACATCTCCACTCCAAAACGCCTGAAACCGGAAGCTCCAAAACGCCTGAAGCTCAAACAAGGAACTTGGAACTTTTTTTTTAGGCAGATTTATGCCACATACACACGACCGGTTTTGCCGTCGGAATAAACTCCGAAGGTTTCTCCAACAGAATTCAGCTCAAGCGGTCTTGCGTACACACGGTCACACCAAAGTCCGACCATCCAGAACGCGGTGACGTACGACGGGACTAGAAAAAGGAAGTTCAATAGCCAGTAGCTTCCGTCTCGTACTTGCTTCAGAGCATGCATCGTTTTTGGTCCGTTGGAACAGCATACAGACGAGCGGTTTTCCCGATAGGAATTGGTTCTGTCGGAAATATTTAGAACATGTTCCATTGCTAGGTCCGTCAGAATTTTTAAAAAAAAAATGTCCGATGAGGCACACACACGATCGGAATAGACGATGAAAAGCTTCCGTCTGACTTTTTCTGTCGGACATTCTGCTCGTGTGTACGCGGCATTAGGCGTTTTTCTTCTTTTTACATTGGTGATCTTTTGACCTGTACAAAAACGCTGCAAAATCGTGCAACTTTGTGCCTGAAAACGCTGCGCTCAGGTGTGAATGGGGCCTAAGCCTGCTTCCCCAGCATGCCACTGCATACAGGAGAGCGCTGGCCACCACAGACTCATAAAACATCTAGCAGATGTTAAAGGACCTCAGTCTCCTCAAATAGTAGAGGTGGCTGTAGGAGTGTGTCTATGGGAATGTTTGACCATTCTTCCAGAAGCGCATTTGTGAGGTCAGGCACTGATGTTGGACGACAAGGCCTGGCTCACAGTCTCCTCTCTAATTCATCGCAAAGGTGTTCTATCGGGTTGAGGTCAGGACTCATGTCTTTATGGGCCTTGCTTTGTGCACTGGTGCGCAGTCATGTTGGAACAGGAAGGGGCCTTCCCCAAACTGTTCCCACAAAGTTGGGAGCATGAAATTGTCCAAAATTTCTTGGTATGCTGACGCCTTAATGCAGCGTACACACTGTCGGACTTTCCGACGGGAAATGTTCGATGAGAGTTTGTTGTCGGAAAGTCCGACCGTGTGTACGCTCCTTCGAACATTTGCTGTCGGAATTTTTGGCCACAAATATTTGAGAGCAGGTTCTCAAATTTTCCGCCAACTTCACTTTGTTGTCGGAATTTCCGATCGTGTGTACACAAGTCCGTCGCACAAAAGTTCACGCGTGCTCGGAATCAAGCAGAAGGAGCTGCACTGGCTATTGAACTTCCTTTTTCTCGGCTTGTCGTACGTCTCGTATGTCACCGCGTTCACACATTCGGAATTTTGGGCCAACATTTGTGTGACCGTGTGTATGCAAGACAAGTTTGAGCCAACATCCTTCGGAAAAAAATCTACGGTTTTGTTGTCGGAAAATCCGATCATGTGTACGTGTAAGAGGGACCAAGCCCAACCCCCGAAAAACAACCTCACCTTATAATCCCCCCTCCACCAAATGATTTGGACCAGTGCACAAAGCAAGGTCCATAAAGACATGGATGAGCAAGTTTGGGGTGGAGGAACTTGACTGGCCTGCACAGAGTCCTGACCTCAACCCGATAGAACACCTTTGGGATGATATAGAGCAGAGACAGTGAGCCAGGCCTTCTCGTCCACATCAGTGCCTGACCTCACAAATGTGCTTTTGGAAGAATAGTCATGCAGTAATTACATACGTGTGGTTGCGATTAGCTGCAGGAGTCTGCAGCCTCCTATTCTTTGCAGTGGGATAGAAAAAGTATGCACGGCTCCAGGTCAACCCACTGATCCACTCTTGCTAGCACACTACTAGGTGCTGGCCCAGCTCATAACTGTCTTCACAGGAAAGGTAAAAATGGTAGTCAAGCGCACATCTAAAACCACTTTATAATAGATGCTTGAATAAAACGCACAACCACAAGCTACAGCAGAGGAATTCAGAAAATGGCTAGCATGTTACTCAGCATTTAATCATAGCTGATTCTTTTCAATGGGGCTGCCTCCCGCAGCCAATTGCTGGGAACTCCTACTGGGCACTGGAGTCAGGTGTATTCGCAGGTGTGAACAGACCACTGATTTCACACTGATAGGCCTTTGCTGCGTTTTTGTACAGGCGTTTTAAGGTCCAAGGGTCACCAATGTAAAAAGCAGTAAAACGCCTGTAATCTGCCTAAAAAGAAGCTCATGTGCTTTTTTGAGCTTCAGGCGTTTTGCTTCAGATGACAGAATGCTCAGATGTGAACAGGAGCCATGTAAATGAATGGGATTTTGCTTGCTGGGTGTTTTGGAACTTTCGAGATGAGCGTTTTACGAGCTGAAAACGCTCAGGTGTGAATGCAGCCTTAATGTGCTCTATGTGTCAAACAAAAAAACACTAAAAACAGTTTAATACTACTTTAACACTGACACATTACTTAGCATGCAAGCACTTAAAGGGATTGTAAACCCTTGTTTTTTTTTTTAATTAACAAACATGTCATACTTACCTCAACTGTGCAGTTCGTTTTTGCACAGTGTGGCCCCGAACCTTGTCTTCTGGTGTCCCCCCGGCGGCGCTCGCGGCTCCTTCTCTCATCAGTAAACCCCCTAGGAGAAGTCCTGTCCCGTGGGGGTTACCTTGCGGGCGCGCTCCCGAGACACAGACATTTGCGTCCACAGACACAGAATGCCAGACTCGGCCCCCGGCGCCCGCGTCCTTGGATTTGATTGACAGCAGCGGGAGCCAATGGCTGCGCTGCTATCAATCTATCCAATCAAGAGCCAAGAAACCCGGGCAGAGAAGGTGAGCGCGTCTCCACCGAGGGAACGAACGGGCTCAGGTGAGTAAAACGGGGGGGGGGGTGCTAGGGGGGCGGTCAGTGTCAGAAGTTTTTTCAACTTAATGCATAAGATGCATTAAGGTGAAAAAAACACAAACCCTTACATCCGCTTTAACATGAAGACACACATTTGATGCTAGTTTGTCTTAAAGGATACGTTCACCTTTTTGAACATGTTACATGTCACATTCATGCAGTGGCGTATCTAAGGTGTGGCAGCCTTGGCAAGTGTCATGGGCGCCATGGAGGGGCAGCAAAAAGCTGCCCCCTACACGTCCTCCCGCAGCCACCTCCCGCACTAATATAACCCCCGGCGCCACGGCCAGCCTGCTGGAGCGCGGCGCCGGTGTTCTGTTGGATAGTGCACGCTATCCAGAAGTGCCCAGCTTGTACTGCGCATGCGCCATATGGAACAGCACAACAGCTGAGTTTATGATCAGCTGCTGAGATGGCGCCTGCGCACAATAGCCAACGGAAAAAAAATTTCTGTCAGATTGTGCCTCACGCTGCCAATGCGTGTTCATGTCGGTGAGGGGCGGATTTGAACATGTTGGGGGCGGATTGTAAAATTATGGGCAGTGCTGCAAAGATGGGGCGGATTTTTAAATGATGCCCCATGTCGTTGAGGGGCGGATTTGTACATGTTGGGTACGGATTTTTAAAAGATGGGCATGCCCCGCAAGCGTCCAGGAAAAATAGCAGAATAAAATTTTTTTTGCAGCACTGGCCATCTTTGCATAATCTGCCCCCAACATGTACAAATCCGCCCCTCACTGACATGAACACGCCTCGCCAGCGCCAGGCACAATCTGACCAAAAAAATTCTTCCGCCAGGTATTGTGCGCAGGCGCCGTCTCGCCATCACAACAGCTGATTGTAAAATCAGCTGTTGTGCTGTTCTGAGCGGCGCATGCGCAGTACATCCCGGGCACTTCTCGATATCGGGCACTATCCAATAGAACACAAGCACAGCAATTGCTAATATTGCTACTTGGCCTGGGGAGGGGAGTGACAGGAACCCCCATGACGGCCGATGACTGGCCAGACCGGAGTCACGTAGGGTAACAGTGGCGGAGGCGGAGCCTACTGCTCCGCCTACCCTCCTCTGCGCGGCATCATCTCCCCGGAGCGGGGACTGTGACGCGAGGTGAGGAGGAGAAGAGGGGACGGGAGAAGGCATGGATGACAGCCCGACGGGGAACCCCCAACAGCAGCACCAAGGATAGCAGCCTAGTAGAAGCCAGGTACTACTTATTGATCGCCATCATGTTCATGTGTGTGTGCCAACTGCCAACCAGAAGCAAGCAGCCAAATATAGTGCTTAGTGGAATAAATAAATGTGCATAGCCATAGATATCATAAATAAACTGTGATTTATTTATGATAACAGCTGTTGCACAAATCACTTTATTACACTTTATTTATGATATCTATGGCTATGCATATTTATAATTTAATCCATATTGAGCACTATATTTGATTGGCTACTTCTTCTTGGGCCTGGCACAAACGCGCATGATGATGATTTAAAAGTTTTAAGTCATCATCATGTGCGATTGTGCGTGTGTGCCAGGCAGAAGCAGCCAGTCAAATATAGGGCACAATATGAAATTAAATTAAAAAAAAAAAAAAAAACATAAATAATCTATTAAATAAATTATAAATATGCATAGCCATACACCCTGTTCCAAATTATTATGCAAATTCTATTTCAGTGTCACAAAGATTAAATATTTTGTTTTTCAGTTTAACTCATGGATGGCATTGTGTCTCAGGTCTCTTTTGATCACTGAAAACAATCTTGGACACCTGTGATAATTAGATTGCCAGGTGAGCCCAATTAAAAGAAAGACTACTAAAGGAGGGTGTTCCACATTATTAAGTAGAGCACCGTTTTCAAGCAATATGTGGAAGAAAAAGGATCTCTGTGCTACCGAAAAGAGTGAAATAGTTTAATGCCTTGGACGAGGTATGAAAACATTAGATATTTCACGAAAACGTAAGCGTGATCATCGCACTATTAAGAGATTTGTGGCTGATTCAGAGCACAGACGGGTTTCGTGCAGATAAAGGCACATTGAGGAAGATTTCTGCCAGATCCCTGCATCGGATCAAGAGAGCAGCTGCTAAAACACCATTACATAGCAGAAAACAGATATTTGAAGCTGCTGGAGCCTCTGGAGTCCCACGGACATCAAGGTGTAGAGTCCTCCAGAGTCTTGCAACTGTGCATAAACCTTCCATTAGCCCACCACTAACTAATGCTCACAAGCAGAAACGGTCCTGTCCTGTTCACTGATGAGTGCCGTGCAACGCTGGATGGTCCAGATGGATGGAGTATTGGATGGTTGGTGGACGGCCACCCTGTTCCAAGAAGGCTGCAACGTCAGCAAGGCGGTGGTGGAGTCATGTTTTGGGCCGGAATAATGGGAAGAGAGCTAGTCGGCCCCTTTAGGGTCCCAGATGGTGTAAAGATGACCTCTGCAAAGTATGTGGAGTTCCTAACTGACCACTTCCTTCCCTGGTACAAAAGGAAGAACTATGCTTTCCATAATAAAATCATCTTCATGCATGACAATTCACCATCTCATGCTGCAAAGAATACCTCTGCATCAATGGCTGCTATGGGGATAAAAGAAGAGAAAGTCATGGTGTGGCCTCCATCCTCCCCTGACCTCAATCCTATTGAAAACCTTTGGAGCATCCTCAAGCAAAAGATCTATGAGGGCGGGAGGCAGTTTACATCCAAACAGCAGCTCTGGGAGGCTATCCTGACATCTTTCAAACAAACTCAAGCAGAAACTGTCCAAAAACTCACAAGTTCAATGGATGCAAAACTTGTGAAGCTGCTATCAAATAAGGGGTCCTATGTTAAAATGTAACCTGACCTGTTAAAATGTTTAAAAAGGTAAAATGTTGTTCAAAGTTTGATTGAAATAGCTTTTGATTTCAGTAAATATGCTGCAAACACAACAAATGACAATTTTCAGTTCTTTACAACCTATAAAGTGTTTTGAAACCTACTGTGCATAATAATTTGGAACAGTGCATTGTAAGTTTTTTATTTTGAAAAAAAAAAAACTGTTATCATTAGGAGGTTTGTTCAATAAAATTTGAATTGTACTCTTAATAGTTGATAACATGAGAATTCTGCTGACTGTTGTTTACATCAATGATTTAGGTAAATGAGAAAAATATCATTGGCATAATAATATGGAACAGGGTGTAGGTATCATAAATAAAGTGTAATAAAGTGATTTGTGCAACAAGCTGATTAAACAGTTCACAATCAGTGAAAGTTCATGTACTGCAAACTTTGCAGTACATGCACCTTCACTGAATGTCTATTGAATGAGCAGGGGCGGACTGACCCATTGGGCACTCGGGCAGGGCCTGGGGCCATTAGGGGGGCCCCATAAGAGGCTTTGCAAGCCAGCAACACATACAGTCTAGCACGGGCAGCGGCTGTAATAAGACCTCTCACGGCGCACTGCTCTCCGCCGGCCCCTCATTCCCTCCCATCCACCCCAGGTGCTTGTACTGTACATTACATCACCGGACAGACGAGAAGAGAGGAAGGGGGCGGCGGGGAGCAGCACGCCGTGAGAGGTCTTATTATTACAGGCATTAGGTGAGGCTGTGTACTTTTTATTTTTTACAGGAGTCCAGAGACAACAGGGCCGCCACCATCAGGGGAGGGGGGGGCAGCCAGTACAGATGTAGGGGGCCTGGGCTCCAGGCACAGGAGGCCCCATGGTACTCTCCTGGTCCCCCCACGGTGTCCCCACCCCCACGCAGTGTCGACGTCCCCCCCTCGCATCCCCCTGTGTCTCCTTTCCACACTGCGTCTCTCTGTCTGTCCCCAGCGCCCCTCTCTGTTCTTGTCGCACTGTGTCCCTCTCTGTCCCCAGTGTCCCTCTCTGTCCTTGTCGCGCTGCGTTCCTCTTTGTCCCCAGTGTCCCTCTCTGTCCCTGGTTATCTGAAAGATGGGTTTCAAATGTTTCAGTGCTTGCCATAGGCACCATTTTCACTAGATACGCCTCTGTATTCATTTATAGGGTGTAACATGTACAGGCAACTGACAAAAATAAATAAATAATAAATGCACATTTTATTACCTGCAAAAAAATGTACTTTTATATTTTTTTTGTAAAGGTGAACGTATCCTTTAGGCTCCATGCAAACTCACGTTTCTTATAAGCTCAAAAAAACAGTAGAAAATAAAACGCTGGATTAAAAACGCTAATAGCGTTTTAGTAGGTCTTAGAAACGTTTAGGAGCATTCAGCCGTTTTTTTTCTGCTGGAAAAACTCTCCCAAAAACTCTACAAACTTTTCTTTTTCTGCTCCTAGACGCTGAAACTCAAACGCTAATAGCCTAAAGTAGTGTGCATGGACACATAGGATAACACTATTTAGCTCCTAGAATCAGAAAGAAAATGCTAATAACGGCTTCTAGGAGCTTTAGGCCCCTTTCACACTGGGGCGGTAGGGGGCGTCGGCGGTAAAACAGCGCTATTTTTAGCGCTGTTTTACCGCGGTATTCGGCCGCTAGCGGTGCGGTTTTAGCCCCTCGCTGGCGGACGAAAAAGGGTTAAAACCCCTCGTATAGCACGGCTATAGCCGCGGTATTACCGCGGTATAGCCGCGCTGTCCCATTGATTTCAATGGGAAGGAGCGGTGAATACACCGCTCCTTCCCCGCTCCAAAGATGCGGCTAGCAGGAGATTTTTTCTTCTCCTGCCAGCGCACCGCTTCAGCGGGCTTTCACACTGAACAAACAGCGGAGGCTGTTTAGGGGCGGTTTGCAGGCGCTATTTTTAACGCAGTAACGCCTGCAAACCGGCCCAGTGTGAAAGGGGTCTAACTGCTTGCCGACCAGCCGCCGTCATTATACTGCGGCAGGTTGGCATGGCTGCGGAATCGACATAGGGGTACGTTGGCCGCTTTGAGAGCGATAGGGGGTGCGCATGCGACGCTGAAGCCGATGCGCATGGCCGGCGGCCGCGATGTCTGCCGGCCACCCGCGATCCCTCCACAGAGAGCCAGAACGGAGATCTGTGTATGTAAACAAACAGATCCCCGTTCTGACAGGGGAGAAGAGAGAGATCTGCTGTTCCTAGTGATCAGGAACAGCGATCTCTCTCCTCCTCCAGTCAGAACACTTCCCCCCAACACCTCCCTAGGGAACACTTAACCCCATTGATCGCCCCTAGTGTTAACTCCTTCCCTGCCAGTGACATTTATACACTAATCAGTGGCTATTTTTAGCTCTGATCGCTGTATAAATATCACTGGTCCCCAAAAAAGTGTCAAACGTGTGCGATCTGTCGCGGTCCCGCTAAAAATCGCAGATTGCCGCCATTACTAGTAAAAAAAATAATAAAAATGCCAAAAATCTATCCCCTATTTTGTAGACACTAAAACTTTTGTGCAAACCAATCAATATACGCTTACTGCAATTTTTTTTTTTTTTTTACCAAAAATATGTAGAAGAATACATATTGGCCTGAACTGTTGAAGAAATTTTTTTTATTATTATTATTATTTATTTTCTGGGATACTTATTATAGCAAAAAGTAAAAAATATTGTTTTTGTTTTTTTTTTCAAAATCGTCGCTCTTTTTTTGTTTATAGCGCAAAAAAAAAAAAAAAAAAACACAGAGGTGATCAAATACCACTAAAATAAAGCTCTATTTGTGGGGGAAAAAGAACACAAATTTTGTTTGGGTACAGCGTCGCACCACCGCGCAATTGTCAGTTAAAGCGATAAAGTGCCGTATCGCAAAAAAAATGGCCTGATCATTAAGGGGGGTAAATCCTTCCGGTCCTTAAGTGGTTAAAAAAACACTGGTGTGCATGGAGCTTTAAATAGTCCCTAGACATCGTTATGAATATGATAGGGGCATTTTATGGGCTGGTGAAACTACTAATGTGTGCCAGGACTCCCTGACCTTTGAAGCTGCAAATAACCTACTACTGTATACTATATGGTGTGAGCAAAGTGCCCTCCCAATAAACCTGAAGTCTCCATCATGGCAGAAATGATAGATAAATAATTTATTTGACAATCCATATATATTGGTCAAACGTTTGTACTCTGTACATTTATTCAAGGAGAGTTATAATGACATTGTCATGGACTCCCTGCCACAGCATCTCTCCTTCAAAGTCCAGGTGTCCGTGTTTTCGAGCTCTTAGAAGGATGCCAACTACTTTGTCCGAGATGCGCACATAACTCTCAAACAACCTCCCAAACGTCACTCGAATCTTTCCATCTCGGCCTTGAACTCCCACCGCCTTAATGATGAGGCACATTTCCTCGATCTCCTTGTGTATGTGCTGTAACGCTCTCTTTCCCCTGGCTTCTGTCTTGCTGCCTTCCTCCGGTCTGCCATAACCTTCATCGCCCTTGTGAAGTCGGACCCCCATGGCATGCTGGTAATCAAAGTCATCACTGAATGGATTGAGCCTCTGTTTCTCTATGTGTTCTTCAGACCGGCTCTGCCATTCCTTCCGCAGGTCGGATATGGTTACAATTTTGATCTGTGAGAAGAGAACATTTGCATAATTAAAAACAGCATAGCAAAAAAAAAATGTACCATACATACCGTGACCTGGATTTGATTTTTAAAAAAGCTTGTTTGTGTTTTTTAAAGCAGAGTTCCGGCCAAAATATGACTTTTAAGATAAAAATACCCCTAGAATACTCATGCCTCATGCAATGTAACAAAGGTGTGCTGTAAACTATGCCCAGTTTTCTATCTGTGCTGCATCGTTTCCTTACTTTGTGAAGTTTCTGCACAGCGCGTCCATCTCCAGTGTGGACATCTGAGGCCACAGTGTCCTTCTTCCTGGATTCTGTGCATGTGCAGTTCCATGCAATCTTGGTCAGCTTGCCATGCCAAGCTGACCAAGAATTTCCATAGACACCAATGTTAAATGTTACTGGAGCCACGCCATGCCAAGCTGACCAAGATTTTCCATAGACGCCAATGTTAAATGTTACTGGAGCCGCGCCATGCCAAGCTGACCAAGAATTTCCATAGACACCAGTGTTAAATGTTACTTGAGCCGCGCCATGCCAAGCTGAACAAGAATTCCCAAAACGGCCCTGCCCATTGGAATGAATGGGTAGTGCTTCTGAAGCACCTGAAAATCGCTTTCCGAAGTGCTGCAACACGTGAGTTTTTAACCCCTCCTTTGGGGTTAAAAGCGCCCCGCTAGCGGCTGAAAAGTGACCCTTAAACAGCACTAAAGCGCCACTAAACTGAGCGGCGCTTTAGCGCTAATGCGGCCGTGGCCCCAGTGTGAAAGGGGTCTAAAAGTCAGCAGCTACACTATTTGTAGCTGCTGACTTTCATTTTTTTCACCCAGGCTGGACCTCCTCGTTAGTAAGGTTGGGGAACGATTGCTTTGTCAGTGGCAAGTGGCTACAGTCAGATCAGACCTTATTTTGCAATCTGGCTGGCAGACCTGCTTGGGGAGAGAGACATTTTTTGACCAGTGGATTCTTGTTCCCCTTGGATAAGAGCAGCATAGGGGTGTATGTTCAGCACAACAAATCAACATGCCTGTCTGTATGCATATCAATTAAGAGAAAGATCGCATTATAATTAGTGTCAATTTTGGCTTCAAATTTAATTTTAGTCAGTCTTTTGACTAAAATGCCATTTTATTTTTATTTTTTTCGTATTTTAGTCATCTGAATTGCTTTAGTTTTAGACGTATTTTAGTGGACTAAAATCTGCAGGACATTTTAGTCGACAAAGGGGTCAATTCACTAAGTTTTACTGCATGCGGTTACTCATTTGCATAAATGATCGCATGTGGTAATAAAATTGTCAGTAAATGTCGCAAACAAAATCGTACAGTAATCTGTTTGGTGGCAGTAACCAGTGCGATACCAAAAAGAAAGGGGCCTATTTAAACCCTCAGAAAGGGGCATTTCACCCACCAAGAGCCTAATTCAATCCACAGAAGACTCACAGAAAGGGGCCTAATTCAACCCACAAAACACCCACAGGAAGGGGTACTATTCCACCCACAGTAAGGGGTCAGAGACGGGGACTAATTCCACCCACAAAACACCCACGGAAGGGGTACTATTCCACCCACAGAAAGGGGTCAGGGAGGGATCTATTTCCACCCACAAAACACCCACAGGAAGGGGTACTATTCCACCCACAGAAAGGGGTCAGAGTAGGGTCTAATTCCACCCACAAAACACCCATAGGAAGGGGTACTATTCCACCCACAGAAAGGGGTCAGAGAGGGGTCTAATTCCACCCACAAAACACCCACAGGAAGGGGTACTATTCCACCCACAGAAAGGGGTCAGAGAGGGGTCTAATTCCACCCACAAAACACCCACAGGAAGGGGTACTATTCCACCCACAGGAAGGGGTCAGAGAGGGGTCTAATTCCACCCACAGGAAGGGGTACTATTCCACCCACAGAAAGGGGTCAGAGAAGGGTCTAATTCCACCCACAAAACACCCACAGGAAGGGGTACTATTCAACCCACAGAAAGGGGTCAGAGAAGGGTCTAATTCCACCCACAGGAGGGGGTACTATTCTACCCACAGAAAGGGGTCAGAGAAGGGTCTAATTCCACCCACAAAACACCCACAAGAAGGGGTACTATTCCACCCACAGAAAGGGGTCAGAGAGGGGTCTAATTTCACCCACAGGAAGGGGTCAGAGAGGGGTCTAATTCCACTCACAAAACACCCACATGAATTTCGACTGAAATTTAACATCAAGAACGTTTTTTTTTTTAAAGTAAACGTTTACAAAAGTGCAACAATGGAGTAAGTCAACTATGACAATTACTCCAGCTAGACGTGACCTCTTGAAGTGGCCACTGTAATACTTTTGGTTATATACACCAGTATGACAAGTTAAACTTGGATAGGAACATAAAAATAAATAAAACAGAAAAATAAATAAAAATGTTTTAAAAAAATATAAAAAAAATAGTCAAGTTTTCTTTAGTTTCCACAATATAAACATAGGCAGCGGCACAGAATTGGACCAAAAACATAGAACTGGTAAAGAGCACTTCCAACAGCTCTAGTAGGCCATACATTTAGAAAAAATGTATGAATGTATGGCATGATGGATTTAGTAAAGAAGCACAAGACAGCTTAACAGCTATTTTCAGGCAACAGATCCACAAGACAACAGCTTGGATTACCAAGCATTAAGATTCAAGAGACATTTGAGAAGGTTGTTCAAATTTCAATGCCTCCAAACACAGATTACTGTAAAAAATCTTAGATTAAAAAAAAAAATTTTGCAAAAGAAAAATAACAAACAGGTTAAAACAAAAAATGTTATAAGGAAATTACCTTAAACAACCCTTAACCGATACGTGTGATAAATTACCGCATGAGAAAATGCGGTAGTTACCGAACAGTGGAAAAAGTAACGCATTTCGTTATTTAATGCTAAATTCTTAGCGAATTAAACTTTCACAACTGATTTACCGCTTTCGTTTTTTTACCGCATTTTAATAGCCGTTATTTAACTCTTAGTGAGTTGACCCTTAAAATCTATTGAATTTAGTTAAATTCAGTGGCGGCCCGCTCAATCCATGCGCCCGGCCCCTAATCTCCATGCAGGGCGTTGGACGCATGGATTTCAATGTGGGTTTTTTAGCACATGATTAAAGCCTGAGGCTGTAATTGGCTTCAAAAAGGGTGGGCTTGGGGTGCAGAGCCCACCCAGTTGTGTGACATTAGCGAATTAATATCCGCTAATGTCTTCCTGCTTCTCCTCCTGGCCAATCAGGAAGCGGGATTCCCGATTGGCCAGGGATTCTTAGGACTCCGGACCCGCTTCCTGTTCGGCCCGGGGTGAGAAGCAATGGCCCCAAATCTTCCCTCCGCAAGCTGCGGGCCATGTGCAGCGAGGAGCAGAAGGTAGAGGGGCGGAGGGGCAGCAACAGCCTCTTCCAGGAGCACTACCCCGAATCCAGCACCAACACCACCACCTCATCATCATCCTTCTAAGGTAAGGCCATGGATCACCGCCTTTCTGTCTGACCCGTCCTGTAGTGCAAGTGAAGGGACCAGGTTTGTTTGCCGCCCCCAAAAAAGAAAAAATGGAGCACCAGCTACCTCTGGCTAAATTGTAATGCAGTATTTAAGCATTTCTCCAGAATTTCCAAACTCATTATACTGTACACTCTTGGAGTAAAAATCATATAGGGAATTACATTACTGGGGAAGGGGTACTATACCACACACAGAAAGGGGTCAGAAAGGGGTCTAATGCCACCCACAAAACACCCACAGGAAGGGGTACGATTCTACCCAAAGAAAGGTGTCAGAGAGGGGTCTAATTCCACATGTAGTGGGGATATAGAAGTACCTTGCTGGGGCGGGGGAACACTCATGGTTTGCAGGGCATTGTTCCAGAACTCTCAGTCAGCGAGCACACAGAGGGAGCCTGCATCTCTCAGCCGGTACAGCCTGTCAGGGGGCTGGGGCTTTAACAGACAGGCGGAGCGCCAAGGGAAATCGGAAGTTCAGGTGGGTAAACAGTAAATGCCCCTCCCTCACATTTTCGTTGACGATAATTTAAATTGATTTTAGTCATAGTTTTCGTCAATTGACTTAGTATATGTTAAAGCTTATTGCTGCCCCCCCTCTAACTCAGCTGTCTGAGGGCCTGGTTCACCAGCCAGTGTCATTACAATGGCAGCCCTGGGGACCACAGAGAGCCTGATTTGAAAAAAAGGGAGACGTTCAAAAGTGTCCCAATGGAAAGGAAATATAAGGTCATGGAGGGATAATTTCCCATTTTGACCACATTGACTGTCCATTCAAGTCAATATTAATGTTTATATGTGCTTTTGAATGCAAAAATGGTAATAAAAACTGAAAAGCACGAACAGTAGAAATTAAAAACAGATGTGATCCTCTGTGTGTTTAGAAAATAAGCCTTAGTGTGTCTTCTTTTGTAGATGCACCCAGGCTGTTTCTTTTTTTGTATGGCCATTAGATGTGTATGTCCGCGTGCACACTGTAACCCGACAGACTTATATAACATAACATCCATCCAACAGGCATCACTTGAGTTCACCCTTAGGCCCCTTTCACACAAGGCGGGCTCCGCTTCTACGGAGCCCGCCTCGGTCCGCCGGCTCAGCGGGAGATCAGTCCGTTGATCTCCGCCGAGCCGGCGGATGACAGGTCCCTCTCTGCTCACTGAGCTGGGAGGGGCTTGTCAGGCGCCGCTGCCGCCTATGGAGGGATCGGACGAAAACGGACAGCGTGTCCGTTTTCGCCAGATCTCCCCCGATCTGATCCACCAGCAACGGACCTGGACGTAGGACCATCTGTCTGCTTTTAGCGGATCGGACGGGGTCGGATGTCAGCGGACATGTCTCCGCTGACATCCGTCGCTCCATAGACTAACATGGAGCGCCCGTTCAGGTCCGCCGTCAAAACTGACAGGCGGACCTGAACGGTCCGATCGTGTGAAAGGGGCCTAAGTCTGAAATTGCTGCACTTCTCTCTTCTGCCACTGGGTGGCCGGGTACCTGGTGGCATTAGATAAGACAAGGGCAAAGGAAGGACAGATCAGGAGTATATGGGGTATCTCAGCCAATGGGCAAGGGTTTTCTTAAATCCCTTGGCCTGCTAGGAGAACCTAAATATTTGGGTGGAGTCAGGTGATCGGGGTTCTGTGCCACCTGGACGGGTGTCTGGCTGGACGTGTGTTGTATTGCCCAGGCTGCTAGGCCAGACTTTGGGCCTATCCCGGGCACATCTGGCTGCTAGGCTGTCTGAGGGTCTATCCAGAAGCAAGAGTAGGGCAGGATTGGAATTGCGGCTTGCAGTCCAACCATAAGTTGCGGTTCTGCTGGCCGGAAGAACCTGTCGTGGTCGGAGGTAGAAGAGAAAGCTGTCATCACTGAGGGACCATCCACCTTATTACCGGGGGACCACAGTGAGTAGCTGAAGCAAGTACCGGAGCAGAATTCTCACCAACTGGGGACGGTGAAGAATAGGGGACTTCAGCAGGTATCAAGCCAGGGACCCAACCAGCGGAGGTGACACTTGCAGAGCAGCCTTGTTTGTCAAGCCAGAGACCGAGCAGGCCAGAGGGGTTAAGCTTCATAAGTATCTTGAGTGCCAAGCTAGGGACCCAGCAGCAAAGGGGGGGGGGGGTGATGTTTGAGGAAGATACTACAGTGAAGATTGGAAGAGCTCAAGTGATTCAGTTGCAGTGAATCATCCAGTCTAGTGTGAGAGAGACCGGGAGCTCAGTGGACTGAAGAACTACAAGAAATAATTGTAGTGGAAGTGAAGGAACTATTACACTTTGTGTTAGAAACTGGTAAAGACTGTGCCACAGGAGACAGCATTCCTACACATGCAAATGTGGCGTCTTGCTGGATGCCTTTCCCTGTATGGCTGTCTACCTGTAGAAGTCTCTGAGTCTGCCAATCAATATTGCAACTACCTAAGGGTGTCCTGGCCATAACCTCTCTCCCAAAGTTCTGTTAAGAGAAATAAAATCTCTTTGCATTCAAGAAGTGTCTGGCACCCATGAATCTACCTTGCATTACACCCACTATGCCTTGCAACCCACCATATACAGAAGGATGTCAGCTATCTCTGGCCCTGGAGGTTCTCATTAGACTGAAGGAGGCCGGGGACCTTGCTACACATAGAAAATAATACATTTGTATTATTTTCAGCATTTTAACTTAGAAATGCGACTTTGCATACAAGTTTTGGACTCCTTACCTTAGAGAGAAGAGCCTTCCTTCGTTCCTCGGCTGAAGTCTGACAATTAACGTGGTCCTTGTTTTCAGACATCGTGTTTCCTTGGTCACTAGGTAGCGAGTAATCTGACATCCAGTTTGGTCAGCAAAGACTGAACACTAAAACATCTCCACTGATCAAGATGAGAGATGGGCTACGGAGAACTACAAGATATCGCCGTTGTCTTCGCTTTTTCCCTGTTTTTTTCCTTCAGCTTTCTTCACAGCATAACCAAAGTGAACATAAAATACTATACGACTGTAAGCTCTTCTGAGCAGGGCCCTCCTAATCCTCTTGTGTTTTATTGTATTGTAACTGTATTGTCTCCTTTTATATTGTAAAGCGCTGCGTAAACTGTTGGCGCTATATAAATCCTTTATAATAATAATAATACTCTCTTTGTATGAGCATGTAGAGGCCTTCAGTTTTAAGGTACATCACATCCAGACAAATCCCAAGAGCTAGGAAGCCAAGAAGGCTAAAAAGTTATATTTCACACTTTAGCTTTTTCTGTAGCCAGTGGAAGCTCCATGTGCTCTGGTCCCGTAAAACCTTTTTGTTGGATTCTTAGACTGACTGGCTACTGCATTCTGTATATTTGTACCCTGGTTCTTTATTGGCTTCACTGAGCAGTGTTCGTCTGTGGTGTCCTCTCTATATAGGAGAGAACCGATCCCTGTGGCATGAAAGGAATCCAAGTGCTGTCATTCTAAACTTACAGAGCAACAGATGGGACATGAAAAAAAGGCTTACTTTACAGAGGTGCTAAGACCTTGCATCATACTAATCATGTGTTTCCTTTATAATTAATGAGGAATGTACACGTTGGTGTTTAATGTAAATCCATCACCAACTCTAAGCCCTTCTCATAAGGACACAGCCTTTGTTGTGGAGATCTTTTTTAGTGTACAACATTTTGTATCTGAACTGGTTACATTGTTATTGCTCAGAGGTTTGATTTACCAAGGTCAAAAACCATTCTAATATGTCCATCTGTTTCAGTTTATCCCCTCCAACTTGGCTAACTGAAACATGCGTTTTTGAGTGTTTATGTACAGTACATGGGGGCAAGGGGCTTCAACCACTTAAAGCGGGGGTCCACTTACATCATCTAAAAAAAAAATATTAAAAGCCAGCAGCTACAAATACTGCAGCTGCTGACTTTTAATACATGGCCACTTACCTGTCCCAGAGTCCAGCGATGTCGGCAGCCGACGCCGATAACCCGCTCGGTTCTCGGCAGCTGCCGCCGCCATCCTAGGTGAGGGAATCAGGAAGTGAAGCGTTGCCGCTTCACTTCCCGGTTCCCTACTCCGCATGCGCGAGTCGCGCTGCGCGTCCCAAGTGGTCCCCGCTCTCTCCTGGGAGCTGTGTGTTTCCCAGGAGACAGCGCGGAGGGACAGGAAGAGGCATAGACTCGCATGGGAGTCTATGCCGAAAGTGGGTGCAAATACCTGTCTTAGACAGGTATCTGCACCCCCCTCCCCCCTGAAAGGTGCCAAATGTGACACCGGAGGGGGGGAGGGTTCGCGCTTTAAGCCCCGGACCATTTGGCTGGCCAAAGACCAAAGCACTTTTTGCGATTCGGCACTGCGTCGCTTTAACTGACAATTGCGGCGTGGCTCCCAAACAAAATTGACGTCCTTTTCCCCCCACAAATAGAGCTTTCTTTTGGTGGTATTTGATAACCTCTGCAGTTTTTATTTTTTGCGCTATAAACAAAAAAAGAGCGACAATTTTGAAAAAAAAAAAAGCATTATTTTTTACTTTTTGTTATAATAAATATCCCCAAAAATATATATAAAAAAAATATTTTTTCCTCAGTTTAGGCCGATACGTATTCTTTGACATATTTTTGGTAAAAAAAATCGTAATAAGCGTTTATTGATTGGTTTGCGCAAAAGTTATAGCATCTACAAAATAGGGGATAGTTTTATGGCATTTTTATTAATAACTTTTTTTTTTACTAGTAATGGTGGCGATCAGCGATTTTTAATCGTGACTGTGACATTATGGCGGACACATCGGACAATTTTGACACATTTTTGGGACCATTGGCATTAATACAGCGATCAATGCTATAAAATTGCATTGATTACTGTAAAAATGTCACTGGCAGTGAAGGGGTTAACCACTAGGGAGCGGGGATAAGAGTTAAGTGTATCCTAGGGAGTGATTCTAACTGTCTGGGGGATGGGCTAGCAGTGACACTACACTGATCGCTGCTCCCGATGAGAGGGAGTTGACGATCAGTGTCCTGTCACTAGGCAGAACGGGGAGATGCTGTGTTTACACTGGCATCTCCCCGTTCTTCAGCTCCGTGACACGATCGCGGGCACCCGGCGGACATCCAGTCCGCGGGTCCTACGGGCACGGTCACGGAGCTTGCGGCAGGCGCGCGCACGCTAACAGCGGGAGATTCAAAGTAACGTACAGGTACGTTACTTTGCCCAGCCGTGCCATTCTGCCGACGTATATCTACAGGAGGTGGTCGGCAAGCAGTTAAAAACATTTTTTGGGGTATTTTTTCGTTTAGTATATTAACCAGCTAACGATCACCCTATAGCAGATTTATTGCTATTGGGGCGGACATTCTGTGTAGAATCACGTGTATATAAACTTGATTCTGAACTTCCGGGTAGCCGCCGACGTGCCACTTCTGCTGTGATTGGTCAAAAGCCAATGGATGTCCGCCGGCACCCGCTGATCGGCTAGGAGAGAGACAGGACGGAGCTTTGCCTATGTAAACTAGCAAAGCTCCGTCCTCTCAGCGGAAAAGTGCTGGATTTTGTTTCCCTGCAAAGCAGGGAATAAAATCCAGCACATCCCTTAGGCCTCATGCACGCGAGACGCTGTTAAACGCGCGTTCAGAGGCAGTTGGACACTTTTTTCAACTGCCCCTGAACTCATTCAATGTTATCCTATGTGTCCATGTACACAGTCTCGTTTTTTGGCGTTTTTAGGCAGTTGCGTTTAACCTCGTTTTTCCAGAAGCAAAAAAATGGGTTCAGACGCAAAAGTTTTCCACGTTTCAGATGCCTAATGCGGCTAAACGCTGGTACCGCGTTTAGCCGCGTTTGCGTTTATAAGTGTTTTTAAAGGAACCCTATTTTTTGGACCAGAAAACACAGAAATATGATTGTAAACTGCAGCAGAGAATGACATTTGGTGTGGAACTAGAACTACAACATATCCAAATTTGGGGTTCCTAGCACCAGGTGGCCCCGAGATATGGGGCCCCAAAGTCGGGTCACAAAATGTCATTCTCTGCTGCAGAAAAGTGCTTGACATTTTGCGACCCGAATTTGGGGCCCCATATCTCGGGGCCACTTGGTGCTAGGAACCCAAAATTTGGTTTGCTAACATAGTGGAACAAACATTAAAACATATCCAAATATGGGGTTCCTAGCACTAAGTGGTCCCGAGATATGGGGCCCCAAAGTCAGGTCGGAAAATGTCATTCTCTGCTGCAGAAGTGCTTGCATTTTGTGACCCAACTTTGGGGCCCCATATCTCGGGGCCACTTGGTGCTAAGAACCCCAAATTTGGTGTGCTAACACAGTGGAACTAAAACTACAACATGTCCACTTATTGCTAGGACCCCAAATTTGGATATGTTGTAGTGCTAGTTCCACTGTGTTAGCACACCAAATTTGGGGTTCCTAGCACCAAGTGGCCCAGAGATACGGGGCCCCAAAGTTGGGTCGCAAAATGTCATTCTCTGCTCTTAAGACGCTTCTAGATGCAAACACGGCTAAACGCGGCATGCAAAACGGGCGTTTCTAAACGCCGGTTTTAGCTTTTAAAAACATGTGTTCAGCAGAGTTTGCACTGGCGTCTCGTGCACATGAAGCCTTATGCCCCGTACACACGGTCGGATTTTCCGACGGAAAATGTGTGATAGGACCTTGTTGTCGGAAATTCCGACCGTGTGTAGGCTCCATCACACATTTTCCATCGGATTTTCCGACCCACAAAGTTTGAGAGCAGGATATAAAATTTTCCGACAACAAAATCCGTTGTCGGAAATTCCGATCGTGTGTACACAAATCCGACGGACAAAGTGCCACGCATGCTCAGAATAAATAAAGGGATGAAAGCTATTGGCCACTGCCCCGTTTATAGTCCCGACGTACGTGTTTTACGTCACCGCGTTTAGAGCGATCGGATTTTCCGACAACTTTGTGTGACCGTGTGTATGCAAGACAAGTTTGAGCCAACATCCATCGGAAAAAATCCAAGGATATTGTTGTCGGAATGTCCGAACAAAGTCTGACCGTGTGTACGGGGCATTAGTGAAAGCACAACACAGTGTACACAGAAACACTGGTTAGGCACACATTTATGCATGCATATTTTTAGCACTGATTACTGTATTAGTGTCACTGGTTCCCACAAAGTGTCAGTTAGTGTCAGATTGTTTGCCGTAATATCACAGTCCTGCTATAAGTTGTTGATCGTCACCATTACTAGTAAAAAATATAAAATATAAATAAAAAAAATTTCAGTATATATACACCATAGTTTGTAGACCCTATAGCTTTTGCGCAAACCAATCAAGATACATTTGTTGGGATTTGTTTACCAAAAATATGTAGCAGAATACATATTGGCCTAAATTTATGAAGAGATTAGAATTTTTTCAATTTTTTATTGGATATGTTTTATAGCACAAAGTAAAAAATATAGTCGTTTTTTTTTCAAAATTTTCGTCCTTTTTTTGTTTATAGCGCAAAAAATAAAAAACCCAGTGCTGATCAAATAGCACCATACGAAAGTTCTATTTGTGGAAGGTCCCAGGAACCCAGGAGGGGTGAGAGTGGGGAGGCGCGGGGGGCTGGGGGGAGAACATTCTGCAACGTGTAGATGTCAGGACTTAGCAGCAGAGATGGCCAGTTCCGCGTGGCTATACTGAGGAAACTAGGACCAGACTGTGTATGCGAGAGAGATTTGTTTATAGTGAAACAAAATCCTTTCAAACACCAGCACACAGCAAACATGAAGATGACCAAAAACCAGTGACAGAATACTTGACATAATTAATCTAAGAAACAAAACTAACCAACCAACTAACTATATAGTGTCTGCCAACCCTCTCCTCCAATCCCTACACTGGCTCCCAATCACCCAGCGAATTCAATTCAAAATATTAACCACAACATACAAAGCCATTCACAACTCTGCCCCGAGCTACATCACCAATCTTGTCTCCAAATATCCCCCAAATCGTCTTCTCCGCTTTTCTCAAGACCTCCTACTCTCAAGCTCTCTCGTCTCCTCCTCCCATGCTCGTCTCCAGGATTTCTCCAGAGCCTCTCCCATCCTCTGGAACTCGCTACCTCTACCAGTCCATCTATCCCCTACTCTTGCTACCTTCAGGTGATCCCTGAAAACTCATCTCTTCAGGAAAGCCTATCACGTCTCCAACTAATCTTCTACCACTTCCATCAGCTCATTCCCCACAGTTACAACCTTTTGTACCACCTGCCCCACCCTATTAGATTGTAAGCACTTCTGAACAGGGCCCTCTTCATCCTCTTGTATTTTATTGTATTATAACTGTATTGTCTCCTTCTGCGTAAACTGTTGGCGCTGTATAAATCCTGTATAATAATAATAATATACAATATACACAAAATGGGGAACACAGAAAGTCAGGAAAAACTGGAGGTGCAGGGAGCAGATGAGAAGGGGGAACTAAAACTGGGGTCAGATACAAGGAGAGCAGGAAAAGGGAACAGGGTACAGGATGTAGGGCAGGAGAAAGATAAGATCAATGACTAACAGAGTCAGACAGCAGAAAAACACTGGAGCAAGAGGCACCAGTAGGCTGGGACCTAAATACCTTCTCAGCAGCCAGCATTATGTGGAAACTGCTTACTGAGGTCTGCTGGCGGACACCCACTGGTGGACACTGCAACTACAACCCTCTGCCCAGGGAACCACAGTGCCACTAGCAGGTGATCCAAGTCCTGACAGTAGAGGTGATTAGGCGGCTGTACTTCTCCATAAAGCTGACAGTCAGGAGAGAAAATGTAAACAAACCCCCAGCTGCTATAGTGGCCAGAATTCTATTTACATGGCAATGTTGGTGACATAATAGTTAGGGGTGGAGGGTAACCATAGTTGCCAACATTGTCAAAAAATTTATAGGGACACTTTTTTGCCTGTAGGCAGAGTCTTATTATAATTAGGGGGCGGGCATTCGTTTGTAGGTGCGGCATAGCGGGAAAGAAAAATGCGACGAGCGAAGTATGCCACAATGAAAATGGGTGTGGCTTAAGTGGAATGTTGGGCGTGGTTCAAAGGGGTGTGGTTAGAGTCTGAGATGAACGAGGGATGTAAGGAGAAAGAGTGAGGAAGAGAGAGATAAAGAGATGGGGTCAGAAAGGAGTGATAAGGAAGGAAAGAAAGAGGGATGGAGGGACAGCAGGCCCAGATCCTACACCACAATAGAAATATGTGTATTCCAGAAAGTTTAACAATCAGCAGATAAAGATATTCCAAACACCTGGTGTTAGCACTTCAATCACCCCGACACCATGGTTGTTATGGTGTCAGGATGATTAAAGCCCATTATTTCTATTATTACATTGTAATATAAAATTAAATAGTTCAACTCACCATAATGCAGAATCAGTGGGAGCCCTGAACGTGTCACCTGCCACCAGATGCCATCAGGTGCCCTCAGCAGAGTCTTTCCTCACATCAGGTGCCCCAGCGGAGTCCATCCTTACATCAGGTGCCCCCAGCAGAATCCGTCCTTACATCAGGTGCCCCCAGCAGAGTCCGTCCTTACATCAGGCGCCCCCAGCAGAGTCCATCCTTACATCAGGCATCCCCAGCAGAGTCCGTCCTTACATCAGGCGTCCCCAGCAGAGTCTTTCCCTACATCTGGCGTCCCCAGCAGAGTCCGTCCTTACATCAGGCGTCCCCAGCAGAGTCCATGCTTTCATCAGCTGCCCCCAACAATGTCCGTCCTTACATCAGGCGTCCCCAGCAGAGTCCATCCTTACATCAGGTGCCCCCAGCAGAGTCCGTCCTTACATCAGGTGCCCCCAGCGGAGTCTGTCCTTACATCAGGTGCCCCCAGCGGAGCCCGTCTTTACATCAGGTACCCCCAGCGGAGTCCGTCCTTACATCAGGTGCCCCCAGCAGAGTCAATCCTTACATCAGGCATTCTCAGAAGAGCCCCTCCTTACATCAGGTGCCCCAAGTGGAGCCCCTCCTTACTTTAGGTGTCTGTCCCCTCTCGATGGACACAGGGTGAAGGGTTGGCGGCATCTACAGTTACCGGCATTCTCTGTGTGTTCACTGGAGAGGGGAGGGGCCTCCAATCCGTGCAACCAATCGGCTTCAGTGTACAAGAGAATTGTCAATTGGCTGCCCCTCCCCTCTACACTGAACACACAGGGAAATAGTCCTCGCAGCGGCTGTGGCAGCCATCTTTTTGTAAAAAAATCCTGGGATTTTAATCAGAATGAGCTCCGATCGGGATGAGGGTCCCAAAATCAGGATTGTCCCATGAAAATCAGGACTGTTGTATGGGTAACAGAAAAGTTAAAAGGTATATGATTGTTGCCTCAAGAAATCCAGAAAGCAGCTCCTTGTAATAGAAAACATACAGTGCCTTAAAAAGTATTCATACACAAGTATTCATTCAAAGCAGGGTTAGGTTATAAAAAAAATATCCCAAGCTTTGAACATCTCACAGAGCACTGTTCAATTCATCATCTGAAAATGGAAAGAGTATGGCACAACTGCAAACCTACCAAGACATGGCCATCCATCTAAACTGACCGGCCGGGCAAGGAGAGCATTCATCAGAGAAGCAGCCAAGAGGTCCATGGTAACTCTGGAGGAGCTGCAGAGATCCACAGCTCAGGTGGGAGAATCTGTCCACAGGACAACTATTAGTCGTGTTCTCCACAAATCTGACCTTTATGGAAGAATGGCAAGAAGAAAGCCATTGTTAAAAGAAAGCCATAAGAAGTCCTGTTTGCAGTTTGCGAGAACCTATGTGGATGACACAGCAAACGTGGAAGAAGGTGCTCTGGTCAGATGAGACCAAAATTTAACTTTTTGGCCTAAAAGCAAAACGCCATGTGTGGCGGAAAACAAATACTGCACATCACCCCGAACACACCATACCCACTGTGAAACCTGGTGGTGGCAGCATCATATTGTGGGGATGCTTTTCTTCAGCAGGGACAGGGAAGCTGGTCAGAATTGAGATAGGAAGATGGATGGAGCCAAATACAGGGCAATCTTAGAAGAAAACCTATTAGAGTCTGTAAAAGACTTGAGACTGGGGCAGAGGTTCACCTTACAGCAGGACAACAACCCTAAACATACAGCCAGAGCTACAATGGAATTGTTTAGATCAAAGCATATTCATGTGTTAGAATGGCCCAATCAAAGTCCAGACCTAAATCCAATTGAGAATCTGTGGCAAGACTTAAAAATTGCTGTTCACAGACGCTCTCCATCCAATCTATAGAGCTTGAGCTATTTTGAAAAGAAGAATGGGCAAAAATGTCCCTCTCTAGATGTGCAAAGCTGGTAGAGACATCCCCAAAAAGACTTGCAGCTGTAATTGCAGAGAAAGGTGGTTCTACAAAGTGTTGACTCAGGGGGGCGCCTTACAAATGTACCCCACACTTTTTACATATTTATTTGTAAAAAATGTTGAAAACCATTTTTCACTTTTCTTGAGGGTTGCCACCTTTTCTTCAAGCCAAACCCGAACACTTTAGCGGCCTGGGACACCTTTGGGTGCCCCAAGGAGAGTAGTAATGTGGTACGCATAGCATCCCGCAGCGGATAGTGGGTGTGGCCAAATTGCTCTTGTTGACATCTTCTCCCTGCTCCCCAGTGATGCCAAACCTGCCCCCAGACAGCTGCCCGCAGCTCCCGAACAGCAACAGATTTGTGTGTAACTATCTTGGTTACTTGGGGAGCCACAGTCCTGTCTGAATATTGTGTCTGGGTTTCAGCCTGCCTGAAGCCCAGACACATGATTCAAAACCTGCACTGTCCAGGTGAATCCCGGACAGGTGGCAAACCCTACTTTCCTTCCACTTCACAATTATGTGCCACTTTTTGTTGGTCTATCACATAAAATCCCAATAAAGTACATTTACATTTTTTGTAATGTAAACTGTTGTAAAATGACAAAATGTGGAAAATTTCAAGGGGTATGAATACTTTTTCAAGGCACTGTACTATACCAACCTCTATGGTGGCTCACGTCACCTACCATCCCTCTCTTCTAGCGCTGTGACATCTATCACAATCTTCAGCATCTGACACTTCCGTGAGTGTCAGATGCCTTGGTCCCAGCTGCGTGTTGTGGTTCCATCCTCTAATCCTTATTTCACTGCCGTGTACTGTAGTTTAACCACTTCATACCTTGCCCATAGTCAAATGACGTTCGCAGGAGGGATCTCCCATCCTGGGCGGGCGTCATATGACTTCGCCGGCCGTCTAGGGGGCGTGCCACTCGGGAGCTGAAGAGCGTGCCAGGCGGGCCGCGATGTCCGCCAGGCACCCGTGATTTCTGGTAACCGATCGTGTGTTCCCAGTACAGAGGAACACCGATCTGTCTCCTCCCCTTGTAAATCCCCTCCCCCTACAGTTAGAATCACTACCTAGGTAACACATTTAACCCCTTGATCACCCCTAGTGTTAACCCCTTCCCTGCCAGTAACATTTATACAGTAATCAGTGCATTTTTATAGCACTGATTGCTGTATAAATGTGAATGGTCCCAAAATAGAGTTAAAAGTGTCCGCCGCAATGTCACAGTCAGGATAAAAATCGCAGATCGCCGCCATTACTAGTAAAAAAATAATAAAAATGCCATAAATCTATCCCCTATTTTGTATATAAAACTATAACTTTTGCGCAAACTAATCAATATACGCTTATTGCGATTTTTCTTACCAAAAATATGTAGAAGAATACATATCGGCCTAAACTGAGAAAGAAATTAGTTTTGTTTTTTTTTTTTAAATTGGGATATTTATTATAGTAAAAAATATTGTGTTTTTTTCAAACTTGTGCCTCGTCTTTTCTTCTTTTGTTTATAGCGCAAGAAATAAAAAACGCAGAGGCGATCAAATACCACCAAAATAAAGCTCTATTTGTGGGGGGAAAAAAAAAAAAAAAAATAAAAATTTCATGTGTGTACAGTGTTGCATGACCGCGTAATTGCCATTCAAAGTGCGACAGCGCCGAAAAGTGAAAATTGGCCTGGGCAGGTAGGGGGTGAAAATGCCCGGTATTGAAGTGGTTAAGGAATACTACCGCAAACAAAAAACGGGGGGGGGGGGGCACAACTAATCCAGTTTTTTTTTTTCAGAAGAAACAAGGATTCAAACTGCCTTGTTTGGGCACCTGCTGCACTTTTGATCTTTTTTTAATTTTTTTTTATTTTGCTGTTGCATAAATCTTTGAAAATCAGGTTCAGAGAGTGCAGAGCGATGTGTTTGATCTGCAGCTGTCACAGCAGAGGCCGGTGTGGGTCACCCTCTCATGGACATCTCCTGACAATCTGCAGTCCCTGTCTGTAAAAGGGCAGGAAAATGTCCTGTTGCAAGGATGGCAGCACCTGCTCAGACCGCGTGTGCCCCTATCTCTGTACAGGGTTAATTGACTGACACTGTCCTCTTTCCCTCTATATATAAAACAGAGAACATGTACTGCAGCCTGCGGGTCTCTGCTCTGTTTAAAAGAAATACAGAACAAGTAGGAAACTATATCAGTTACTGATTCAGTACTTGATCATATTTTATAAGAATAAAATCCATATTATTTCAGTTTTCTGTGAAAGAAAGTTGTATTATATTTTTATATATTATTTTATATATAATACATTTTTTTATCATTTTTTTTTCTCTGCTGCTAGAGCGAATGGTCTAGAATTGTGAGCAGGGTGCCCTGAGGCTCTATCCTGGGAGCAATTCTGTTTAACTTGTTCATAAACAATGTGCTGGTATAAATAGTTCAATCTCAGTGTTTGCTGATGATACAAAACTAAGCAGGGCAATAACTTCACAATAAGATATAGCAGCTTGACAAGAAGACCTAGTTAAAATAGAGGGGTGAGCAGATGAGGTTTAATATTAAAAAAAAAAATGAAAAGTAATGCACTCAAGAGCTAAAAATATGAATATGCAAGTCACTTGCCAGGGGGAGAACTTCCGGGGATGATCGAGGCTAGAAAAGGATTTGGGGGGCCAAGTAGATGACAGACTCAGTATGCAATGGCAAGCTACAACAAGAAAGGCCAGCAAATGATTAGCATGCATCAAAAGGGGTAGTTATGCCGCATACACACGACCGGACTTTCCGTCAGAATAGACTCTGACGGTCTTTCCGATGGAGTTCCGCTGAAACGGACTTGCCTACACACAATCACACCAAAGTCCAATCGTTTAGAACGCGATGACGTACGACGGGACTATAAAAAGGAAGTTCAGTAGCCAATAGCTGCGGCGTTCTTGGTCCTCGGAATAGCATACAGACCAGCGGTTTTCCCGATAGGAACTGATTCCGTCGGAAAGATTTGAAACATGTTCTATTTCTAGGTCCGTCAGAATTTCAGAAAGAAAAAGCCTGATGAAGCCCACACACGATCAGTACTGTATGTCCGACAGAATGATTCTGTCGGACCTTTTCTGCCGGAAAGTCTGGTCGTGTGTACGCGGCATTACTCAAGAGATAAGACTGTAATTCTACCACTTTACAAAACTCTGGTTCAGTCACATCTTGAGTATGCCGTTTAGTTCTGGTCGCCAGTCCTAAGGAAGGATGTGCTTGAATTGGAGAGAGTCCAGAGAAGGGTAGCAAAGTTAATAAGGGGGCTGGAGGACCTCAGTTATGAAAAATGACTATTGTCACAGTGTGAAACTCTGCCAGCATGTAAATGGGCATAAAAGTGACACCAGATTCTCAAAACTGCAGTTTGAGAAGCTCTGGCAGGTTGATTGTGAATGGAGAAAGCTGTGTTCTATGCTTTCTCCGGATTTGGTAGTTCTGAATCAGGGCCAAGAGCTTGAAGGTTCCAAAGAGTATTGGACGGGACGGAACCTTCATGTCCAAGCTTTGCTAATTCTTTGCAGCCTGTGTGAGTGCACAGGTGTGCATGTAGGCAGGTAGTGATTAAAGCTGCCCCAGTTGTGAAGGTTGGGGTTAATTGGGTGTCCCTGGTTTTCTATGGTGGGTTTTTTTGGATCCAACCACCTGGTCCTATGTACTAGAAAATCAATGGAGGCCCGGACCCCTGGGGAA
The DNA here is from genome assembly GCF_042186555.1 of Aquarana catesbeiana. Classification (NCBI taxonomy): domain Eukaryota; kingdom Metazoa; phylum Chordata; class Amphibia; order Anura; family Ranidae; genus Aquarana; species Aquarana catesbeiana. The sequence goes on from NC_133335.1 coordinate 20,595,997, forward strand.
ATCTGTTCTAATAAGGGTTTTGGCTTACTAAGGGGGCTCATTCCAAGAGGAGAGACCGGGCCTTGCTCACTGCCGTTGTCATGCCGAGGTTGGAGTTCCCTGCTACCTAGGGGGGTTGCTGGGACCTGCAGTCCGCAATGAAAATGTCAATCCAGGATACTGCCACCATGAACTCAGCCATATATGGACTCTTTCCTATCCAGGTATGCTGGGGCAGACACATTCCTAAAGTTAGGGACTAGGGACGTTAGGGAAAAGACTGCACTTTATTTCAGACTGTTGTCTGCACATTGGGATATGCAGGTGGTACAAGAGTTAACAAAGTGTGAAGATACAGTGGTTACAAAGGGCAACAAAGGTTTCTCCAGCTGCCTGTCGTAAGCGTGTGCATGTGACAGGTGAGATAGCCTCTTGCAGATAGGGAGATGTCGACACTTCTGCAGCGATCCGTCTTCCATAGCAACAGGAGTATATCTGCATTGCCAAGGCCTTATCCTGTACACAGATACGGAAGAGAAGTAAAGTGAAGTGCACGCATGAAGTCTGTGCTAAGTGCACGGCAGGACCCCATATCATTATTGGGAGTGAGGTAGCCATGATACGCTGGACAGGTGGAGAGGGCAAGGGCTATGCGTGCCCCTCCTAAGTGCACAAGTGACCGTGATGATTTACAGTAACATCGGGAGTATGTTGATAAGACATCAGTTGATTGTTCCAGTAAAGGTACCCCCCTGTGTAAGAGAAGTGACCCTCTCGAAGTGCCTAGCGTAGTCCAGAAGAGCCCACTCTAGGGCAGGCTTCTCATATGACCCTTGCTGGGTGCCCAACAAGGAGGGGAACGTGGAGGATGTAACGACCACCCCATCACACCACAACCTGCCCATGTGCAGGGGCGGGATAAGCTTGATGAGAGTTACTGCAGTAGCAGGTGGAGTTGGAGTTGTTGCTGCAGCCAGGAGAGAGGTGTGATCCTGGAGACCATGGCAATATCCTCACGAGCTCCATGTGGGAGAGGTTCCAGGCCAGTGGACCGAGAGAGCTGAGCTAGCTGAGAGAGTTTGGGAGACTGCAAGAGTCTGCAAAACTAGAGCTGAGGCAACTGGGAGAGAGTCCAGGGGAGCCAGAGGAATGTCAGAGGTGTGAGAGCATCTGGGGGATCATAAGGACCTATACCTAGGAGCCAAGAGTGGGCTCATGCATCAAGGTACTGCAATTAAAGCTGACTTAGCTTAGGTGCCAGGTGGCTAGACATTTTTAATTTGGTTTGAAGCTAAAACCCCTGCATGGGAAACCATTTGTTATAAAGACTTTCTGTTTCTTTTTAATAAAAGTGGGCTACTATATTTCCTGTCTGCCGTAGACACACTGTACAAACGCATTCACCACGAAAGCTAAACACCCCCATATCACACTACAAACATGAAGCCTATTCTTAAGAGGAGATTTGATTGCGATATACAAATCTTTGAATAGTACCTTTAAGAAAGAAAGAAGGAAACTGTTTAACCAGAGATCTCTAAAGAAGCCACACAGCCACACAATGAAGTAGGATGAGCAGCGGTTCAATCTTAAACTGCGTAAGGGTTTCTTTACTGTTAAGCTTGCTATAGATAGATCAAAATTCAGCCGGTTCAGCAGAGACTGGCCAAATTTTGATCCATGTGTGGCCACTGTTGCTCAACAGAAGTCAATCTATCGAACAACTTCTGTTGAATGGACCTGTTGGAGAAAAGCCGCTCAATCCACAGAGTATGAACAGCGATCTTTCATCTGCCTTCATCTGTTTGGGAGTAGGCCGTTACATTAAAAAAAATACAATGTAAAATTGACAAGGGACACCAATATAGTTGTATCTTTGATTTTAAAAACTACGGGATAATGGTGTTGTGGTAACTTGCCCAAATGAAAAAAAAAAAGCATAATAATATTATTCTTGATATCACTAGAAAAAAAAAAGCCTTTCAAAATTCGTTTGCAATAACTCCATCAGTATCACCAGCAAAGCAGCTTCATTATTATCCCATTAAAGAAGAAGAGAATTGTGCGCTGCATTTGGAGATTTCATAATTTGCCGCGTCACAAATATTAATTCTGCATTACGAATGCTAGTTTACAAGACCGAACGTTTTGGCTCGTCCTTGCTTCCGAGCATGCGTGTTTGTACTTTGGACTTTTGTCCGATGGACTTTTGTACACACGATCAGAAAATCTGACAACAGACATTTGTCCGCGTAAAATTTGAAATCCTGCCATCCAACATTTGTCCGCGGAAAATCCGACAACAATTGTCCGATGGAGCATACACACGGTCAGATTTACCGCCAACAGGCTGTCATCGAACATTTCCCATCGGAGAGTCCGATCGTGTCTACGCGGCTTAAGTTTTATTCATAACAATTCAGGAAATCAGTATGCTTTTAAATGAATTCCAGAGTTTCGAAGGGGAGCATAATTATCACAGAAAAATGTACTGAGCCAACATTAACACAATCATTATTGCAGGAGCATATACAGTATGCCCATATCTTTCCTGTGGTAATAACGCCGTCATTATTTCCATAGTGAACATGCCCACGTCATATCCACAGTGTATATGAATGGATTATTCCCAGAGGGAACAAGCTCACATCACTACCACTATGAGCGTGTCTAGATTTTCAATGCATTAAACATAAGAAGATCAGCTTCAGACTGAACATTTCTTAAGGCCCGTACACACGATCGGACTTTTTGACAACAAACATGCAAATTAGCTGTTTTAAGCCAACATCCGACCGTGTGTACGCTCCACCGGACAAACTTTTTCAGTTTTCATCGGACAAATGTTGGCTGTGCGAACGGACAAACTTGGCGGCAACAAAAGTCCTACATCGGCAAGTCCGATCGTGTGTACACAAAACCATTGGACTTTAGTACAAAGTACAAACACGCATGCTCAGAACCAATGCAAAAGATCAGACAACAATACAGAAGTTGACCAAAGGGTGGCGTCGGAGAATTGAAGTCCTCTTTTGAAGTGTCGTCAGTATGTTGAAACGTCACTACGTTCGTGTTTGCTGCCTAAAAAGTCCCACAGTTCTCATTGGGGTTATGTCTGCCTTTTGAATAGCCCCCTCCCTCTAATGTTACTTATCTTCACAGCTGTGTCTAATTCAACAGTAACCAGCCTCTTGTTATCCAGGTTAAAGAGTAACTCCACTTTTGTTGAGAAAAAAAAAAACATTCCCCTCTGGGTGATCTATGTTCATTGCAAAAATATTAACACACATTGCTGCAGATTCCTACCTTTTGTTATTCTGAAGAAATAGCCATTTGTTTGTCTGTGTCCATGTGCAAGGTCAATCTGTATGGGAGTGATTTGATAATTATTAATCAGCTGCTGCATCCCTTTTCCCTTTTGGGGGTGTCTCACCAAAAATTCTATTTATTTTTGTTGCAGAGGATGCCTAAAATCGGACTTGTATCGGTGAGCCGATCACACAAGCAGGAAATTATATCTCTGGGGGGCGATCTGTATACCAACTGTGTACAGAACGCCTCCAGGTTGCCATATTATAGAAAATACAGCACTGCAGATTGAAAAGGAAAGGTAATTTTTAATAACATTCAATTACAATATGGCTTGTGTTGCAGTTATCTACGCTATATAATTATTTTATCTGCTATTTTTTTTTCCCCATGAAAGTGAAGTTACCCTTTCACGGTGAATATATCATTATTACATACCCAATCTGATCCTTTTACAGGTTTTATTTTTTAAACATCCTTATGTACAGTTTACAGATCTGTTTTTATTGATGAGTGTCTACACAATACACCACTCATGCCAATGTAATGAATCAAATGAAAGCTTTAGTTAAAGTGGGAGTAAATTCCCATCTCTGACTTTTACCTATAATAAGGCTTACCTAAAGGTACTGTAAATAACTCCTAAACATGCAACGTTTAGGAGATATTTACTGTACATGCAGCCGATGACGTCACCCGGGCCAATCCTTCAGAGTCCTTTGCTGTAGACGGTGGCTCCCGCATGCATGCGCGGGAGTGACGTCATCGCGGCTCCGGCCACTCAAACAGCCAGAGTTTGTGGACCCGGAAGGAAGACCGGGTGAAGATGGAAGTGCCTGCAGCGGTGACAGTCCGCCGCTGGAAGGCTTCATTTTCAGGTTAGTTTAACATAATGTGCTAGTATGTGATGCACACTAGCACATTACCTTTCAGGTTAGAAAAAAAGAAAACACCCAGCGGTTTACTACTGCTTTAAGAAGATACAAAGTTATGGATAGTTATTTGTACAAACCATTACACCATGAAATAAAGTTAATTACAATTATTAGGAGCCCAAGATTCCTGGGAAAGTTCACCGACCTGGATTTTATCAGATTCAGGTAGCATTTTCCAGACTTATAAAGTGTGTTATAGAGGGCAAATGCTGACGAGTGCAAATTAATTGGGCAAATCTTCAGCGAATATACAGGAAATGTGCATCCAATGTGCAGCGTATGTGCACTTAGATGGACAATGTAGTAGCACTTCCCTCTTGCAGATGGCGGCGAATGTTGGTGAGTCTTTTTGGAATGGGGAGTTTTGTAGCATATGGTGCCTTCTAATGTACTTTATAAATTAGGTGAGACAGTTCTCACCTAACCCAGTGGCGGCTGGTGGTTTTTCGTTTGGGGGAGGAGGCAAACAACCACCCCACCCCCCCCAACGGCACCTCAAACCCCCCCCCCGCTGTCTGCCAGTCCACCAGTATTTACCCCATCGGTGGCAGGGATCGGCGGGCACACAGCATCGGGGATCAACGGGCACGCAGCGGCAGGGATCGGCGGGCACATTGGGCAGGTGATCAGGCTGCAGCGGACATCTGGTAGCATCTCCTGTGTCCTCTTCTCTTCTGAGATCACGGTGGCTTCCGCCATGCGTCTCCTCCCCTCCTCCTAGGCATCCAATAGGATCGCCTGACCTTTCAGCCAATTGGGTAATGGGTAACAGACCCGCGCTTCCTGATTGGCGGAGAGGCAATTCAGTGTTAGAAAAGCGAATGTTAATTTGCTTTTCTAACACACCTGGGTGGGCCCCGAGTGCAATGCTATTTTGAAGCCTATTGGAGCCTCTGACTCTAATCAGGTACTTCAAAAAAAATCCCCCCTGCTGTAATTCAGGCACCCGGCGTCCTGAAAGTGGCCGGTTGCATAAATAGGGGGTGGCCGTGGATAGATTCATGCTATGCATGAATCTATCTATTAACCATATAGGGAGGTGGCGTGGATAGAGGGGGTGGCGCCCTGTGCCCTTAAGGGAAAGGCCACCCCTGACCTAAGCCCTAGACTGTAAACAATTAAAAACTAATTCTAGGAGGTCTGGACAATCTTTTTCTGTTAATAATTAAAGGAAATGTGAGGTTGCCACTGCGGACCTCTTTTTAATCATTCTAGTTGCCTGGCTGTTTCCGGTTTTGATGCTTTTTTGATGAGTTACTGACCTGGAGAAAGAACGCATCAATTATAGTTGGAACTCTTTCACACTTGTTCCCAGTCAGTGATTCGAAAAGAAAGCAACTGGATCAGCAGGAAAACCAGGCAACTAGCATTTTCTGAAAGAGAGGTCAGGAGTGAAAGCCTCCATGCTTCTAAGGGCTCGTGCACACTGCAGCTCAAAAAAAGCTGCTTTTACAGGCATTTGAGCTTTTATTTCAGCTTGAAGAAGCTTGTACTTTTTGGGCTCTTTTGCATGTTTTTATTAAGCTCATTTGAGCTTTTTTGAGCATATCCCTTTGTAGCACTGCCCCCCTTCGGGGGTTGCTTGGTAATGCTTGTTCTCTTGTGCCGCCATGACCCTGTGAACTGTCCAGCCCCTCTGACACTCTAGGTTCAGACATGTTATGTATACCTTTAAATGACACACAGACACAAAGTGAATAGTTTCAACTCTCTCTGACTTTACTTATTCGAGATGAGAGTTTTAAAACTAGGATTATTCAGCCAAATCCTTGTTACAGCCAAGACTAGGTTGAAATTAGGCTTGTGTTCATTAGTAATGACACATGAATAAAAACAATATACACAGTCAACAAGGGATATTGTAAGAAAGCTATATACAAGTAATGCCGCGTACATGAGAGGAGATATTCTTGGATGGTTTTTCCGACGGAATTCCGCTCAAGCTTGCCTTGCATACACACGGTCACACAAAAGTTCTCTGAACTTTCGACCGCCAAGAACGCGTACAACACTACGACGAGCGGAAAATGAAGTTCAATGCTTCCGAGCATGCGTTGAATTGTTTCCGAGCATGCGTAGGAATTTTGCACGTTGGAAGATTGCATTTTCGGATAGGAACCTTTTCCGACCGAAAAATTGAGAACCTGCTCTCAATCTTTTGCTGGCAGGAATTCCACCAGCAAAAGTCCGATGGAGCCATACACACGGTCGCATTTTCCGACCAAAAGCTCTCATCGGTCTTTTGCTGTCTGAGTTTCCGAGCGTGTGTACGCGGCATAAAAGGCACAAAGAACTAGAACAATGGATATTCCACATTGTTAAATAATGTGCTCTATAGGCATATATAATATATGCACAGTAGAGATGGCATAATAAAATAATAATAAAAGATCCACAGTCTAGTAGTGATTAAGGAAGTCCACAGACCATATGAGGTGAAGGGGTGGTCCAGCACTCAGGGCAGCCGTCAGGGGTGAACAGAAACTGTGTTCCAATGGCACCTAGAGGCACCTCTTCCTTGTGTCTATTGTAAAAAAGCTATCAATGGATATAAGGCGATGTGGCCACTTTAAAGAAGAACCCCGGGCCAGCCTATAATACCTTAATTTATCCTAATGAGAGATAGTATGCTGTAGTTACCAGTAAAGTGTCCCCTTTAAGAGTAATAACAAAACTGTCCTAAAAGCAAGGCCTTGCACTGTCTTCACCAGCAAAGTTGGAGCTCATAGAACAAAGATTCCTGACTGCAGCAAAGTGATGATGAACAATGCAAAATAGCAAATCCTGTTTGATAGCAATACTATTTGTAATCCAAGTGAAAGTCACCTGTTCACAGTGTTGAAAGTGTAATACTTAGCAAGGCAGTGGGATCTGTGGGCACAAGCCCCCTCACCGATCCTGATAGACCTTGGCAGCCTCCAAGGACCTACAAATGATTCTTCCTACTGCGAATGGGCAGAGACAGTGGTCAGTCTGATAATTCAGTGAACCGCCTGGTTCCGTGATGTTCAGTGCTGATGCGGGGCGTCCTTCTGCCAGCGGACAACAGCTGGACTCGCTGGGGCTGGATCGGTGGGCTGTGTGTCGCGTGATAGACCGCAATCTCCTTACACAGCGGCGGAGTGGTGCTCACGCGACGAGATCCAGGAAGCAAGAGAGTGCGGGCCTGGTCAGCAGATCCCTATATAATCTCTCCCACAATTCTCCTACAGAGGAGATGGTCTGCTGGGAGATGCCGTTCACAGTCAGTTCTGTAAAACCAGCGATGCCTATCTGGAGGACTACATCTCCCACAATGCTTTCCTCTGTGCTCAGGAGATGATGTCAGTGATTCGGATCCAGCACTAGGGGGAACATAGGAGCAAGGCTAGAAGGCTGGAATAGTAATAGACCAGTCTGCAAAAGTCAGATAACCGAAGTCCGCTCCCAGCTCATTTTTCCTATTTATTTATTTTTTTGGTGTGTTTTCGAGCTTCTTTGAGCTTTTTTTTTTTGTTTTTTCACGTTTTTGAGCACTTGGGCGTCTTTTCCGTTTCGAAAGCTTCTCTCAAAAACGCAAGGTTCTGCCTGTAAGAGCATATACTTGTAAACTCCTGAAAAAGCCATAGTGTGCATGGACACATTGGCTAACATGGAGGGGAGTTTCCAGGCAGAAAAAAAATGAGAGCTCAAAAAAGCTCAAAAGCCTGTAGGAGCCGCTTCTTTGAGCTGCAGTGTGCATGAGCCCCTATGTGTATAGGTTTCATGTTTTTAAAGGCAGGCAGTACTGGCTCTTGTACAGTAGGTGGTGCTGTAAAGCTGTGCATAGGGAATACTAAAATATGGTTACCCTTATAGTCTTAAATAGCACTCCTACAGACTGATATTAGATACTGCACCTAGGATTTTATTATCTATTACAAGCATTTACAGTGTATACTGTAGAGCCATATTCCTGTCAGGAAGCTTACAATCTAAGGTCCCTATCTCATATGCATACATGCATGCTGGCAAGCATACTCATACTAGGACAATTTGAAAAAGGGGCAATTAACTTACCAACATGTCTTTGGAGTTTACAAGGAAACCCAAACAAACCCACAAAGGGAGAACATGCAAACTCCATGCAGATAGTGTCACTATTGCTGAATTATGTGTGAGTGGAAGAACTGTTTAACCACTTCCGGCAAACCGCCGTAGCTGCACGTTGGTACTTTGACGTAGAATACCGGGGGATAGCTGCCATAACCCCGATATTTTTTGAAACGGCGGTCCTCTGTAGATTCGCCGCAAGATCACTTTTATCGGCGGCTGGAGATGTGCCCACCCCCCTCCCACCGCGTTACGGTCATCTCTGCCCCTTACCGGCAGAGACGATCTGATCCTTTCCCCTCCAAACGTCACTTCCGCCCAACAGCCTTAAAGAGAATTTTTTTTTTTTTTAATTAAAAAAAAAAAAGACTTTTTTTTTGTTTGTTTTTTATTGCATTTTAGTGTAAATGTGAGATCTGAGGTCTTTTTGACCCCAGATCTCACATTAAAGAGGACCTGTCATGTTTTTTTTTCTATTACATTGTTTACATTCCTTGTAATAGGAATAAAATTGATCCAAATTTTTTTTTTTTTAAAGGGACAGTGTAAAAATAAAATGAAATAAGAAAAAAAAAATTTAAAGCACCTCGTCCTTCTGTGCTCGCACGCATACGTAAGTCGCGCCCGCATATGTAAACGGTGTTCAAACCACACACGTGAGGTATCACCGCGATCGTTAGAGCGAGAGCAATAATTCGAGCAAAAGACCTCCTCTGTAACTCAAAACTGGTAACCTGTAGAAAATTTTTAAACGTCGCCTATGGAGATTTCTAAGGGTCAAAGTTTGTAGCCATTCCATGAGCGGGCGCAATTTTGAAGTGTGACACGTTGGGTATAAATTTACTCGGCGTAACATCATCTTTTACAATATATAAAACAAATTGGGCTAACTTTACTATTGTCTTATCTTTTTTATTCAAAAAAGTGTAAAAAAAAATTGCGTTTGTAAGACCACTGCTCAAATACGGTGTGACAAAGTATTGCAATAATCGCTGTTTTATTCTCTAGGGTGTCTGAAAAATATATATATAATTTTTGGGGGTTCTAAGTAATTTTCTAGCAATAAAAAACCTGATTTTAACTTGTAAACAACGAGTTTGAAAAATAGGCCCGGTCCTTAAGTGGTTAAATGTCCCTTTTCAAAGGCTTTTAGGTGTAGTCTGTACAGATTGTGAAATGCATGCTGCTCTTTTAGTATGATTAATCTACTGTACGTGTAAGTGTGTTTTGTTATTTTTATATGAATTCACCAGCAGGTTGCAGAGTCAGCATTTTGCGAGACGTTTTACAATAATTGTCCTATAGGAAGTTCCCTAAGTGCATTTAGAAGGTATACAGCCGCATCTTATCCTTTGAGGGTGATATCTTTGGGTCTGTTCATGTCTGGAGGGCAGAATTTCAATGTGAATATTTATCAAAGCTGACACCTCCCTCCCTTGGTACATGAGCTGGATCTGATTAAATATCCTTTCTTTTCATTATTTTTTTTTTCTAAGGCTGTACCACTGATACAAAGGGGGGGGGGGGGGGGGAGGGTGCGCCAGAGTCAAACTCTATAGAAACCTCAGACACAAAGATAATTAACTTTTTATGCAAGGAGAATTTAATTTCCAGGTTTAATGGGGTGTGGGTGAGGAATAGAATGGGATGACGAATTCCCCAGGGGTGGTGGAGCCTGGGTATCAGTAGACAAGGGGGTGGGGGGGGCACGTGTTGCCAGCATTTTGCGGTGATCAGCCTCCTCCAATTATACAGAGCAGCTGTTACCCTGAAAATGCAAAGCAGCAAGCCTGCCCGGCCCCCCGCATGCAGCGGCAGATGCTGATCACACTCTGCCAGGGACAATGTGATATAATGACTCTCCTACTGTGATAGGGGGGCAGCCGCGGGCACTGCATCGTTCAGCAAAAAAAAGAACACCTTGTGCATCTCCCAGCTGTAACCTGGAAAGGATTCTTCCTTATTTCCAGTTATCTCCATTTTTATCTTCACTATGGGCAGCAGGATTTTTAATTTTCCTCCATGCTAGTGAAATCCTTAGTTCTGTGCCAGGGACAGTCATGTGTTTTGCCTGGAGAGTCTGCCTTGCTGACTCAGTCTATGTGTGCAAGCGTAGCAGAGTATAGAGAGGAGCGCCCTGGGTGTAATCTAGCTAAACAAACTGCCAAGCTGGCTTGCAGAATTTGTCTGCTTCTTCCAGCAAATAATAAACTCTCGAGCAGAGTTACAGCGTGCCAGGCAGGGGAAGACGAGAGGGGTAGAGCATCGCAACCTGTTGGGCCTCGTGCATACTGGGCATTTAGCCCCGGTGCAGGAGACTCTGGTGTGTATGTAGGGTAGGGTTTCCACCTCATCCCTTTAAACCCGAACACATATGAATTACACAGGTTCTGAGGCTAATTTAATGCAGATAAGGCACCAAGTGAGTTTAAATACCACCTTAATCAGCCACAGAACCTGTGTAATTAATATGTGTTCAGGTTTAAAGGGATGAGGTGGTGACCCTAATGTAGGGGTGAAAGGCAGGGGTTCCGGAATCATACCTACCTAGGTGGATGCAGCAACGGCCTGATGCTGCATCTGTCCCCCTCCCCGCGCGCCTTGCAGAGTCCCCGAGCAGAGAGCTGCTGACTGTCAGTCATAGCTCTCTGCTTTGCCCCCTCCTTGCTCATTGGAGTGCTGGACTGTGGAGGGGGGCGGCTGGCTCGGCCTCTCAGCGACTGAGAGGCTGAGCCGGGTGTCGGTCCAGGGATCTGGCGGACCCCGACTTCGTGGTCGTGATGACGCGGAGGCTGGACCGACTTCTGTGACGTCAGCAGAGAGCGGACTTCAGCCCGCTCTCTGCTGAAAACGGGTCACAGGAGTGAAAAGCGAACTGCACTCCTGTGATCCATAGGGGAAGTACAGCCAAACGAGCTTTGGCTATACTTCTCCTTTAACTACTTCAGCCCCCCTTAATGACCAGGCCATTTTTTGCGATACGGCACTGCGTTGCTTTAACTGACAATTACACGGGTATGCGAAGCTGTACCCAAACAAAATTGATGTCCTTTTTTTCCCACAAATAGAACTTTCTTTTGGTGTTATTTGATCATCTCTGCGTTTTTTATTCTTTGCGCTATAAACAAAAAGAGAGTGACAGTTTTGAAAAAAAAAAAAAAAAACAATATTTTTAAGTTTTTGCTAAAATTTGTTATAATTTTTTTATCCCCCAAAAAATAAAAAAAATTATTTCTTCATCAATTTAGGCCAATATATATTCTTCTACATATTTTTGGTAAATAAAATTGCAATAAGCGTATATTGATTGGTTTGCCCAAAACGTATCGCATCTACAAACTACGGGTTAGATTTATGGACTTTTATTATTATTATACAGGATTTATATAGCGCCAACAGTTTGCGCAGCACTTTACAACATGAGGGCAGACAGTACAAATACAATACAAATCAACACAGGAGGGTGTTTTTTAAATTTTTTTTTATTGGTAATTAGTGGTGATCTGCGATTTTTAGGGGACCAGTGGCATTATTACATTGATCAGTGCTATAAAAATGCACTGATCAATGTATAAATGACACTGGCAGGGAAGGGGTTAACACTAGGGGGCGATCAAGGGGTTAACTGTGTTCCCTGGGTGTGCTCTAACTGTAGGGGGGATGGGCTGCCAGGGACTTGACAGAGATCGCTGTTCCCGATCACTGGGAACAGAAGAATTGTGACATGTCCCCTGTCAGAACGGGGATCTGCTTGTTTACAAAGGCAGATCCCTGTTCTGCCTCTGTGCACAATGATTGCAGGCGCCTGACCCAAGTCCGCCGGACCTGCAGGTACACTCGCATCCGCAATCTTACCTGTATGGACCTGTAGGTTGGTTCGCGCAGGAGAGCCGACCTGCCGCAGTAAAAGTACGTGAGCTGGTCAGCAAGTGGTTCTAAAGACTAAACATTTTTTACCTTAATGCTTTCCTTGCATTAAGGTAAAAAAATGTTTAGGCATCAGCATCTCACCTTGTTCTCCTTTTACTTACCTGAGCCCTCATTCGATCCAGCGCTGTGCAAGTCTGCAGCTCTTCTCTCTCCTCACTTCCGGCTCTCGCTGGGGCACTGGAAGCCATTGGCTCCCAGTGCTCTCAATCAAAGCCAGTGACGAGCAGCGGGGCTCGGGAGTGAGCACGCACGAGTGCCGCCATGGGAAGCGGCTTCCCATTTGGGCACTGGACACAGAGTAGGGGCCAGGAGCGGCAGTGGGGGACCTGAGAAGAGGAGGTTCGCGGCCGCTCTGTGCAATTTTATTGCACAGAACAAGTAAGTATAGACATGATTGTTATTTATTTATTTGTATTACCTTTACAATCGCTTTAAGGCAGTTCCCCGACTAAGGCATGGTTGACACCTATGCATTTTTTTGTGTGTTTTCAATACTGCAGAAACACACTACAGTCCATTTAACATGGTTTCCTATGAATGTAGTTCATATCTGTGCATTTTATGGAAAGGGCCAGGGACTTTTTCTGGTTTTTGGTTCCATAGACTTCAATGGTTCAAAAACGTGTATTGAAAAACGCAAAATGCATCGGGAACATGCAAACTGCAACCTGCATATTTCTGAATCGAGATGAAACGTGTCACTGTGTGCAGCAATAGAAATACAGAGTTCCTTTAAAGTGCTGTCCCACGTCACTACACTCTGTCGCCTGAGGTATTTTGCAATTAAGATGGACACCGCAGAGCCCATGCCCTCTCCACCAGTCCAGCGTACCTCTGCCACCTCACTACCAGCAACAGAATGGGGTTCCGCTGTGCACACAGTGCAGACTTCATGTGTGAACTTGTTAACTTCTTTCTCTCGCCACCTGTGTTGTCAGGCTAAGGGTCTCTCTAATGCTGGTTTGGTCCCGACCGCTGGGTAGGGAGCCAGATCACTGACACCCTTGCTACTGAAGGACCCGTCACCTACACCAGGTACCATAATTCTGGCTGCATTGTACCTTGCACTAGAGGTTGGTTACCCATAGCAACTGCATTACGCCTCCTGCTTGTCTTCCCGAGTAGACCTGTTGAAATGGCTTTGCTTCATACCCCACATGTGCTTTACTGACCCTAGTTCTTTTGATACTCCAGAACCCATCATGCACCACTTAACTTCAGACCAGGCTTAGTACAGTTGATGCAACTTTACTTAAAAGCACTACAGTTCAACATGAACAATAACTTGAACATGTCCCTGACTATCTCTACTAAGCTGGCCAGGCATACTTCCCAAAAGCCAATAGTCCATTCTTTGGTGCTTTCCAAGGCTTGGAAGATCTCTGGGCTCCTGGTGCCTCCGACTGACTGCAAAGTGCAGCAGTCCCCTTCCACAATAATAACTCCATCTCTGTTGAGCGGGCCGCTGGAGAAAAGGGCACCAAACCCTGCCCTCTTTATTTATATCACAGGTGAGCAGGCTGGGTCCAAAAAGCCTGGGAACAGCAGCACACACGTTAACTCTTTCCCCCCATCCTGGGCCAGCCACTGTCTTAACTAACAATTCTGTAAGCAACGTGCCTACATGCTTGCTGAAAAGTACAGGAGGGGGCGGAAGCCAGACCCACCCCACTGCACAAGGAGAGAGAGAAGCATTGACCAGTCTTTATTACAGGAAGGGGCGGAGACAAGACCCATCACCCTGCACCAGGAGAGAGAGAAGCATTGACCAGTCTTTATTACAAGAAGGGGCGGAGACAAGACCCGTCACCCTGCACCAGGAGAGAGAGAAGCATTGACCAGTCTTTATTACAGAAAGGGGCGGAGACAAGACCCGTCACCCTGCACCAGGAGAGAGAGAAGCATTGACCAGTCTTTATTACAGGAAGGGGCGAAGACAAGACCCGTCACCCTGCACCAGGAGAGAGAGAAGCATTGACCAGTCTTTATTACAGGAAGGGGCGGAGACTAGACCAGTCCCCCTGAACAAGGAGAGAGAGCAGCAGTGACTAGTCTTTATTACAGGAAGGGGCGGAGACAAAACCCGTCCCCCTGCACAAGGAGAGAGAGCAGCAGTGATCAGTCTTTGTTACAGGAAGGGGCAGAGACAAGACCCGTCCCCCTGCACAAGGAAAGAGAGCAGCAATGACCGTTCTTTGTTACAGGAAGGGGCGGAGACAAAACCCGTCCCCCTGCACAAGGAGAGAGAGCAGCAGTGATCAGTCTTTGTTACAGGAAGGGGCGGAGACAAGACCCGCCCCCCTGCACAAGGAGAGAGAGCAGCAGTGACCGGTCTTTGTTACAGGAAGGGGCGGAGACAAGACCGGTCCCCCTGCACAAGGAGAGAGAGCAGCAGTGACCGGTCTTTATTACAGGAAGGGGCGGAGACAAGACCCGTCCCCCTGCACAAGGAGAGAGAGCAGCAGTGACCAGTCTTTATTACAGGAAGGGGCGGAGACAAGACCCGTCCCCCTGCACAAGGAGAGAGAGCAGCAGTGACCGGTCTTTGTTACAGGAAGGGGCGGAGACAAGACCCGTCCCCCTGCACAAGGAGAGAGAGCAGCAGTGACCAGTTTTTATTACAGGAAGGGGCGGAGATAAGACCAGTCCCCCTGCACAAGGAGAGAGCAGCAGTGACCGGTCTTTATTACAGGAAGGGGCAGAGATAAGACCAGTCCCCCTGCACAAGGAGAGAGAACAGCAGTGACCAGTCTTTATTACAGGAAGGGGCGGAGACAAGACCCGTCCCCATGCACAAGGAGAGAGAGCAGCAGTGACCAGTCTTTGTTACAGGAAGGGGCGGAGACAAAACCCATCCCCCTGCACAAGGAGAGAGAGCAGCAGTGATCAGTCTTTGTTACAGGAAGGGGCGGAGACAAGACCCGTCCCCCTGCACAAGGAGAGAGAGCAGCAGTGACCAGTTTTTATTACAGGAGGGGGCGGAGACAAGACCCGTCCCCGTGCACAAGGAGAGAGAGCAGCAGTGACCAGTCTTTGTTACAGGAAGGGGCGGAGACAAAACCCATCCCCCTGCACAAGGAGAGAGAGCAGCAGTGATCAGTCTTTGTTACAGGAAGGGGCGGAGACAAGACCCGTCCCCCTGCACAAGGAGAGAGAGCAGCAGTGATCAGTCTTTGTTACAGGAAGGGGCGGAGACAAGACCAGTCACCCTGCACAAGGAGAGAGAGCAGCAGTGACCGGTCTTTGTTACAGGAAGATCCTGCACAGCGGGAAAGTCTCACACTGGATTACTGCACAGATCTGGAAGAAATATACAAAGCCTACCAAGATTCAAAGAAAACTACACATATGACTCCTGTATATAGACAAAGATATTTGCTGATCACACTTCAAATGTTTGTTTTGAATTGCAGTATATTAGACTCAATAAGTGACTGTTAGATGAGCCTGTTATGGTGGCATTTTTTATTTTATTTTTTTACCTGTACTGTGTTATCTGCTATGAAAAACTTCCCCACACGCACTGTCTGAGTCAGCAACACTGTGTGACAAAACAAAACCCCATGGGAATAAACTGATAAGGTAAACAACGCGATTGAGTCAGACACAAAGATACACAAGATGATGATTCTCACACTGACAAAGTCTACATTTTATTTTATGTGCTTGCTTTGAATCCTATATATTCTCATCTTTTCTTTATTTTTGTTTGATGTTTATTCCTGGACATTTTAACAGATATTACCATCCATTATAACAGCTTTGGAAGTATTTGTTTATATATTGCTTCTCATGTTTTGCATAATTGTATCCCAGAAAGCAGTATATCTGTAACAGTGCAAGGCAGTGCATAGACAGTATCTGAGCTATATTGTAGGACCAAAAGTGTGTGGACACCTGACCACCACACCCATCTGAGCTTGTTGGACATCGCTTTTCCAAACCATGGGCATTAGAGGGGATCTTCGGTCTAAAAAAAAAAAAAAAAAAAAAAGGTGAAATATCAGCAGCTACAAATACTGATGAGCACTCAATCCACATTATATGCTGCACTGTGAAGTCACATATTGGATTTCATCAACCTATGAACAATTTTTTTTTTTTTCCCTCCATATCGTTTTGCACTTTTGTGTGTTTTTTTATGCGACTTTGGTTTCTTTCTGCATTGTTGCATGGGACTGCACTAAATTAAACATTTTTTTTGTATATAATACAATCCTATCACATTTGCACTGTATAGTTTATTTGAATTTATGCTACTTAAGAATATGGTCACATTACACATATATTATTGTGTTATATTTTCTTCACATATGTTCTCATGCACAGAGTCTTTTTGTGCCCAAACTTAGTGTTGCACCTTACAATTTGCATATTGTCTGCACTTTTGTGCATTTTTTTATGCGACTTTGTTTTCATTTTGCATTTGTCGCATGGGATCGCACTAAAATGAAATATTTTCTTCACATTTGTTCTCATGCATACAGTCTTTTTGTGCTCAAACTTGGTGTTGCACTTTATAATTTGTCTATTGTTTGCACTTTTGTGCGTTTTTTTATGTAACTTTGATCCCATCTTGCTTTGGTCGCATGGGATCGCACTAAAACTAAATATTTTGGTTGCGTATAATACAATTCATCATATGTGCACTGTATAGTTGCACTTTATTTGAACTTATGTTATGTTTATGGTCATATTGCACTTTAATAATACAGTGATATATCTACTTTCATATATGCTTTTTTGCACGGGATCATCTTGTGTTTATACCTAGTGCTGCACTTTATTTTTTACAAATACTGTAGCTGCTGACTTTAATTAGATACGCACTTACCAGTCCAGGGATCCAACACTGTCCTCACCTGGGCCGGTCTAGTGTGGGAAGCCAGCTGTGACCTCCTGTGGCTTCATAGCTGGCTCCCCGCTGTGCATGTGCGAATCACGCTGCGAGTGATTTGCGAATGGACCTGCAGCCTCCAGGGACTTATAATGTGTCCCAGGAGGATGCAGGCAGGAGGGGGCCAAACCTCCACTCTGATCACCCAACGTAAGTGGACCTGTCAGAATTAGGTACTAATAGAGTAATGGGCCAATAGGAATATGTGGCACGGGAGGTAGCAGCTGGGGATTTTTCCATAAAAGCAGGGAAGCTACAAACTCTACTTTTAGAGTTCTGGACCTTTGACTCTCAGAGCATATTAGAGATATGACAGGGTCTCTTTAGGATGGGTTCACACTTATGCAAATTGGATGCGACTATCACCGCATCCAATTCGCATGACAGGAGATTGTGACCGGCTCTCAATGGAACTGGTTCACACATCTCCGGGCAGCTGTGGAGCAAAATGCACAGGAGTCCTGTGCGGCTTTGGCTATGTTTCAGGTCCTAATTCAGACAAAAATTTCGGCCCTGATTCATCCCTGAAACGGAGAAGAGGGACACGCCGGATCCCTGCTGTCAGCCGCATCCGTTTCAAGTGTGAACCCGGCCTTAAACACCCTGTATTCAGATATGTCAGCAATAACCTTCAGAATCAGCCTCTATAAAATATAAATACATGAACAGCAGCTTGTTAAAATTAGCAAGAAAAGGTAGCAACACAACATTGTGATGTTTTATGTCTCCCAACTGTGTTATTATTTACATGATTATTTTCATGATCAGGACAAGCCCCGGTACTACATGTACATCGTGGCTCTACTGACGATAAACTTGGCCATGTTGACATTATCAACACACTAACCTATAATTTTCATTAATTAAAACGGAAATCATTTTTCAGGGTGTTTTTAGCACAAAGCAACTGTAGGACAGGTGTGCGTAGGGCTGGGTCACCCAAAGCCTCTTATATTTAATTTGCCTTTTATGTCTATAAAAAACTAAAATATAGCTTTAAAATATAGGATTGGGTTAGTGCTTGGTCTGCTCCCAGGTCCAACCCTGCTTACTACAGCAAATCTTTTTTATGATAAATTCAAGAATTTTGCCCTGGTTACAAAGAGCCTAAGAAAAGAGAAAAATGGAAGTAACTCCGGAAAATTGTTTTCTTTTTTCTTTTTGAGCAGATAACAGTTAACGCTCAATTTCATTCTTACTTCTTTTAAATGTCCCTAAGATGTTGTTATAAAAAGTAGCTAAGGCTGCAATACTCACCTTTCATTCGGAGCTGTCCCCGTGCAGTACCTTATTCCCACCACAAGATGTCATCAGTCTCCCAAGTTAAATGATGACCGGCGTCGCTCAATTCACAGGGCTAACCAAAGCCTTTGAGTTCAGACCATCATGGTCCAGCCCCCCTGGTTCATCCAAGACCATCCAGCGCTGGAGAACACTGAAGAGGAAGAGGACCCAGCGTATGATGTGGCTGGCCAGAATATGTAAGTTTAAGGTAAGTAAAAGAAATAAAAAATCTATTTTACAGGGGTGAGGAGGAGCATTGAGCCCCGAGTTGAGTCTAGCAGTTGAGGGGCAATAAAACCTTGTGGTTGAGCCTTGTTTTTACCCCCCCCCCCAACCCTCCCCCTCTTAGCATGCCATGGCCATTATGGTTTGCTTTGTGGCCGCAGTGGGAATTATACCCCCTGAAGGTTTCAGGGGGTACAATTCACCAAGCGCAACCTATACAAGTGAGTGAGTACAGGATGAGTACAGCACGCTAGTGCAAGGTTCAAGGGCTTAACTGCCTCAATACTGGGTACTTTCACCCCCTTCCTACTCAGGCCACTTTTCATCTTTCAGTGCTCTCGTGCTTTGAATGATACTTACTCAGTCATGCAACACTGTACTCAGATTCAAATTTTATCATTTGATTCACACAAATAGAGCTTTCTTTTGGTGGTCTTTGATCACCACTGAAAAAAGATTAAAAATTTTGAAAAAAATGTGTTTTTCTTATTTGCAAAATTTGCTGAATTTTTGACCAAAATTTAGACTGTTGCATTTCTTTGGTAAAAAATAACCCAAATCAGTGTATATTTGTCTGTGTGAAAGTTATAGAGTCTACAAGCTATGGCACCAATCACTGAAAATTGATCACACCTGATGTACTGACGACCTATCTCATTTCTTGAGGCCCTAACAAGCCAGGACAGTTTAGTAAGAGTATGGCGAGTTATTTGAAGTTGGAATTTTTTCCCTCAATTCTTTGGAAAATTAAGACATTAAATAAATTATGTTTTTTTTTTTTTTTTTTTTTACAAAAATGTCAAATTAACAAGCTATTTTTCCCACACGGTATAGGCATATTTTCAGCTACACCCTAA
Source organism: Aquarana catesbeiana (assembly GCF_042186555.1). Taxonomy (NCBI): domain Eukaryota; kingdom Metazoa; phylum Chordata; class Amphibia; order Anura; family Ranidae; genus Aquarana; species Aquarana catesbeiana. Next base: position 20,615,484 of record NC_133335.1, read on the forward strand.
AACACATTCTGCAACTCGTCCTGAGTATGGCGATACCACATGTGTGACACTTTTTCACAGCCCGGCCACATACAGGGGCCCAACATCCAAGGAGTACCAGTCATTATCCACTTAAAGACCAGGCCTTCTTCTTACACTTTTTGTTTACAAGTAAAAATCTGTATTTTTGCTAGAAAATTACTTAGAACCCCCAAACATGATATATTTTTGTAGCAGAGGCCCTAGAGAAAATGGTGGGTTTTGCAAATTTTTATGTCACACGGTATTTGCGCAGCGGTTTTTCGAATCCAATTTTACACACTAACATATAATTACACTTTAATGAATTTCAATGCACACAAAGACAATACAATACGCAAACTTTTGATAAAATATAAAATATGGTGTTGCGCAGGGTAAAAAGATACCAAACATATCACCCTTTAAAATTGCGCACGCTTGTGAAATGGCGTTAAACTTCAGTATTTAAAAATCTCCATAGGCAATTCTTTATAAGCCTTTATTGGAGCATTACAGAATTGTCTTGCTGTGTGGCCTCCCGTTCAGGTACGTCCACTCAGAACGGGGAAGCCAATGTACATAAACGGCCAGGTGGGAGGCGGTTAAAGCAGGAAGTGAGAAGACGGTATAATGCCTCCTCGCCCGCCTTTAAAATGCTCTCTGAGGAGCAATTAGAATGCAGATCTTTCTTTACAGACCAAAGCAAATGTGAACAAGCCCTAACATATCTGTAAGGTTTTATTTTATTTTTTCTCTGTGACCCTGCTGGGGAGATTTACCCTTTCTGTTTTGGTGACCAAATATCACCAGATGGGAAATTCAACATTTTACAGTTGTCACTAAAACAGGATTTGAGGAAAATCTTATTCCGGGAACGCCTTTTTCTGGGTGACAATGATCTGGGGAGGGCTTTCTCCTCGTATTGTGGAAATTTCCGCCTCCTTTCTTTTGTGTCTCTGGGTCAGGAAGTGCTGGGAGATCTCCCCTACGAGGGCACAGAATACAATAAAAACATATGGCTCTATCTCTATCCAACACAAAAAATAAAAAGTTTTGTCTGGAGATGCCATGAATGCCTTCCGACTCCTTACTGCATGGGTTACAAGTATGCCCAGGGCTTTTTTTCAGCTGGAACTTGGTGCAACTGAGTTCTACCACCTCTGGTTCAGGCCCTCTGCTCCCTGCTAACCACTATCACTTGTAAACACAGAAGTCTGGCTTTTGTGTTTACAAGTGAACACTTGTCTCCCAACAGATCTGGTCCCCTGAGTGGCTCCCGCTGAGTGTAGGATGGAGACAAGGGAGATGCAGGTGCCTGGGGTGCATTGTGGATGCCGACACCCCCACTGGATGATCTCCCTGCAAGAGAGAGAAGTGGAACCACCTACATTGTGAGGTAAGGTATTAGACTCGTCTGGAGACACCTACAGTGTGAGGTAAGGTGCTAGAGTCGGCTGGATCCACCTAGAGTGTGAGAAAAGGCACTACAGTAAGCTGAGGTACGTTAACAAAATTAACACACGTGGAATATGTTGGAGCTTTTAAGGAGGGGCGGAGATGGGGGCGAGCGTTGTATACAGAGGTTATAGCTGAAGAGGGGTAAATGTTAAATATGTGTTGCTACAAACTACAATCATAAATCACCGCACCTTCCAGTATCTCAAAGTATCACATGTCCCTCTAGTGATCAGTGTATCAGGTGACATCATATTTGTGTGCCCAACAAAAGGATTGTGGGATGAATAGTCCTTCCGTCAGATAATTGCTTTGCACGATTATGTGCTAGGACTACATATCCCAGGGATCTTTGCTGCCATTGGGGAGATTGCTGTGACTAGCTATAAAAGAAGCAAAAGCCCATGCAGAGCTCTCTTCCTCCTGAGCCTGATGCAGGATGGACCTCTCTGTCCTTCGAGAGAGGGGTCGCGGCCTACCATGCGGAGTACCACCTTCCAACCTATACCTGTGGGGCCTAGCTCTGCCGTTTGCCGTCGGACATCCTTCCAGCACCACTCTGGTCGCTTGCCAGTTGGTGTATCAAGCTTCACATCGGGAGATCGAGACAGCGGATCCGTGCACGAGTGTCGCTACACAAGTTACTGTCTGGAAGACATTGTATCTGTCTGGTCGTTGGTGAGAGGGCAATCGCCCAAACTTTACCCATCCTTTGTCACAGCTACATTGGGACACTTTGCACAGACATCTTTACTCTAGGAATACTTTACTGAATCTATTTGAACACTGTGCTTAGACATCTTTAGCCTTCCTCACTACAAGAAACCTATTGTTTCCCACTACACCTGATCGGATTACAGTTAACGAGCTCCTACGTACCGGTGAAGAAGATCAGATCTGCAACATGGACTTTATTGCTATTACTGATAGAAAGGCCACTATATTATCATTCTTAGATCTACTCTCTCCCCTTAGGATAGTAGTATAGGCTGGCCAGGTTCCATCTTCTACAGAGTGTCAGTATTATCAGTTAGCTGAAACATCCCATTAAGTGGGGTAACATTATTTCTAAAGGAAGCGTGTATATAATATTGTCATTGTTAATATTTGTCTCGTGCCTTCAGAGGAATTATTTTGCTGAGTTGGCGCTGTTGCCTAGAACTCAGCAGATCTATTACCTCTTTTTTTGTGACAACATCTCCTTTAATTGGTTCAAGTAAAATATTCTCAAAACATAAATATATAGAGTTGTCTGATTTGTTACTCTACAGTGATTCAAGGATGTTTGAACCCAGAGTCTCAGGTGAGTTGGAATGTTTACCAGATCATGGCCGTGCAGATGAGCAGGTAATTGCAAGCAGTCCCTTAGGGGGCCGTGCTACATATGAATGGGGATGCAGAGGTACACACCTGTGGAGGAAGGCTGAACTCTGCACTCTTTGTTTAGCACACCCCTGAACTCTGCACTCTGTATGCAATGCACCCCTTAACTCTGTATGCAATGCACCCCTGAAATCTGCAGTATGTATGTAGTGCACCTTGAACTCTGCAATCTGTGTGTACCCCCCACACTCTGTACATAATGCACTCCTGGTATTTATTGCCCCTTTAAGACCCTCCCACTGTTAGTGAGATTTGAGTACACCCACTATTTGATGCAGTTTGGAGGGTGTGTGTGTTGGGGGGTCATGATTGAGTTCCTGCACCTATTTTCTGAGAAAAAAAGCCCTGAGTACGCCAGTTAGGAGTTCTGCCTTCATTGGCTTCATACTTGTTTCACATCAGAGGGGTTGATTTACTAAAGGCAAATAGACTGTACACTCTGCAAGAGCAGTTGCTCCAGAACTTAGTAAATTAGCAGAAGCTTTGCAGAGTTCCATTATCCAATCATGTGCAAGCAAAATGCTGTTTTTTTTTTTCCCTTGCACGTGATTGGGTATTGTTTGCAAAGTGAAGCTTTACTTAATTTACTAAGCTCTGGAGCAACTGCTCTTGCTGAGTGCAACTTTATTTCACAAAGTGCACAGTCTATTTGCCTTTAGTAAATTAACCCCAGTGTCTCATTTAGGTAGTGAGAGAAGATTAAAAACAAGCTGTGATAGCTCTCATATTTGTATCCTGCCAGGTCTCCTTGGTGTAAATGGTATGTATCACGATTTAAATCACTATTAAAAAGGCTTGATTTAAATCATAATTTTTAACCACTTCAGCCCCGGAAGAATTTACCCCCTTCCCGACCAGGCCGTTTTTTGCAATACGGCACTGCGTCGCTTTAACTGACAATTGCGCGGTCGTGCGACGTTGTACCCAAACAAAATTTATGTCCTTTTTTTCCCACAAATAGAGCTCTCTTTTAGTGGTATTTGATCACCTCTGCGGTTTTTATTTTTTGCGCTATAAACAATAGAAGAGTGACAATTTTGAAAAAAACACAATATCTTTTACTTTTTTGCTATAATAAATATCCCAAATTTTTAAAAACAAAAACAAAAAAGCAAAAAGATTTTTAGCGGTATTGCGGAGGACAAATCGGACACTTTTGACACATTTTTGGGATCGGTGACATTTATACAGCGATCAGTGCTATAAAAATGCACTGATTACTGTGTAAATGTCACTGGCAGGGAAGGCGTTAACACTAGGGGGCGATCATGGGGTTAACTGTGTTCCCTAGGTGTGTTCTAACTGTGGGGGGAGGGGACTGACTAGGGGAGGAGACCGATCGGTGTTCATAATTAGTATGAACACACGATCGGTCTCCTCTCCCCTGACAGAACCGGGATTTGTGTGTTTACACACACAGCTCTCGTTTCTTGCTCTTGCCACGAGCGATCGCGGGTGCCCGGCGGTCATCGCGCCTGCCGGGCACTCGCTTCGGCTCCGGGGACACGCTGCGTGCGCACACGCCTCCTACAGCGTCTTAAAGAGCCGACGTGCAGCTACGACGGCACGCCCAGGGGAGCCAACCTGCCGCAGTGTAACTGCGGCGGCTGGTCGGGAACTGGTTAAAGAGAAACTGTCATCTGTCCTGCTGCAGCACCTTCTGACCCGCTGTTGACTCACCGACAGCCTATTCACTTTAATGGGATGGCTGGTGATGCGGCAGTGACACAACAAGGTGAGGGACGTGGCGGCAGCAGGTGAGTGGACGCCCGCTAACAGCTGCTGCCATGATAGATCTGAAATGACAGGTACCCTTTAAATGTAAGGAGTCATTCTTGTTGGTAGTTAGAATCTTTAATATTTGCAAACAAAATGAAGGTATCCTATTTAGAAATATAAGCGGTCAGGTTAGTAATACAGCGATATCAGAACCGATTCAATCATACAGTTTGTAGTGTACATAGATTTTCAAAACAATGGGATAAAGGAATATTCTTGAACTTATCTCATGGTTACTGTGAAACTGTGTGAATGCATCAATGCAGTGCATGTTATCTCAGATTGCAGAACTTGGATTTGTTGAATGAGTTTACCAAAAATGTAAATATTGCAGATACACAGCCTCATGCTACATAACTAAGCTCAATTTCATCCTGAATATACTAAATTATTAATGTATCTTAAATAGAAAACTATCTGTAGATAGATTTTTTGCTCCAAAAGCATTTTATTAAAATAAATTTGATAAAAATAAAAATAAATCAGATATTTTAGATTTTTTTTTATATCATTGATTTTTAACAACCCTGCTTCAGGAGAATAAAAAAATACAGCCATGACTATCCTACAGCACAATAAAAATGATTAATAACTTGCATCCTCCATAGGTTTCTGTGCTCCTTTTTTAATAATCATGCACACAGGCTTTGAGTACCCTCTTTCATGATTTGGCCCAGAAGTAATTGAAAGTGGCAGGCAGGATTGAAGCTGCATGCCCACAGACTAATATCCCACCAACACACAGTGGTAGCCTGGAGGATGTCAGAATGCTAGCTTCAACACAGACCAAGTGTTATACAACCATTAGATGTGCTCTTGCCATCAAGCCCACATTAGTAAGGTCTTAGTATTCAGCCCTGGTTCACACTGAGTTCAAGAACGCATGACAAGTGAAATAACATGAGTTTCTGCAGAGCCCATTCACATATATGTAGCGTGGCTGCGATGCGATTTCGAAAAGGGTCCTGTGCAAGTATGGTGCAGTGCAATTTTGTGGTCCATACACTTCGATGGTCACGGATCAAAATCGCATCTGTGTTCTTTTTTGATCTATTTTACAATGCCATTTGTGCTGGTTGTTAGAAGCCAGCACATGCCGGCGTCCTAACAACCAGTAAATCTTCCTTGCGATGACAGCGGAATGCAAACCAAAAGGGTCGGTATTGAAAAACAAAAAACAGCATGGGGGAGGGGGGGGTTCCCCACTGATCCATACCAGGCCCTTTGGGTCTGGTATGGATTTTAGGGGGTCCCCATGCCAAAAAGAACAAAAAAAAAATGTTGGGGGACCTATGTTTGTATTTGCTTTGCCCATTTTTTGGGTGAATGAATAGGGGTACTTTGTATCCCTACTCATTCACATGTAGGGGGGGATCTAGTAGCCCTCCTTCTTTAAGGGGGCTTCCAGATTATGCTATGCTTACCCCCACATCCCCACAACCACAGATCCAGGTTTCTGGGGAAGAGACCCTTGTCTTCGTCAACATGAGGACAAGGGACTTTGCCAACAAGGTCCTGTTGAAGCCGTTGTGTGTCAGCTTCTTAACAACCGATGACGTATCCCTGTTGCTGACAGCAGGGATCAGTTGCAGTAGTAAACTTGCATCTTAAAATCGCATGTGAACTTCATCAATTCGCAGTACAGCTGTCCCTTGAAATCACGTTGGAAATGGGATTGAAATTGCACCACATCAGTGTGAGCCTTGGTTAAGCCGAGGTTCACACTGACAGCGGGAATGAAATTGTGCAGTTCAGCTGAACTCACACAATTTCATTCCCGCATGTCAGTCCCGACTTCGGGGGCGATTTCAGAGACATCTGCGCGGGTTCCTGCACAGATGTCTATGGAAATCGCACCCCAAAGTCACCAAAAGTAGTACAGAAACTACTTTTGGGAATTGGTGTGATGCCGCAAATGCGGCGTCTCACCGATTCGGACGGTGCCATTGCCGCCGATTTGGCGTGTCAAATCACATGACAAATCGCTCCAATGTGAAACCAGGGCTTAGTCACGTTGCCATCTCAACAAGCCTACTGTGTCTTCATTCCTGCCCACAATCTTCTGCTACTGGAAATCTGGAGCTGGCACTCTGTAATTACAGGATTATCCTGTAATACAGTCCTGTGATAGAGTTCTAATATACAGTACAGTGCATTCGGAAAGTATTCACAGCGCTTCACTTTTTCTACATTTTGTTATGTTACAGTCGTATTCCAAAATGGATTAAATTCATTATTTACCTCAAAATTCTATAAACAATACCCCATAACGACAACGACAAAAAAAGAAGTTTGTTTAAAATCTTTGCAAATGTATTAAAAATAAAAAACGAAAAAATACCACGTACATAAGTATTCACAGCCTTTGCCATGACACTCAAAATTGAGCTCAGGTCCATCCTGTTTCCACTGATCAGACTTGAGATGTTTCTACAACTTGATTGGAGTCCACCTGTGGTAAATTCAGTTGATTGGACATGATTTGGAAAGGCACACACCTGTCTATATAAGGTTCCACAGTTAACAGTGCATGTCAGAGCACAAACCAAGCCATGAAGTCCAAAGAATTGTCTGTAGACCTCCGAGACAGGATTGTATTGAGGCACAGATCTGGGGAAGGGTACAGAAACATTTCTGCAGCATTGAAGGGGAGCACAGTGGCCTCCATCATCCGTAAATGGAAGAAGTTTGGAACCACCAGGACTCTTCCTAGAGTGGGCCGCCCGACCAAACTGAGTGATTGGGGGAGAAGGGCCTTAGTCAGGGAGGTGGCCAAGAACCCGATGGTCACTCTGGCAGAGCTCCAGCATTTCTCTGTGGAGAGAGGAGAACTTTCCAGAAGAACAACCATCTCTACAGCACTCCACCAATCAGGCCTGTATGATAGAGTGGCCAGACGGAAGCCACTTCTCTGTAAAAGGCACATGACAGCGCACCTGGAGTTTGCCAAAAGGCACCTGAATGACTCTCAGACCATGAGAAACAAAATTCTCTGGTCTGCAGGGCTGGTGCAAGGATTTTTGACACCCTAGGCGAAACCTCATTTTGCCGCCCTCCCATTGGCTCCACCCCTGACTCCACCCCCTTTGCCCTGCCCATGTATACCCCACCTTTTTAATGAAACGCCCATCAAATGCAACCCATCAGGGCCCATCATTGCAGCCTACCAGCCCCCATCAATGCAGCCTACCAGCGCCCATCAAGGCAGCCTACCAGTGCCCATCAATGAATGTTTGTTTGCTTCCATTCATTTGGGAGTCGGGACTCAGACACAGTCCTCCACCGCCACTACGCCTCTGACACTATGTGCGAATGGAGCGGCGGCTGGAGAAGAGAGTAGGAACACCAGTGGCCGGGCGCCCTAAGCATCAGTGCGCCCTAGGCGGCTGCCTAGTTCGCCTAGTGGTAGCATCGGCCCTGCTGGTCTGCTAAAACAAAGATTGAACTCTTTGGCCTGAATGGCAAGCGTCATGTCTGGAGGAAACCAGGCACCGCTCATCACCTGGCCAATACCATCCCTACAGTGAAGCATGGTGGTGGCAGCATCATGCTGTGGGGATGTTTTTCAGCGGCTGGAACTGGGAGACTAGTCAGGATCGAGGGAAAGATGAATGCAGCAATGTACAGAGACATCCTTGATGAAAATCTGCTCCAGAGCGCTCTGGACCTCAGACTGGGACAAAGGTTCATCTTCCAACAGGACAACAACCCTAAGCACACAGCCACGATAACAAAGAAGTGGCTAGGGGATAACTCTTTGAATGTCCTTGAGTGGCCCAGACTTGAATCCAATTGAACATCTCTGGAGAGATCTGAAAATGGCTGTGCACCAACACTCCCCATCCAACCTGATGGAGCTTGAGAGGTTCTACGAAGAAGAATGAACTGCCCACAAATAGGTGTGCCAAGTTGTAGCATCATACTCAAAAAGACTTGAGGCTGTAATTGGCGAGAAAGGAGCTTCAACAAAGTATTGAGCAAAGGCTGTGATACTTATGTACATGGGATTTTTTTATAAATTTGCAAAGATTTCAAACAAACTTCTATAGGGTTGTCATTATGATGGGGTATTGTTTGTAGAATTTTGAGCAAAATTATGAATTTAGTCCATTTTGGAATAAGGCTGTAACATAACAAAATGTGGAAAAAGTGAAGCGCTGTGAATCCTTCCTGGAAGCACTGTATAATGTTCTGTCAATATAAAAATGAAACTGAGCTTGGGGAGTTAAAGCTTACATCCAGGCAGAAATGAAAGGCCCAATCAATGCAGCTCATTAAAGTGGAACTAAACTCCCTTAATCAACATTAACTATTTTTAACCCTTATGCTGCCAGTATTGGTAAATAGATGAAAAGGTATATTGGGGGGGAATTCAATAAAGCTGCTGCTTCTGGCTTTAATTTTTCTTGCAAATGTGTTGCGCCTAATTAAAAAAGATATGCAACAGTTTTGGTTCTGACAGCTACTCGTGCCCCAAATCCTTGTAGCTCTAATCGGCTTCATTTTTACACTGTGGTGCAACGCCTGCGACAAATTCAAAATAAAATACTGACGGTTATATCTTACGAAAGTGGAGCTATTTAAGACCCACTTCCTTTTAGTGTTCAGAGACAGGTTTTACAAACGTGTCTTGCATGCGTTCTAAAAGTGGTGCGTCAAATTCAAGTACGAGTTCTAGACAGGTACATGAATTTTGGCACAAACCGCGCCACTTTTATAACCCTTTAGCAAAATATGTATGCGCCAGTCTTAATGAATTCCAGGGTTTATATTTACTTGTTTTAAAACATTTTTTTTTACATTTCTTCAGTTTCTTCCCGGTCTATGCCGAATTGATGCATAGGCGTGCGCACAGGGTGTGCCCAGTGTGCCTGGGCACACCCTAATCAGGGAGTCGGCAACCCATCAATTGTGATCTACCTGTCAATTACGGACAGGTGATGAGCAGACCGCTGTCCTTCCTGCCGACCCCTGGTACCGATCACTCACGCACTGTGTTCATTTACAACCGAACCATAGTAAACTGTGTTTACTATGCTTCAGTTTCTGAATGAACAGGAAGCCGCTCAGCACAGAGCACTTCCCATTCATTCACCAGTGCAACTGAGGCTGCAGACAAAGGGACTGGGGAATATCTGTCTTCAATCAATTTCTCTGTCTCAAAAGTGAGACATCGGGTGTCTATTTAAACCCCCAGTATTTTACAAAAGCTCCCCAAAGGGGCTCCTATAAAATTGTAAAAAAATGTGTATATATATATATATATATATATATAGTGCTGTGAAAAATTATTTGCCCCCCTTCCTGATTTTTTTTTTTTTGTATATTTCTCACACTTAAATGATTCAGCTCATCAAACAAATTTGAATTGAATATTACACAAAGATAACCCGAGTAAATCCAAGATGCAGTTTTTAAATTATTATTTCATTTATTAAGGGAAAAAAGCCGTTCAAACCTGCCTGGTCCTATGTGAAAAAGTAATTGCCCCCTCCCATGCTGAATCAAGAACGAACTGTGATTAAATTTCACTTGCCACACCCAGGCCTGATTACTGCCAGACCTGGTGAATCAAGAAATCACATAAATAGAAGCTGCCTGACAAAGTGAAGCATACTAACAGAACACAAAAAGCCACACATCATGCCACAATCTAAAAAAAAATCAAGAACAGATTAGAAACAAAGTAATGTACATGTATCGGTCTAGGAAGGGTTTCAAAGCCATTTCTAAGGCGTTGGAACTCCAGTGAGCCACGGGGAGAGCCATTTTCCACAAACAGAGATAACTTGGAACAGTGGTGTCCCTTCCCAGGATGGCCGGCCTACAAAAATTACTCCAAGAACATGACGACGACTCGTCCAGGAGGTCATAAAAGAACACAGAACAACATCTAAAGAACTGCAGGCCTCACTTGCCTCAGGTAAGATCAGTGTTCATGATTCAACAATAAGAAAGAGACTGGGCAAAAACGGCGTCCATGGGGGAGTTCCAAGGCCAAAGCCACTGCTGACCAAAAAAGAACACAAAGGCTCATCTCACATTTACCAAAAAACATCTTGATTATCCCCAAGACTTTTAGGTAAATATTCTGTGGACTGATGAGACAAAAATTTTTACTTTTTGGAAGGTGTGCGTCACATCTGGCATAAAACTAGTACAGCATTTCATAACAAGAACATCATACCAACAGTCAGACATGGTGGTGGTAGTGTGATGATCTGGGGCTGCTTTGCAGCTTCAGGACCTGGAGGACTTACCATAATTGATGGAACCATGAATTCTGAGCTCTACCAGAAAATCCTAAAGGAGAATGTCCGGCCATCAGTTTGTGACCTCAAGCTCAAGTGCACTTGGGTTATGCAGCAGGACAATGATCCGAAACACAACAGCAAGTCCACCTCCAAATGGTTCAAACAAAGCAAAATTTAGGTTTTGGAGTGGCCTAGTCAAAGCCCAGACTTAAATCCAATTGAGATGCTGTATCCTGACCTTACACAGGCCGTTCATGCTGGAAAACCCTCCAATGTGGCTGAATTAAAACAGTTCTGCAAAGAAGAGTGGGCCAAAATTGCTCCACAGCAATGTGAAAGACTCATTGCCAGTTATCGCAAACGCTTGATTGCAGTTGTTGCCGCCAAGGGTGGCACAACCAGTTATTAGGTTTAGGCGGCAATTACTTTTTCACATAAAGCCAGGCAGGTTTAGACAGCTTTTTTCCCTTAATAAATGAAATGATAATTTAACCCCTTCTCGCCGACCGTACGCAGATATGCGTACTCGGCTTTCCGGGGTTATACCGGGATGATGCCCGCAGCTGCAGGCATCATCCCGGTACCGTTGTTTACAGCGGGCGATCGGCTACCCGTGTATAACAACCGATGCGGCTAAAAGCCGCTCGGCTGTTATACCGGAGGAGCGGGAGGGGACATCCCCCCCCTCCCGCCGCTGTTACCGGGCCTCCCGTGCGATCGGGAGGCCCGGTGTCCGTTCGGCTGCCTTCGGCGGCTGGGGGCGGACTGGAACGAAGCTGCGAGCGGCTTCGTTCCACCCTGCTTGTTGTGAACGCGGAAGCGACGTCATGACGTCACTTCCCGTTTACTCGGCTGCCAATGGCGCCGAATTTAAAAAAGTACACAGTATTCAGAATCGCCGTTTTCGGCGATCTGAATACTTTGAAGTGTAAAGGAGGGATGGGGGGTCTTTTAGACCCCCCATCCCTCCATAAAGAGTACCTGTCACCACATATTACTGTCACAAGGGATGTTTACATTGCTTGTGACAGCAATAAAAGTAAAAAAAAAAAAAAAAAAAATTTAAACACAATTTATAAAGTACAAAAATAAATAAAATAAAAAAAAAAAAAAAAAAATGTTTAAAGTGCCCCTGTCCCCGCGAGCTCGCACAGCGAAGAAAACGCATACAGAAGTCGCGCCCGCATATGTAAACGGTGTTCAAATCACACATGTGAGGTATCGCCGCGATCATCAGAGCGAGAGCAATAATTCTAGCCCTAGACCTCCTCTGTAGCTCAAACCTGGTAACCGTAAAAAATTTTTAAAGCGTCGCCTATGGAAATTCAAAGGTACCGTAGTTCGTCGCCATTCCATGAGTGCATGCAATTATAAAGGGTGACATGTTTGGTATCTATTTACTCGGCGTAACTTCATCTTTCACATTATACAAAAAAATTGGGGTAACTTTACTGTTTGGATTTTTTTAAATTCATGAAAGTGTCACTTTTCCAAAAATTTGCGTTTAAAACACCGCTGCACAAATACCATGTGATAAAAAATATTGCAACAATCGCCATTTTATTCTCTAGATTCTCTGCTAAAAAAATATATATAATGTTTGGGAACTCTAAGTAATTTTCTAGCAAAAAATACGGATTTTAACTTGTAAACACCAAATTTCAAAAATAGGCTTAGTCATGAAAGGGTTAAAAACTGAATCTTGGATTTGCTCGGGTTACCCGGGCCAGGAGGGCTGTCAAGGTCTGCAAAGGGCTGACTGGGATCAGTAGTCCACCAAAGAGGGCGGCTAGCACTGGAACTTACTTTTCTACACCATAGGGGCCCGCGGTCCCTGCCTGTAATAAGACATTTCTGCTGAGGCCTGGCTGCGCCTGAAGAATTGTGCTGGAGGGAGAAGGAGAGATAGTCTGCAGCAAGTGTTGTGCAGGAGGAGAGTATCTAAATTGTACCAAGCCATGCAAGAATATTTTCTGGGCATCCCATGAATTCCTTAACCCCATCCAAGTTCTAATCCCTCGATAAAATACAAAAAAAACAAAGCTGATGGACTTGTTCATTGCCTTGGAGTGACTGGAAGTGAATGCCGGGCTGGGCAGGGTGACAAGGTGGGCCACATCACTCAGCAGCCCCTATGAGGGTACCGCTATGTTATTATTATTTTTCACTATCGTTATTATTATTCAATATTTATATAGTCTAAGATAGTTACCACCGTTCTAGGTGACCGGGTTCAAGCTTCCCGTCCTCCGCTGTGTGGATGATTGTGAGAGCCCCAGGTGCCGGCAATTGCTATTCCAATGGTATGTGTGTGATGGAAAAATCTGGACAGCCGCACTCCGGATTGGAAAAGTGAAAAATAAAATCCTCTTTATTGAAAAAGTAATAACATGATTAAAATCCGTACATGGCTTTGTTGGGATAATGCAGCATAACCGCTAACGCGTTTCACGCTCCCATAGAGCGCTTACTCATAGCTCATGAGCTATGAGTAAGCGCTCTATGGGAGCGTGAAACGCGTTAGCGGTTATGCTGCATTATCCCAACAAAGCCATGTACGGATTTTAATCATGTTATTACTTTTTCAATAAAGAGGATTTTATTTTTCACTTTTCCAATCCGGAGTGCGGCTGTCCAGATTTTTCCATCACACACATACCATTTATATAGTCTAACACTAACTATTCGTAAAAATGTTCCCTCTCCTCTCCTCCTACTTATCCTGCCTACAATTTATGAAAAGGATCTGTGATCCTTCAGTTCGGGCTCCCTTGTGTCGATGAGCATTGGCTGCAGGGAAGGGATATGGGAGCTTCTGGAATTCCCAGCCATTATCAAGCCCTCCATGACACAGAGGAGCCGGAACTGCAGGGTCACATGACCGGACTAAAACAAGGTAAGTATATAGATCTTTTTTACACACGGTAGGCAGGATAGGTACATCCGGGGGGGGGGGGGGGGGACATTTTTATGAATAGTTAGCGTTGGCTTGAATTCCACTTTAACAGCAGAGCTCAGTCTGGGAAAGAAAGAAGCAGCACAAGGAGGCAGTCAGTGGTGCTGCAGTTCAAGGATCATGCTGATAGCAGAAGAGAGCAGAGTGACAGAGGGGTGGCTTGGTGTCTGCCAGTGGTGGCCCGTGCATTAAGGGCAAATGGGCTCCGCCCCCTCTCTCCAGCCACCCCCTCTAAGACCATAGATATTTTCATGCATTGCATGAATCTATCTATGGCCGCCGCTGCCACCCCCTATTGAGGCGCCCGGCCCCTTTTCAGGTGCAGGGCGCTTGAATTACAGCAGCGGAGGGTGTTTTTGAAGTATCTGATTAGAGTCATAGGCTCTAATAGGCGTCAAAAAAGGTGACCTGCGAGCGCCATGCTGGGCGCTCGCAGGTCACTCAGCTGTATGTTAAAAAAGCGAATAAATCTTCACTTTCCTAACACTAAACCGCCTCTCCGCCAATCAGGTGCTTGGGTCTGTTACCTGTCACCTGATTGGCTGAAAAGACAGGCGCCGCTATTGGACTCCTATCAGGAGGAGAGGACGGGAGATGAGGACGGCAGGAGACGCATGGAGGACCCCGCTCGTCGCCGTCACCCGCTGCCCTACCAAGACAGGGTAAATGCCGGGCAGACGGCGAGCGGGCGGGGGTCACACTGGGGGCATTCAAGGGCACACTGGCAGCATTTAATGGGCACACTGGCAGCATATGATGGGCACACTGGCAGCATTTGATGGGCACACTGGCAGCATATGATGGGCACACTGGCAGCATAAGATGGGCACACTGGCAGCGTTTGATGGGCACACTGGCAGCGTTTGATGGGCACAGTGGCAGCGTTTGATGGGCACAGTGGCAGCGTTTTGGCACAGTGGCAGCATTTGGGCACAGTGGCAGCGTTTAATGGGCACAGTGGCTGCGTTTGGCACAGTGGCTGCGTTTGGGCACAGTGACAGCGTTTGATGGCACAGTGGCATCATTTAATGGGCACAGCGGCAGTGTTTGGCACAGTGGCTGCAGTTGATGGCACACTGGCAGCGTTTGAGGGCACAGTGGCAGCGTTTGATGGGCACAGTGGCAGCATTTGAGGGCACAGTGGCAGCATTTGATGATTTTTTTTTTCAAAAATTTGAGCACCAGCCACCACTGGTGTCTGCTGATTCTCCTTTTTCTGTCTACTTACACAAGTTTTTGTGGTCAGTGTGGCTTTAACTGACCAAGATGGCTGACCATATGCCAACGCCAGTCTTAGTGCTAGTTCACCACAGATCCTGTCTTGTTCCTCACTTACAGGCATCAGATCAACAGCGATAGCATCAATGTTTTTCCTTTGTGTTCACAGAACGGCGTCTTCTTTTTTTTAAGTTACCTAATGCTTTTTTTTTGTTATTCCAAACGTGTAAAAAAATGAATTTTATCTTTCCTATCAGATGGGGGATTGAGCTGATGTCTGCTACAAGTCTTGACAGAGAGAAGTGCGTGAGTAGCAGCGCTGGTGACGTTCTGTCCAACCTGTGAGATGACTCAAGGTGATATACAGTAGGTGGTGTGATATACACATTACCCCGGCAGCTGTTTGTACCCATAATAACACTTTGCTATAATAAGGGCACCCAATAGATTAGAAGGAGAAAAACTGTGTCACTAAACAAGGAAGTAAGATACAGCACAACTTCTTCTAATCTTAATGGAACATGCTGAGACTTGTGGTCGGGTTGCAAGGGGTGACGATACAAGATTTCCAATACTTCCTCTTGAGTGTTGAGGTGGAGCTCTTGCCGCCGTGCTCCTGAGTCAGTCAGCCCTGCCCTAAAACGGAGCCAGAACCCAAATCCTCCCAAAAGCTGCCCAGTCTGGACTGGCATGTCTGGGCCTGAGCTACACCCACAACGCTAGCTGAGCTGCCACCCGAGCTTTTTAAAGATATAGATGGAAGGACAAAGGTCACACGTGTGTAGCCATATACTCTGTACCACCGGGTTCAGATTCTCCCGCTGCACACTTGTAACCTGACACATTTAAAGGGCAACTCCACTTTTACAGCCTTTTCTAACTTTGTTGGTATTGTAGTATGGCAGCAATATAACTGTATTGATTTTATTCATAACCTATAAAATGTCAAAAAGAGCCGCGCTACAAAACAATAATGCTCAAAAAATTGATTAATAAGAGCGTCCATATAAATATTCCCTATTTAGGGATAGCTACACAAAGAAAAGTCAGAATACAGAAAATAAAGAATCGTGCGAAGTTATATTATGCTCTTCATAAATGTTCAGAAACCGTGAACCTCCATCACCACCATTGCAGCCTCCAAGCCGTGACACCACCACCTTAATAAAGAGTCCAGGCTTACCAGCTTCATAGGACCCTCTAATTAAAGAAAGTTCAGCAGACGCTGTGGCCAAACAACCCGGCCAGGGTATCTCCCAGAGATGTTCCCTCATGGACAGGAGTTTAGGCTGTAATGGTCATCTCAACATCACCATGGAAGCATTGCAGGAATAAAAGAGAAAGCTGAACATAGTGCACAGGGGCGGACAGGCAGGTAAGTTGCTTTACTGCAAAAGAGACAAAGCTTGTCTGCTCTGCATTAAAAATGATGCTGCCTGTCCGCCAATTTTATTTCCATAAGCTAAAGTTCCACTTTATAAGTATTTCAATTAGAAGAAACATCAAGCTTAATTCAGCCACGCCTATCAGTTTGCGAAGATGGGAAATGAGGGACTTTTTTTTTTAATGACAATATTTTTAAGAAAGTCTCATTACTCATTACACTCCCAGCCATACTTCTGCCATTTCAGATGGGAAGGAAAACAGTGTGGTCAGCTCACTGAAGCATAATGCCAGAGATGTTTTCATTTCGCATAACTGGCTGATATTTGAGATTGAAAAAAATGCTTTTGATTCATGAAAAGGTTTTATTAGATGGGTTGGTTACATTTATATATATATATATATATATATATATATATATATATATATATATATATAGTCTGTATGTAAAAGTCATACAGGGGGGCGGGTTCTCCTGGTGAAATCATTGGATGGCCACGCCCCATGGCTATATAAGAAATGGCAGACCGTGGGAGACAACACGATGGAAGAAGACAGCGTTGGAAGAAGATCGGCTTTTTTTTGTTTTTAGCGGGTAAACGGCGGCGAGGAATAAGACAGCTCAAGGAGAAGACAGCAACAGGGGGGGAAGAAATTACCGGAAGAACGCATCTGTATCGGAGAAAGAACACACGTTGGAGCTACGATGGGGACATTTTTCATTTTTAATAAAGGACTTGTCTAAAATCGTCTATTTTTTTTTTTTTTTAACACTTCACTGCTTTTTGGGGTGAATGGGTACAATGTACCCCATACTCGTTCACATGGGGGGGCTGGGATCCGGGGCCCCTTTTCTTAAATGGGGTTTCCAGTTTCTGAGCCCCCTGCCCGCAGACCCCCACAACCACCAGCCTGGGTTGTGGGGGGAAGAGGCCCTTGTCCCCATCAACATGGGGGAAAGGTCCCCCCCACGTTGAGGGCATTTGGCCTGGTATGGTTCGAGGGGGGGGGGTGCTCGCTCATCCCCTCCCTTTCCTGACTTGCCAGGCTGCATGCTCGGAAAAGGGTCTGGTATGAATTTTTTTACCATTTATTAAATTTTGGCATGGAGGCAGGTCCCCTCTGAATCCATACTAGACCCGAAGGGCCTGTTATTGACCTAGGGGGGGACCCCATGCGTTTTTTGTTTTTTTTTAATTAATATAATATAAATATAATATTAATTTTTTTTTGTCTGCAATTTTTTCTTTTACATTCAGCTGTCAGCGGGCCATCCTGCTGACAGCTGATGACTCATTGGTTGTTAAGTATGTGATGGCCGGCTTCCTGGCCCGCTCCTTAGCAACCAGCTATATACAGTGTTTAAACGAGAAAAAAAAAAAAAGCACAAAATACATAAAAAAATCGCATCACAAACACAACACTTGCATTTCTGGTGCGATTCCATTGAAGTCTATTACATGCAAAACGCAGGAAAAAAAAGTCCCTGACTCTTTCAAAAAACGCACCAGCTGCAAAATGCATAGATGTGAACGTGTACCATAGGAAACCATGTTAAATGGACTGTAGTGCAATTCTGCAAACTGCAAAATGCACTAAAAAAGCCATAGGTGTGAAGATAGGGTAAAAGCCCAAATCCGTCCGAAACCGTTCTATTGGGAAAATTTCATTTTACTTCCCATGTGGACAGGAAGTGATAGGAAGTCTCCAGAACCCGGACAAAACACATTTCTAGCAGAGTTGGAAGGGTAAGAACTTGTTTTCCCTGCACTGCAGGGAAACAAAATCCAGTACATCCCCGCTGACAGGACAGAGCTCTTCCTTGTTTACACATGCAGAGCTCTGTTCTGGCGTTCTCCTCGCCGATCAGCGAATGCCGATGGACATCCATTGGCCGGTGCCAGCGGACATCCATTGGCCGGTGCCAGCGGACATCCATTGGCCGGTGCTGGCAGACATCCATTGGCCGGTGCCGGCGGACATCCATTGGCCGGTGCCGGCGGACATCTATTGGCCGGCGGCGGCGAACATCCATTGGCCAGTGCTGGCTGATCAGCTTCTGCGGTTACTAAGCACAAGCGGCGCACACCCCCTACCCAGAAATGCAGGATCACGTACTAGGTACATGATCCATTGCAGGAGAGACATGTACGAATATACGTGCATGTAGGAATATGCATGTAAAACACATGTAAAATTCATGAAAAACGCATACAGTCAGGCCCATAAATATTGGGACATTGACACAATTCTAATCTTTTTGGCTCTATACACCATCACAATGGATTTGAAACTAACAAGATGTGCTTTAACTGCAGACTTTCAGCTTTAATTTGAGGGTATTTACATCCAAATCAGGTGAACGGTGTAGGAATTACAACAGTTTGTATATGTGCCTCCCATTTTTTTAGTAAGTAATGGGACAGATTAACAATCCTCCAAAAAACTTTAACTTTTTAATACTTAGTTGCAAATCCTTTGCAGTCAATTACAGGTTTCATCCCTGGTGATGCTCTGCCAGGCCTCTACTGCAACTGTCTTCAGTTCCTGCTTGTTCTTGGGGCATTTTCCCTTCAGTTTTGTCTTCAGTAAGTGAAATGCATGCTCAATCGGATTCAGGTCAGGTGATTGACTTGGCCATTGCATAACATTCCACTTCTTTCCCTTAAAAAAACTTATTGGTTGCTTTCACAGTATGCTTCAGGTCATTGTCCTTCTGCACTGTGAAGCTCCGTCCAATGAGTTCTGAAACATTTTGCTGAATATGAGCAGATAATATTACCCGAAACACTTCAGAATTCATCCTGCTGCTTTTGCCAGCAGTCACATCATCAATAAATACAAGAGAACCAGTTCCATTGGCAGCCATACATGCCCACGCCATGACACTACCACCACCATGCTTACTGATGAGGTGGTATGCTTTGGATCATGAGCAGTTCCTTTCTTTCTCCATACTCTTCTCTTCCCATCACTCTGGTACAAGTTGATCTTGGTCTCATCTGTCCATAGGATGTTGTTCCAGAACTGAGAAGACTTTTTTAGATCTTGTTTGGCAAATTCTAATCTGGCCTTCCTGTTTTTGAGGCTCATCAATGGTTTACATCTTGTGGTGAACCCTCTGTATTCACTCTGGTGAAGTCTTCTCTTGATTGTTGACTTTGACACACATACACCTACCTGCTGGAGAGTGTTCTTGATCTGGCCAACTGTTGTGAAGGGTGTTTTCTTCACCAGGGAAAGAATTCTTCGGTCACCCACCACAGTTGTTTTCCGTGGTCTTCCGGGTCTTTGGGTGTTGCTGAGCTCACCGGTGCGTTCTTTCTTTTTAAGGATGTTCCAAACAGTTGATTTGGCCACACCTAATGTTTTTGCTATCTCTCTGATGGGTTTGTTTTGTTTTTCCAGCCTAATGATGGCTTGCTTCACTGATAGTGACAGCTCTTTGGATCTCATATTGAGAGTTGACAGCAACAGATTCCAAATGCAAAGAGCACACTTGAAATGAACTCTGGACCTTTTATCTGCTCCTTGTAAATGGGATAATTACTTTTGGTCCCTTAAAAAGTGGGAGGCACATATACAAATTCTAGTAATTCCTACACCGTTCAACTGATTTGGATGTAAATACCCTCATATTAAAGCTGCAAGTCTGCAGTTAAAGCACATCTTGTTCGTTTCATTTCAAATCCATTGTGGTGGTGTATAGAGCGAAAAAGATTAGAATTGTGTCGATGTCCCAATATTTATGGACCTGACTGTATAAGACATGCTAAAAAATGCACCTTAAGGAGTATAAACAAAACAGAAGGAAAAAATGCATGGAAGCAGAGAGATGTGAACCCAGCCTAAGGCCTGATTCACACCTATGGCATTTTTCAGTGCGTTTTTCATTTTGCAGATTTGCACTACAGCCCATTTAACATGGTTTCCTATGGAACACGTTCTGTAGAGCAAATCCGCAAAATGCAAAAAGCAATAAAAAAATGCATAGGTGTGAATCCAGCCTTAGCCCTCGTTCACACTGAACACGGCTTTGAAATTGTGCGACTCCATCTGAACTCGCACGATTTCAAAGCCGCATTTCAGCCCGACTTCGGGGGTGATGACATGAAAGACACCCGTGCGGGTTCATGCACAGATGTCTATTGAAATCCCCCCCCCCCGAAGTCGCCAAAAGTAGTGCAGGAACTCCTTTTGGAAATCGCACCGATTAGGGCGCTCCTATTGCCGGTAATAGTCTCTGATTTGACCTGTCAAATCACACCGATGTGAACGGGGGGGGGGGGGGGGCTTAGACTTTAAACCTGAGAAAGAATTGTAAACTGCCTTTAATTACTATTCTAAAATTCCTCGTGGCAAGGACTTTATACCGGTCAAGCATTTTCCATAATTACACATCACTGACTTGATTTAGATATTCATATTTACACATTATAACTAAAAAGGGACAAATAGAAAGGAAATCGGGACAGGAGGATTTCCCTCTTCTGTGGGTCACAAAGGAAAAAAAACGAAATTGAAGTGTTTTGCAAATTTAAAACGCGTGTAAATTTGTGCAGCATCGTTCACACTATGATGTGCGATGGCGGCTGCCACATTTATGCGTGTTTTGTGTGCGTTTTTGCATTACATACTGAGGCTAGGTTCATACGTATGCGTTCTTTAAGGCTCTATTCACACGAATGCGTTTTTTTATGCATTTTGCAGAAACGCATGGGAATTTTTTAACATGGGCTCCTACGGAACATGTTCACATCAATGCATTTTTGTGCCTCTACGTTTTTGGAAAGGGTCGGGGACTTTTTTTCATGCAAAATGCAGCGTTTTGCATGTAATAGAATTCAATGGACCCCGCATCCAAAACGCAAGTACCGCGTTTTTGCAGTGTTTTTACCGCGTTTTGTGTTTTTTTTTTTTTCTTTTATTTTTTTTTTTACACTGTATACAGTATAAAAAAAACACTATAAAAAAAAACACACGCAAAACGCGGCAAAAACCCATGTTCAAATTCGCGGGAAGCAACGCAAAAAGCACTGCAGAAAAGCTCAAAAGCAACATGCATAGATGTGAATCGAGCCTAATTGTGTTTGTAGAAACGCGCTACTGTCCATTTAACATTATTTCCTATGGATCGTGTTTCTGCGTTTTTTTAGAATGGTGCAGGGACTTTTTTACATATAACAAGGTGCGTTTTTGCCTCCAAAGACTTCAATGGAATTGCATAAAAAAATGCATGAAAAACGCATGTAAATGTGTTTTTGGTGTGTTTTTTTTTTTTTTTTTATGACAACACACACCTCCTGGAGATGCTTGGCTGCCCACCCAATATTGATACTGTCGGCCCTTTAAGGGGTTTGCTGTGCTTATGGCCATGTGACCGTTGTGATCGGGAAAAGTCCCAACCGCAAATGGCGATTGGGAACTTCCTGTGAGCCGCCGGGAGCGCACAAGGTGCAGGCTCTTGGCACAGCACCGTTGGCGATATTGCACGCAAATCTGCAGCTGCTCCGCGCCAAGAGGTTAATACATCCCAAAAATGCATACAATGCATAAAAAAACGCACATGAGAGAAAAAAAACCGCAAAAGGTGCTGGAAAAATGAGTCTTAAAAATGCATGAAGCGCCCATGCATAGGTGTGAACCCAGCCTTATGGGCTGCCCATTTATTTTAGTGGACCGACCTACGCGCGCCAAGGTAGCTCCTATGGAGCTTTGCGCGATTTCACGCGTTTGTCAAGCGCTTTCCAGTGCGGAGAGGGACGGAAGGATTTGTCTCCTCCACACCCTGGACCCCTGAGAACTATATACCTGCTGAGCAAAAAAAAAAAAATAAACGGAAGCTTTTGTCCATGCCAGCCAATCAAGAATGTGCGTTGACATGCAGCGTGGAATTTGGTTGGCTACTGTGAGTAGCTGCTTCCCCTATTCTGCAGTGTCTAATGAAGAGTTAATTGCTGGAATAGTCATTCCATTACACAAACAGGAAGAGGTGTGCTGGCTCTGGGGGCGGGGTTATACTTAAGGCCAGGTGATCAGGAGCAAGTCCATGTAGACACAGTGAGGAGAGAGGGAGCACCTTGACCCCCCACCTGTGTGTTGGAGGTGACTGACCTGGATGTGACATTGGGTAAGGGTACAATGGAGGATCTTTGGGTTTTATGTAATACCAGGCGGGGGGCTAAGATCCTTGTAGACTCAGGTGACATTCCTGTTCAAATTGTGCTAGACTGCTCAGTCTGCATGTCGCTGAACACACAGGAGTATTCCAGGGAGGGGGGGGTGGCGGTGTTATCCTTTTGTTTTTATTTTAATCCTGTAGCCCATTATTTGGAATAAGCAGCACTTTCTCCCCCCTCCCTCCTCCTCGGTGTCAGCTCTGATGGACAGGTCATTGTGATTGGGGGTGTAATTGGATTGCCTGCTACCCCCCCCCCCCCCCCCAAACCCTCCTTTATTCCCAGCTATCTTACAATAGGAGGAGGGGTGTAGAAGCTGCTGCTACACCAACCCCCATTCTCAGGGGAGGCTTTTTGTAATTTGGGTCACTAGTTGCCCTGGAGATGCTTGGCTGCCCACCCAATATTGATGACATGCGGTCATGTGACCACCAGTAATGTCACCCGGTGAAATCCGCAGGCAGAGCACATTTACGTACGATTTTTTTTTTTTTTTTTTTTTTTTTTTTAAATACATGGAGACCTCTGACCGTACATTTACACAGCATACACATTGACGAGTGTCTTTGAATTGCATATCCTTTAGGGGTGTAGGTTTTGCGTATATGCATTGGGGGGGGGGGGTGTAGGTTTTGCGTGTGTATATGCATTGGGGGGTGTAGTGTGTGTGTATGTGGTTTTAGGTTTCGCGTACATGCATGGGAAGGGGGTGTGGGTTTAGGTTTCGCGTACATGCATGGGAAGGGGGGTGTGGGTTTAGGTTTCGCGCACATGCATGGGAGGGGGGGGGGCGTTAGGTTTCGTGTACATGCATGGGGGGGTTAGGTTTTAGGTTACTTGCATGGGGGGGGGGGGATAGGTTTTACACGTATGCAATGGGGGGGTGTAGGTTTTGTACACATGCATTGGAGGGGGGGGGGGGTGTTAGGTTTGCGTACCGTATATGCATTGGAGGGGGGGGGTTTTAGGTTTGCGTACCGTATATGCATTGGAGGGGGGGGGTTTAGGTTTGCGTACCGTATATGCATTGGAGGGGGGGTTTAGGTTTGCGTACCGTATATGCATTGGAGGGGGGGTTTAGGTTTGCGTACCGTATATGCATTGGAGGGGGGGGGGGTTTAGGTTTGCGTCCCGTATATGCATTGGAGGGGGGGGGGTTTAGGTTTGCGTCCCGTATATGCATTGGAGGGGGGGGGGGGTTTAGGTTTGCGTCCCGTATATGCATTGGAGGGGGGGGGGTTTAGGTTTGCGTCCCGTATATGCATTGGAGGGGGGGGGGGGTTTAGGTTTGCGTCCCGTATATGCATTGGAGGGGGGGGGGGTTTAGGTTTGCGTCCCGTATATGCATTGGAGGGGGGGGGGGTTTAGGTTTGCGTCCCGTATATGCATTGGAGGGGGGGGGGGGTTTAGGTTTGCGTCCCGTATATGCGTTGGAGGGGGGGGTTTAGGTTTGCGTCCCGTATATGCGTTGGAGGGGGGGGGGTTTAGGTTTGCGTCCCGTATATGCATTGGAGGGGGGGGGGGGTTTAGGTTTGCGTCCCGTATATGCATTGGGGGGGGGTTTAGGTTTGCGCCGTGTATATGCATGGGGGGGGTTTAGGTTTGCGTCCCGTATATGCATTGGGGGGGGGGGGGTTTAGGTTTGCATCCCGTATATGCATTGGGGGGGGAGGGTTTAGGTTTGCGTACCATACATGCATTGGGGTGGGGGGGGGTTTGGTTTGCGTGCCGTATATGCATGGGGGGGGGGGGTTAGGTTTGCACATGTGCACTAAACGTTTAGGGCTCTTTACACTCCAAATTTTGTAAACCTTGGGAGGAGCACTGCTTATAAAAATTCTATTTACAATTCAGGGGCATGTATTGTAAAAACCCTCGGAGTCCCATTTTATAGAATGGTAAGAGTTCAGGAAATGCACAGTAGGCGCTGTGTGTTTTTAAATCTTGCTCCCTTCTAAAGGCAGATGACGAGGGACTACAAGTGCCAGCTTGCACACGTTTTGGAGACGTGTGTCCAACAGACTCTGTCATAACTGGAGGAATTAATCTCCTCTCTTCATTGTAACTTTCATTCTTTTTTTTCTTTTTTGTCCCAGAACGGGGACTAAATGGAAATTTCCAGGCATTTGGTTGCAGATCCGGGGACAGATGTCCAGGGAAAGGAGGGGGGGGGGGATGCTCAGAGAGTCGGTGATGCTGGTTAGTTATTCTGATGCCAGCAACTGCCATTCAGGGTGGGTGGGAGCTTCAGGTTTTTTGAAGAGGTGACTGGGAAAGGATTGGGAGAGAGCAGCCGGAGGGGGGAGGAGAACAGTCCACTTAGTGTAAAGGGAGATCCCGCCTCTAGCTGTGTGTGATCCTGTGGCTTTGTGTGTTTGTGATGCTGTCAGACCGGCACGCACTTGTAAGCCGCTACCAGTAAGTTGATCTTTCTCTCTCTCTCTCTCTGCGTTGCACAGGAACGTGAAAGAAGTGACAGGAGGCCCAGGAGATGTGAAGAGCGCTTGTCATCGCAGCGAGGTGTCCACTTGCAGGAGGTGACCATGTCTGTCGGCACATTGCAATCGGGTGGGATGGGAGCCCCGCTCACTTCGGTGATGCCCTTTCGCATACTGAACAAAGGCCCCGAATACTTTCGGCGTCAGGGGGAGAACGGAGCTCGGAAGCCCAGCGCGGTGGAGAGGCTGGAAGCCGACAAGGCGAAGTACGTGAAGAGCAAGCAAGTGGTCAGTACTAAGCAGGAGCCCATCAGGCCAGTCCTGTCCAGACAGCCGCTCTTCTCTCCAGGTGTGCGGAGGGTGCTGCTTACTCCGAGTCGCAGATGCTCCCCCACCGCCCCTCGCGGGGAGAACAGGGCTCCCAAAAGTTCCTTGAATCTGGAAACGCTGAACAATCTGATCAATATCTGCGACAGCCCACTGACCTCTCCGCGGGCGGACAAAGCTCCATGGCAGGAACCGGAGAAGATGCAAAATTCGTCCACCCCAAGCACCCCGGTCAGCCATCGGACTCCCAACACAATGGCGGTGCGCAGAGTGGATGTTCGACCGGGTGATGTAGTACCCCACGTTCAGTGTCCAGAGATCCTTGTCAGCACATCGGTCGAGTCCCCCGCAAAATCAACCCTGCCCGTTGACAGCCCCCTCTGTTCACCCGCCAGCACCCCGAACGACCCCGGCAAAAAGCAAACCCTCCTGCACCGTTCCAAGTCCGACCTGAGCGACCGCTACTCTCGGGCCAGCGCCAACCTCGAACGTTTCTTCAATTACTGCGGACTGGACCCCGGCGAGGTTTCCAATATCGGAGCGGAGCACTTTGTCCGCGCCAGCTCCGACATCGTGTCCCTCAAGATCCACAGCGTCAGCGCTGAAAGTTCGGAGTACGCCCAGTCCCAGGTCAGCGTGGCCACCGCCGAGGAGACGCCGGCCTCCGCGCGGATTCCGTACGGGATCTCCATCATCGAGCGGAACGCCAGGGTCATCAAGTGGCTGTATGGACTGCGTCAAGTCAGAGAGGCCCAGAAGCTGTCCACGTAGTTGGGGCATGTAATGAACTCTGTGGACGTTATCGGTCAAGACTGAAGAGCCGGACTCTCCTCGTTACATGGTACGACCCCTCTGTTTGGGAGTATTGGAAAGTTTCATAGTGTTAGGATTGTACTTTTTTTATTTTTTTTGTTTTAATGTCCACCCTAAATTGGGACTCGGGATTTGCACGAGGAGTTGACCATTCAACAGACCTTTTTATCTATCGATCAGCCATCTAAGGCCAGCCCCTAGGCATGGAATGTCTTCCTCAACAACGAACACCCCCCCCCCAACCCCAGCGCTCAGAGGATTTCTACACCATCTCCATAATGTACAGACAGTAGGAGCCTAGAGATCTTTAACTAGGACGCTCAAATAGGGGGGGGGGAGAATCAGACAGATAACTGTAGGAAATGCAAACAGGAGGGTGCAAACGAATGGTGCATTACCAAAAGATCTATAAATAAAATGGACCGAAAAGCCGAATTCATACGCTCAAAAAAAATGCAAGCAATCGAGCCAATAACAGATCCAGTGCTGGTAAAGTGTCACCTGATGCAATGCACCACAATTGTGGCAAGCTGTTGTGTTTCAGGGGACACACCCCCTTCCTCAGAGCTATCGTGCCTCGGAGGAAATGGGGTGCATCCCCTAAAACGCGTCGGCTTGCCACAATCTTAGTGCGCTGGGTGATGCTTCATCAGCACTGGATCTGTTAAAGGGGAAAATTCAACCATTGTATCCCACCGATGAGTATGCATTTTGGCTGTCCGGTCTATAAATCTCTTGGTTATGCACTAGTCCAGTGATGGAGAACCTTGGCACCCCAGATGTTTTGGAACTACATTTCCCATGATGCTCATGCACTCTGCAGTGTAGTTGAGCATTACGGGAAATGTAGTTTCAAAACATCTGGGGTGCCAAGGTTCGCCATCACTGCACTGGGCGTTTTGCGTCGTCCTGTTTGCGTCCTCCTTGCTTTTCCTATGGCATGTTTTCCATCTGCTGTGACAATAACCCTCCGTAGCATCGTTTCTGCCAAATGTATCTTGCAGACATTTCCCAGCTTGCTGGACATCTTTGAACTGTGGCTTAACTGTTTTGCTCATCTGGTGTTTATTTTGATTAGAAAAAAAAAAAAAATCCACACTGCTTTCATGTCAGCAGGTACAGGAAAACATGTTTGGAGGAGGTTATGTACACACAGCACAAGCCAGCACTTGGGAAATGTACGCAGCTGTGGCACTGTACCCGCAGCTCTGATCCGCCTATGTGTATAACTAACTCTGATTTGCCAGAGAAGTAGAATATTTTGTTTTTTTTCTTTTTCTCTGCTCTAACAAGTGTTTAAAGCAGGATGGATGTATTGTGTGCTAGGCTATGTGGGCTCAGTGCCCCATTAATGTGCTCAGCATAGACATAAGATGTATGAACAATCTTTTCCTTTTGTTTATAACCCCCCCCCCTCCTTTTTTTTTTTTTGTTTTTTTTTTTTTGTTTTTTTTTTTTCTCCTCTCCCATAAACCAGAACCAACATCTAATGTTTTATCTAGAACTTGCCAATGTCATGACTGTTATATAGATAGCCTTAGCAGGAGGGCAGTCTGTGACTTGCCAGCCATAGTGGAGCAGTCAGACATGCCACATATTGGCCTTGGTAAGCCACAGTTGCCTCCTCCTGTTTGAATTCTGTAATTATGCAGTATGTTGTACAGATATGTATTGGTAACCTGCAGCTCTCACTCTGGAGGGACTACATGTCCCAGCATGCCCTTCAGCATGCTAGAGCGTTTTCCTTTTAACAGCTGGAAGACTTGCGTATGTGTGCCACACGACCCTCTGTAGACGCACAACTACTATGTGCGCTCCGTACAGCTTAGCTTTGCCTTAATGCTGACTTACTTGAATCAAACCTCTTCCAGCCTGAGGCTGTTACAGGGTGCCTGCCCTTTTATTTCCAGAACATGAACTGAGCCCTTAAAGTGTGCAGTGTTACCCGAATGGCACAACCTGTTTTATTAAAAAGCACAATAAACCTTTTTTGTTGTTGTTGTAGCCTTGTGTCGCTGTGAGCTTAATGCATGCAGGTAATGTTTTGTGTCATGGTTGCAAATGTCCTTCAGTTACTTCTTTAATCTATTCCAGCAAGGGCTTGTTAACATGTGAGGTTTGGGGGGGGTGGTAGAACCCTGCTTTTGAGCTGTGCTTTTACCCCTATTCCCCCCCCCCCCCTTAGCTGCAGAGGCAGCAACTGGGGTATATAAATGTTGCAGTGCGTCAGCGCAGGGTTGAAGTAGCAGATGCAATGGGGGTTATTTACGAAAGGCAAATCCACTTTGCATTGCAAGTGCACTTAGAAGTGCAGTCGCTCTAAATCTGAGGGGGTAGATCTGAAATGAGGGGAAGCTCTGCTGATTTTTATCATCCAATCATGTGCAAGCTAAAATGCTGTTTTTTTATTTTACTTGCATGTCCCCCCTCGGATCTACAGTGACTGCACTTCCCAGCGCACATGCTGTGCAAAGTGGATCTTCCTTTAGTAAATGACCCCTATTGCCTCCTTAGCTCCTGTCCAATGCTTTCTGAAGAGGCATCCGAACACAGATCGCTTTTCAGAAATCAAAGCGCACGTGGAAGAGCCTGAAAAGTTTGTAATGCCAGAGTTATTGTGTGGGCTTTCCAGTCATGTGATCACTGGCTGAATTATCGCCGCTCCTACCAACTAGTCTAGCTAAACAGTGAAGAGCGGCCGATGACTCTCTGCCAGATCATGCACCCCTCCCCGACACGTTTTGCCTCACCCACTGGGTGGGCATATGTGACCCTATGACTAAGTCGCTGTGGGCAGTGTGAAGCGTGCAAGTGGGCATGGCCTGGCCAAGACTTGTAGGTTGAGGCTGCTCTTCACTGTTTACCTACATCAGGAGTCTCCAAACTGTGGCCCTTTGCTAGCCTTCATCCGGCCCTTGGCGCACTATTGCTCCCAATGCAATGAGGCACTATTCCTCCCACTGACACCAACAATGGGGCACTATTTCTTCCATTAATACCAAATGGGGCACTACTCCCCCTCCTACTGACCATCAACACTAAGGCCATGTTTGTTCTCACTGGTGCTCGGCCCAGGGCATTTCCCACTGGCCAGAATCCGGCCCCCCTAGGGTCTAAAGGATAGGAAACTGGCCCCTTTTAAAAGTTTGGAAACCCATGATCTACATGTTCCTCTCACCTACACTTGTCTGATCTCTGGATTGTTATCGGGGCATGCCAGCACCCTGTTTTCTGGGGTCCAAAGATACATTCTTGCCTCTGCTTTGAGCAGCACGGCATATATCATTTTCCAGGTCACTGTGATTGGCTGTCACAGTGATCATGTGGTTGGGAGCTTGCCTGGCCAGGAGCTGTCAGTGACAGTGTGGTCGACGACAAAGCATGTTCCCCGTGCAAATGAAATGCCTTCTTTATACATATGTGGAAGCTCCGATTTTATTTTATTTATTTTTAGAACAATAGGCAAAAGGAGGGTTATAACTGCTGTCAGATATTTTATTTTATTTTTTTGCCATCTGTGTCCCATTTGAGAAGACTTTCCTTCACTTCCTTCCCCATAGCCAATCAGGAAGTGAGGAAATTTCTGCAAATTAAGGGAATTCCCTTGGGGACCCCCAGGTCACCAGAACTAGTGTCCCCATTGAAAGATTTAAACTGTTACTTTTTCTGGGGACAGCCCAAAATTTGGGATTTTATTTTACTTTCGCCTTCAATGATCATGGTAAACAGGACAAACCGAGGGTGAATCTTCTGAATGGTGTTGTTTCATCAGATTCGGCGACCCGTCAATGTGTAACAGAAGTGACGTTTCGTCGTTGCCATCTTGGTACACCCAGCATTCCTCCACCGGAGTTTTGCAACTTACACTTATTTTTAACAGTAAAGTGAGTTTATATAGTGAAACAAGATGTACGCTTGCCACCTTCTTGGTTTTTCCTTACTATGGAGGAGTGCGGGGTGTAGCAAGATGGTGGCGATAAAGCGTCACTTCCGTTACACATTCTGATGGTTCGCCTAATCTGACGAAACAGCGGCACAGACAGCAATAAAAGCTGACAGATGTTCTAATCCCTCTCCATCCAAAATATAAAAAAAAAAAAAAAATTTTGCCTTTTAGTTATACTTTAAAGCCAACCACTGTGTTGCCAATTATATACAGTCCAGCCTTGAGGGGTTAATGATGGCATCGTCTCACAATCGAGATCAGAATACTCTTCCTCCCCCAACAATGCCTCTGTCTGCTTTTCTCTCCAGAAAGACAGCGCCATCTTTGTTTAGGCATCCTCCAGGGTCAGCATCTACTTCTTCTTGAAGTGAGATACCAACTCCAAGACGAGGCAGTCCTGTAAACCCCAGTGCCTGTGCAACAAACAAATGTTTGATCAGGTCCACCCCTGTTGCAGCCTTTCACCTTGCTCTCGCCACAAAGGTACAATGTACAGTCTGATTACTGGGTTAGCAGAGACTAACGTAAGGTTTTCTCCTCTGATTGCAGCAGCCTAGCCAAAAAAAAAAAAAAAAATCACTGATTGGATCTCAAGACTGGCTTTTTTATTGCTGACTAGTACAGAAAATTGATCCTGTTGCTGTTTATTGTGACATGACACAATCGGGTCGATTTACTAATGACAAATAGACTGTGCACTTTGCATAGTACAGTTGCCCCAGATCTTCGGAAATGAGTAGAAGCTCTGCTGACTTCCTTCATCCAATCATGTGCAAGCAAAAATTGTGGTTTGTTTTTTTTCCTTTTTTTTTTGTGTTTTTTTGTTTTCTTGCGCGTGATTGGGTATTCTTTACCTTAGTGATGGTGAACCTTGGTACCCCAGATGTTTTGGAACTACATTTCCCATGATGCTCAACTACATTGCTGTTGTATTTGAGCATCATGGGAAATGTAGTTCCCAAACATCTGGGGTGTCAAGGTTCGCCATCACTGCTTTACCTCATTTACTAAGCTCTGGAGCAACTGTACCTTGCAAAATGCACAACAGATTTGCCTTTAATAAATCAACCCCAATACAGCCAACTATTAATAGGTGAAAAGAGAATATTTATTTTGGAAATGTTCTTGTACAGTTGGTAACTTTGTCCTTCCCCGGGGC
The DNA here is from genome assembly GCF_042186555.1 of Aquarana catesbeiana. Taxonomy (NCBI): domain Eukaryota; kingdom Metazoa; phylum Chordata; class Amphibia; order Anura; family Ranidae; genus Aquarana; species Aquarana catesbeiana. The sequence goes on from NC_133335.1 coordinate 20,646,774, forward strand.
AGATCTCCCCATGCTGGGCTTGTCCCCTGAAAATGAGGAGCTGTTGGCAGCTCTAGAACATCGTCCGTCAATGAATCGCATGCAAGCTCATTCATCCAAATGTCTGAGGGTGAGAATTGGCTGCGGTGGTCTTTCTCCTCATAGCAACCCATTTAGTTCAAACTGCACTGAGCGTCCACAGCTGGAGAATGAATGTGGAACAATACCGATTGTCCTCGCATCAGACAGATATGAATGATGGTGCTCCGTGTACAATTGTTTTGTAAAACCAAAGGAGATCGCAGTCAGTACATCCTATATTTTCATGTTCTGAGCGGACTCCATGTACAGTGAAGTGACCATGATCTAGTGACGATTTTTTTTCCTACATAATTTCCTAGCTGGATAATGAACCTCCTTTTTGTTTTCTATTAGAGGGGATCTTCAATTCACTGGTGAGCTAAAAATATAGAAATATAAGGGTAAATTAAAAAAAAAAAAAAATGAGATTCTGCTTAGACATTCTTGTGTCATAAGCCACCCCTGTTAGGCAGCACAGCCAGGTTTATGACAGCACTTTTAAATACGGTAGTAAATAACTGCCCCACTTCATTATTGGTGTCCTGCGGCACCATTGATTGGAGCAGTGTGCAGATAGGAGGGGTTTGGACTGCTGGAGACCCAGGCTGCTGCTTTGTCCATGAGAGCAGCAGTTGCACTCTCCAGGGTACCGCCAGCACAGGGGATTTCAAAAGAGAATTGTGACATATGAAAAGAAACAAAATCACTTTAGGCCCCTTTCACACTAGTGCTACTTGTCCTGTGACTTGGAACTGCAAAGTCGCATGACAAGTTGTACCCCATGATTTCCAATGAGTAACGTTCTTATCTGTGCAACTTCAAAGTAGTCCCTGCACACCAACCAATAAAAAGATTAAAAAAAAAAAAAATAGTCCCTGCACTACTTTGGTCTGACTTTGATGCGACTTGAGGTCCATAGACCTTAAGATTAAACAGGCATTGCTTAAAATCGCAGGACGTACAAGTGTGAAAGGGGCCTTACTCTTAGGTGTGTACAGCATTGGTCCCACTACTGCCTCTAAGACTGAGAACTGAGTGATCAAAGTCTGCTGATCACTCAGCTCTTGGTCTTCAGTGAGCAGAGAGCTGGTGACTTGGCATAGAGTAAAGCCTGGTACACACAATCAGATTATTGGACAAATAATCTTTTTTTTTTTTGTTTGCAGTTTGTTTGCTAGTCTCATATCGAAAGTGAAGCGGTTACTCAACATACAAAATTTTTTTGCACGAACAGGGCTAACGGGAACCATGCGTCTGTGCACATGCACACGTCTTCCCTGACAGTGTATTATAGTGAAACACACAAAGTGCAATGTAGTGTGCCGCCAAAGAATGCTGCATTGGTACGGGACGAGATGCGTGTTAGCGCACCATAGAGATGTAAAATGGGCCCTTACTCTGTGATAATACAGGCAATACAAGAGCCATGGCCTTTACTTAGTATGATGTAGCACCCTGGAGTTCATGCAGGGTTGCTTCTCACAAATTTTCTTGCCAGGAGTAGTTGTCCTGGTTGATTGTTAGAGATCTATTGATTTCTCCCCAAGTTTGGCCTTGTTGCACTTTTTTGTTCTACCACTAGGTGGCCGGGTACTTGGTGGTAGTAAATATGAGAATGCAAGGTCAGGTTATGGGTATCTCAGCCAATGGGCTGGGGTTTTCTTGAATCCCTTGGGCTGCTGGGAGAGCCTATATATTTGGGGGGAGTCAGGTGATCTATTTTCTGTGCCACCGTGACGACTGTCTGGGTGGACGTGTGTCGTATTGCCTGGGCTGCTAGGCCAGAGATGGGGCCTATCCCGGGCACATTAGGCTGTCTGAAGGGCCTATCCAGAAGCAAGAGAGCAGCGTAGGGTTGGGACTGCAGCTTGCAGTCCAACCAAGAGTGACGGTTCTGCCAGCCGGGGCGCCTGTCGTGGTCGGAGGTGGAGGGGAAGCTGACGCCAATAAGGGACTATCCGCCTGATTACCGGGGACCACAGTGAGTGACTGAGGCAAGTGCTGGAGCTGCATTCTCGCAAACTGGGGACAGTGAAGAATCGGGAGGCTTCGGTGGATATCAAGCCAAGAACCCAGCCAGCAGAGGCGACGCTTGCAGAGCAGCCTTGTGTGCCGGGCCGGGAACTGGGCGGGCCAGTGGGGGTGAAGCTTGGGAGGCATTGAGAGTGCTAGACTAGGGACCCAGCAGGGAGGTGGGGGAGACGCTTGTGGAAGATACCACCGTATTGGAGGAGCTCAAGGGATTCAGTGACAGTGAATCAGTGGGTCTGGTGAGAGAGACCTGGAGCTCAGTGGGCTTAAGAACTACAAGGGGCCATTGTAGTGAAAGTGAAGGAACTGTTAAGCTTTGCGTTTGGAACTGTTAAAGACGGTTGCCATAGGAGACAGCATTCCTGCACATGCAGATGTGGCATCTTGCTGGATGCCTTTTCCCTGCGTGGCTGTCCTGTTGAGGTCTCGGAGTCTGCCAATTGATCTTGCAGCTACCTGGGGGTGTCCTGGCCCTAACCCTCTCTCCCCCGAAAAAAGTTTAAGAGAAATTAACTTTCTTTTTCAATCGAGAAGTGTCTGGTGCCCAATAACTTTAACTACTCTACACCATGCCTCGCAGCCCACTACATACAGAAGGATGTCAGCTATCCCTGGCTGTTCTTATTCGATCAAAGGAGGTCTGGGACCTTGCTACTACCCTGTTTCCCCGAAAATAAGACCTAGCGTGATTGTCAGTGATGGCTGCAATATAAGCCCTACCCCCCAAATAAGCCCTACCCTATTTCCCCGAAAAAAAGCCCTACCCTGAAAATAAGATCTACAAGGACTTTAACTAGGGCTTATTTTGGGGGTAGGGCTTATATTGCAGCCATCACCGACAATCACGCTAGGTCTTATTTTCGGGGAAACAGGGTATTAGAAAACCATATACCAGAAGGACTCACATGCAATAACACTCACTGTATTAATATGCATCTCCATGAGTTTTTGAAGTACCACATTCAACGGTTTTGGAAAATGAAGTAAGCAAGAACTTTGTTCCAATGTATCACAAAAAGGGTCCAGCAAAAGGGTTTTTTTCAGGTTTTCTTTCCCTATACTTTCACGTGACCCTGTGAATTAGGCCGGGTTCACATATGTGCGGCCGGCGGTTCCCAGCACGGGGTCCGGTGCGTCCCTGTTCACCGGTTCAGGTGTGAATCGGGTCCGAATTTTTGCCTGAACTGGACCAAAACATGCACAGGACCCTTTTGGAAAGCGGCCGCCCCGTGGATGTGTGAACCCGCTCCATTATGAGCATAGCACACTCACATGTCATGCGGATTGTTAAGCCCCATATACACACTATCAGATTTTTTTGCTGATTTTTGTCTTCAGATTTACCAAAACCATGTAGTGCGAGGGCCTGCCTAATTGCCTACAAATTGAAACTCCTAAGGTTTGACCTCATATTATATGGTTTTGGTAAATCTGAAGACAAAAATCAGCAGAAAATCTGATAGTGTGTATGGGGCTTAAGGTTGAAAACATTCACTCACCATACTGGGGGAAATTGACTAAAACTGGTGCAGCTTCTTACTTCACCTTGTTCAATTAAGCTTTGACTACATGACTAAAGCCGTGTACAGACAATCAGATTTTCTGATGGGAAATGTGTGATGACAGGCTGTTGGCGGAAAATCTGACCGTTTGTACGCTCCATTGGACAATTGTTGTCGGATTTTCCACGGACAAACTTTTGTCTGTTGTCGGATTTTCCGAGCGTGTGCACACAAGTCCATCGGACAAAAGTCCAAAGTACAAACACGCATGCTCAGAAGCAAGGATGGGCCAAAACGGTCGGTCTTGTAAACTAGCGTTCGTAATGGAGAATTAATATTTGTGACGCGGCAAATTATGAAATCTGGAAATGCAGCGCACAATTCTCTTCTTCTATAATGGGATAATAATGAAGCTGCTTTGCTGGTGATACTGATGGAGTTATTGCAAACGAAGTTTCAAAGGCTTTTTTTTTTCTAGTGCTATCAAGAATAATTGTATTATCCTTTTTTTTCTTTTTTTTTTTTTTTTTTTTTTTTTTTTTTGGGATTACCACAGCACCATTATCCCGTAGTTTTTAAGATCAAAGATACAACTATGTTGGTATTAATTTTACTTTGTATTTTTTTAAATGTAATTGTCTACTCCCAAACTGTCATTTGAAGTAAAACACATAGCCAAGTATTCTACACAATTTTTTTATTGTGCATTAAAAAAAGAAAACAAATAAAATTAGACATGCTATCTGCCAATAGAACTTAACCAAAAAGTGTATTCTATGCATCCAAAAATATAGAAAATATTACAAATCAAATCATTATTATTCAACCAAAAATAACATAAAAGCCTCATGCATGTGTCCTGCTTCTTAATATAGGGGGTCAGCAATGCCAAGAGTTGCTGAAAGCAGGGGTTCTTCATCCGGAGATAATTCCGAAAATCATCCGGATTATTCTCCTGGAGCTCCCACAGCAAAGGCATATGATATAATTGGTCACGATTAATAAAGCAACCAATTTTTGGTCCAAGAAAACCTCCTCCTTCTCCTGTTCCTGGACTGGACTTGGGTCAAAGCCATAACTCCAAGGCCAATAATAAATAACACGTTATCTCCTCAAATTCCGCAACATGGCTGGTTGACAAACGGCCGTTCAGAAACAAACTGAAAAGTGCGAAATGAAAAGCGCGAATCAACACTCGGCAAACTTCTACTTACACGAAATTAGCAGAAGGAGCCCTAAGGGCACTGCTAAAGAGCTGAAAAACTACGAAGTGCGTCACTACATTCGTGTTTGTTGGCCGACAATTCCTTGCCGTTTGTATGCAAGACAAGTTCCTGGCCATCGCCCTTCGCACAAAAGTCTGAGGTTTTGTCTGCGGAATATCCGATCGTGTGTACGAGGCTTAAGGCTGGCTATACATTATAGTATTATTCAATTTCCTTTAGATATACCTTACCTTTACCAACTATGTAGTGCAAGGGCCTGCCTGATTACATACACAGTGAAAGTGTTTGGGTGTGACCTCATATTATATGTTCTTGGTAAATCTAAAGGAAAATTGTATAGTGTATGGCTAGCCTTAGGACTACACAACATCCCTCTACATAACATGGGGGGGGGGGGGTTCTATAGTTTACAGAGAGAACTGGGAACATAGCTAACTGATAACAGTGCAACACAGGCAGAAAGCATGCAAAGGTGTCAGTGTACTGGATTCTTGGCAGGATCAACAGGTTTTTCTTCACACTTATTGACCAAACACGTTCAAGTGTATATTTAGGAGATGAAGAAAAGGGAGCTAATAAGACAAGTTTATTGAGGATTACATATTATTAGTATTATTATTATATAGCTCCAACAGTTTGTGCTGTGCTTTTACAAGCGAGAAAGGAGACAGTTCAGTTTCAATACAAGAGGGTTAAGAGGGCCCTGCTCATAAGAGCTTACAATCTAATACACTTTAAACCTGCCCCCCCAGCTATTCACCATATGTTCTTTGGCTGTGGATCTTGTAGGAAGGTCATATTGCCCTTTACACGGAGTTGGGTTTCGCTTGTCTTCATCTAAAATTGTTGAGTTAGTATTGCTATTATCCATAATTCATGTGTGCATGACGGCATTCCCTGTGCGGTTGTATACATATTACAGAATGACGTCTACTGTTACCGTGCATGCGGAATGTACAAGCTAGTCTTACCATGTGTGTTGAGGTAATGTGCATTAGCTGTGTCCCTGGCCTTTTAACTAAGACGTTTACCTGGGACAAGGAGCGATTGTGTGTAGGTATCCACAGCAGCCAGCCAGCTGTGTGCATTTTATAGCTGTCAGAACATTTAAAAAAGAAATCTGGGCGAATTTTTTTCTTTACCCATGTAGTGGGGCTGTGCCGGCACTGCATGGGTTAACTGCTGATTTTTGTCTAGAGGTGAGTAGAGAGGTCTAATTACCTAATCTGCTGACCCTCCGAGCGCAAGACCGGTTCCCGGCGATCCTGCCCCCCCCAGTGCTAGCGGTCTTGTGCATGGACTATTCCTGACGCCATCATGTCCATAGATGAGCTCTGGATGTGAGGACAACAGAAACAGTCCACCGCTGGATGTGGGGAAGCGCCGTTTCCTGAAGGATCGGGTAAGTACAGCTTTTCTTTGCACCCCTGGACAAAACAAGCAGTTAAAGTGGTTGTAAACCCATATTAAAAAAAAAAAAAAAAAACCTGCAAGACAAATGCATAATGAGCTAGTATGCATAGCATACTAGCTCATTTATGAAATACTCACCTTAGATCGAAGCTGTTGCAGCGGACCCCGTACACCGCTGTCACCACCGACATGTCCGACATTTACGGGTCCGCGGGCTAAAACTACAAGTCCCATCATGCCTCTGCCTCTGGGTGTCATGCTTGTGGCTGTCAGAGTCTTGCTATGCCTCATGGGACTTGTAGTTCTGCAACAGCTGGAGGTCCACTAATTGTCCTAGACCATGCAGGTTTAGGAGATATTTACAGTACCTACGGGTAAACCTTATTGTAGGCTTACCTGTAGGTACAAGTGGTGTAACAGGGTTTACAACCACTTTAAGGCATGCAGTGCAGGCCTAGAGTTCTTCTTTAATGATGAATTCTGGTATGATTTGTTTCACATTAATAAAAACAAGCTCTGTAATAAGCATATATATTTTAAGTACAAGAGTCCTGTTTATTATTATTGAATCTTGGTGTGCTTTGTATATTTTCTCCGGATCTGTGCAGTAATCCAGTGTGAAACGTTGTCTTTGTGCAGGAGTTTCCTGTAATAAAGACCAATCACTGCTACTCTCTGTCCTTGTGCAAGGTGACTGGTCTTGTCTCCGCCCCCTCCTGTAATAAAGACCAATCACTGCTGCTCTCTCTCCTTGTACAGGGGGACTGGTCTTGTCTCCGCCCCCTCCTGTAATAAAGACCAATCACTGCTGCTCTCTCTCCTTGTGCAGGGGGACTGGTCTTGTCTCCGCCCCTTCCTGTAATAAAGACCAATCACTGCTACTCTCTCTCCTTGTACAGGGGGACTGGTCTTGTCTCCACCCCCTCCTGTAATAAAGATCAATCACTGCTGCTCTCTGTCCTTGTGCAAGGGGACTGGTCTTGTCTCCGCCCCCTCCTGTAATAAAGACCAATCACTGCTGCTCTCTCTCCTTGTACAGGGGGACTGGTCTTGTCTCCGCCCCCTCCTGTAATAAAGACCAATCACTGCTGCTCTCTCTCCTTGTACAGGGGGACCGGTCTTGTCTCCGCCTCCTCCTGTGATAAAGACCAATTACTGCTGCTCTCTCTCCTTGTCCAGAGGGACTGGTCTTGTCTCCGCCCCGCCCTCTAATAAAGACCGCTCACTGCTGCTCTCTGTCCTTGTGCAGGGTGACTGGTCTTGTCTCCGCCCCTTTCTGTAATAAAGACTACTTGCTGCTGCTCTCTGTCCTTGTGCAGGGGAACTGGTCTTGTCTCCGCCCCCTCCTGTAGTTTTCAGCAGGCAGCCTGTAGTGGGTGGAGCTGCTGGGCCCCTCCCACAGCTCGGCTCTCTACACAGGCTGTGTACAGCACAGTCATGATGTCACTGCTATTTGTACAGGATAATTGCAAAGATATTTGGTCTGCACAAAAACAATTCAAGTTGAGATCCAGTCTAAAAGGTTAAGAGAAAGTAGAGAAGATTAGGAACCTCTGTTAGGTTTAGTGTTTTTGTTGCTGTGTCCCTGTTGGGGCGCCTTCACACAGGCGTTGAACTTTGAAGCAGCCTTTACCGCACCTATAGAGTTAATGAGTGTGTTGCACAAGGCCCATATACAAGAACATGGAGCGCCAGGTCAATGCACTGCAAAACATTCCCCTGCAGTCCAAAGCACAGAGCGGGTGCCGACGTTCAAACAAGCTCATCCAGTCTAGCTGAAACAGATCAGAAAACAGAAGGTGGGAAAAAAAACGAGACACAGAAAATGGAAAATAACGGCACACACAGGTGTTCAAATCGCATCAGGCAACACTCCTCAAACTCCCTGAGAGATTTAATAGTTTTTACACAGCTAAAATGGGCAATGATTACTTTTGATGCTTTTCAACCATACCTTACATGCGCTGTAAACACCAATGATACATTAAAGGAGAAATATAGCCAAAGCAATTTTGGTTATACTTCTGGGGATCACAGGAGTGCAGTTCATTCTGCGCTCCTGTGTCTCGTTTTCAGCAGACAGTGGGGCTAAAGTCCGCTGACAGCTGATGTCACTCTTTACAGTCCACTCAGATTCTTGGATTGGCAGCTGGCTCGGCCTCTCAGTAAACCACTGAGAGCTTGAGCCAGACACTCCCGTCCCCTCCACAGCCCAGCGCTACAGTGAGCCCTGGAGGGGCAGAGCAGACAGCCAGTGCCTGACAGTTCTCATGCCGCTTACACACGGTCGGACTTTTCGTCTACAAAAGTCCGACAGCCTGTCCGACAGACTTTCGACGGACTTTTGGCGGACTTGCGGCAGACTTTCTTATGAACGGACTTGCCTACATACGATCACACAAAAGTCCGACGGATTCGTACGTGATGACGTACACCGGACTAAAATAAGGAAGTTGATAGCCAGTAGCCAATAGCTGCCCTAGCGTGGGTTTTTGTCTGTCGGACTAGCACACAGACGAGCGGATTTCAGGTCCGTCGTAGTTACGACGTAAAGATTTGAAGCATGTTCCCAATCTAAAGTCCGTCAGATTTGAGGCTGGAAAAGTCTGCTGAAAGTCCGGGGAAGCCCACACACGATCGGATAGTCAGCCAGCTCTAGTCCGTCGGCGTCTGTCGGACTTTTGTAGACGAAAAGTCCGACCGTGTGTACACGGCATCAGTCTTAGAGCTGGCAGTGGACAGATGTAGCATTGATTATTGCTGCATCCATCTAGGTGAGTGTACTTTTTTTTTTTTTTTTTTAATAAGCCCATACTTCTCTTTTAATGTGTATTTACAGGGGCATCTCATGAAATTAGAATATCATCAAAGAGTTAGTTTATTTCAGTAATTCAATTAAAAAGTGAAACTCATATATTATATAGATTCATTACACATAGAGTGATATATTTCAAGCATTTATTTCTTTTTATTTTGATGATTATGGTTTACAGCGAGTGAAAACCCAAAATTCAGTATCTCAGAAAATTAAAATATTACATAAGACCAATAAAAAAAAAGGATTTTTAATACAGAAATGTTGGATTACTGAAAAGTCTGTCCATGTACAGTATAGTATGCACCCGATACTTGGTTGGGGCTCCTTTTGCATGAATTACTGCATCAATGTGGCGTGGCATGGAGGTGATCAGTCTCTGGCACTGCTGAGGTGTTATGGAAGTCCAGGTTGCTTTGATAGCGGCTTTCAGCTCGTCTGCATTGTTGGGTCTGGTGTCTCTTGTCTTCCTCAACGACAATCCTCTTCTCTTCTGAATTTCGCATTGTGTGTACGAGGCTTAACCCCTTTCCACTCTACTAGTAGAAGTGCTTTAATGGTAATGTCCCTGTTGACCGTCCCTCTGAACCAATCTGAAATGAGAAATCTTTCCATATGGTATAGAGACCGTAATAATAAAAAATCTCTCCAAAATGTTAAAAAGAACTCCAGCCAAAAATATCAAGATAAACATAAATAGCCCATTAAAGTATAAGATAACAAAACCCAACATTTGCTGCAATATTTGCCTTGAAGCCAAAGATTTTGCTATGTGTCCCTGGTCAGATGGTTATCATCAATCAAATTCACCACTTCTGAGCCCAGGTCATCCTGGACCCTTCCCAGCCTGTGACTGGACAGTGAAAGGAGAAGCAGCACTGAGCTATCAGCATGCTTCTTGTCAGCACATGAGCCATGAGGCTTCTTGCACTTCTTCTTCATCCCACACTTCAGCCCTGCTGTACAGAGAGTGCAAGAAAGCGGATGATACCTGGTCACAATCATGTAATGACACTTCTTAAAACGGAGCTCCACCTTAAAAAAAAGTATTAAAAGCCAGCAGCTACAAATACTGCAGCTGCTGACTTTTAATAAATGGACACTTACCTGTCCCAGGGTCCAGCGCAGCGATGTCGGCAGCCGAAGCCGATCGCTCGCTCGTCTCTCGGCTGCCCCCGCCGCCATCCTTGGTCAGAGAATCAGGAAGTGAAACGTTGCGGCTTCACTGCCCGGTTCCCTACTGCGCATGCGCGAGTCGCAGTTATCTGCGGCTATCTATGCCCAGAAGTGGGTGCAGATACCTGTATTAGACAGGTATCTGCACCCCCTCCCCCCTGAAAGGTGCCAGTTGTGGCACCAGAAGGGGGGGAGGAATCCGATGAGCGGAAGTTCCATTTTAGGGTGGAACTCCGCTTTAAAGTGGAACTTCGCTCAAAAAGTGAAGTCTTGCTGGTTTGCTCTCTCCCCCGAGCTTGTAACTGAGTTATAGGTTTTTGCATTTTTTGGGGGGGGGGGGGGGGGTGAATATAGATATTTCTTTTTTATTCGTTATTGGTCCCCTTCCAACATTTTGAGATGGGAATGAGGGACACCTACTAGCAAACGTATGTAGGCATAGGACACGCCCCCTGCCACACCCCCTTAAAGGAGAATTGACCAAAAAAAAGGTTAATTAAATCCACAGGGGCTTTATTTTTACCACTACTATTCCTTTATATTGGCTTTTAAAATTTACAAATGCAGCAATTTAGAGTTTGGATGAAAGGTTTAGCTCTGGGAAACACTTTTTGAAAGATAAAAAGTGCATCTTATATACAACTATAGAGATCAGACCAAAATGAAGGACAAATGAGGAGGAAAGAGGGACATTGCTCCAAATTAGGGACAGTCCCTCGAAATTAGGGACAGTTGGGAGCTATGCCCTCTCTCATTTCCACCATCCTTGTCTAGGCAAGAATTGCATCCCTTGCCTTGTCCCCTTCTCCTACAGCTTCCTCGGACATTTATATTCCGGCCAATGAAATGACTAAATGCCCAAGTGCTTGACTTAGCGGCTTAGGCATGTTTTTTAAATCTGCTTTTCTCCTGCTGGGCAAAAACGTTTATTAGAGCCCCAGTGTGCACGAGGCCTAAAAGTCAGCAGCTACAAGCTTCTAAAAATGTGCATCTTTTATACTTGGCTGGAGTTCTGATTTATGTTGGCTGTACATGGGCAGATATGCAGGCAACACAGAACTTGACAACTTCTCATTCTTCTCGAAGCTGCATGTCTCCCTGAAGTCCACTGCCACAATTTGCATTTTTAACCGCTCGACGACCAGCGCACGCCGATGTACGTCGCCAGAATGGCACTGGTGGGCAAAAGGGCGTACAGGTACGTCCCCTTTAAGAAGTGGTGCTGCAAACCAATCAATATACGCTTTTTGCGATTTTTTTTTTTTTTTTACCAAAAATACATATTGGCCTAAACTGAGGAAAAAAATTGTTTTTTTTTATATATTTTTTATTTATTATAGCAAAAAGTAAAAAAAAAATTAATTTTTTTTCAAAATTTTCGCTCTTTTTTTGTTTATAGCACAAAAAATAAAAACCGCAGAGGTGATCAAATACCACCAAAAGAAAGCTCTATTTGTGGGGAAAAAAGGACATCAATTTTGTTTGGGTGCAGCGTCATTACGACCGCGCAATTGTCAGTTAAAGCGGCGCAGTGCCGAATCGCAAATCATGGACCGGTCATTCTGCAGCCAAATCCTCCGGGGCTGAAGTGGTTAAATGGATCAGCCAGAAAATGTGCTGCATGGTGGACGATCTCTGCTGCCAGTGCCACGGAGATTTGCTGGGAGGCGTTCGATCTGGGAAGCGATGCTGTGCGCCTGGAGTTGGGGAAGGGATAGGTAGTGCGAAGTTCATCCAGGGAACAAGCAGTCCTGCAGTGCAGGGTTAACGCTGGTTGCTGTGTCAGGGCAGTGTTTGGCCGAACATTAGTAGGCCGGGCTGGGGACAATGCTTCTCTCATTAGCAGGCTGTGTGTGGGTTTGCAGAATTCCCAATGAGCCTTTTGTCTTTATTTTCTGCTCCCAAAACTGTTTTTAGCGTTTTCAAAGAGCTTTTAGTAAGGGAAATAATGAGAGCGGCTGGTGTCTGATTTCACCCCCTCTCCCCCTGTGCCTGTATTATCCTGCATTGTGGGATTGTTGTTAGTAGCACAGATTTCTCCGACACCGCTTCTTCAAGGGGATTTCCAGCTTAAGACTACTAAGCTGCCGCCCTTCCCAGCAAAGAGCTGACCGCATTGTCTGCACGCTGTCATAATGGTAATCAATAACCCAGCTTTCAGCCCCAGGGATATCTAATGGTAAAATGCATTATGATAGTGAATAAAAAAAAAACATCCCTTTCGAATGTATATAAAGACATCTTTGTTTAGTTTGAAAAGAGTGGCGAAGTTAGGGTTGCCTCCTTTTCTTCAAAGCAAACCCGAACACTTGAGCGGAGCACAGCAATTCTTTTTTTAGTATATAGTATAAACTATACATATATTTTGCTATTAAATAACATTTATAATCATATGGCGTTAATAACAAGAGTCCCCCTTTACATCAGAGTCCACAGAGTTCCCCTTTTACATCTGAACTCGCAGAGTTCCCTTTCACTGTAATGCCCCGTACACACGGTCGGACATTGATCAGACATTCCGACAACAAAATCCTAGGATTTTTTCCGACGGATGTTGGCTCAAACTTGTCTTGCATACACACGGTCGCACAAAGTTGTCGGAAAATCCGATCGTTCTGAACGCGGTGACGTAAAACACGTACGTCGGGACTATAAACGGGGCAGTAGCCAATAGCTTTCATCTCTTTATTTATTCTGAGCATGCGTGGCACTTTGTCCGTCGGATTTGTGTACACAGGATCGGAAATTCCGACAATGGATTTTGTTGTCGGAAAATTTTATATCCTGCTCTCAAACTTTGTGTGTCGGAAAATCCGATGGAAAATGTGTGATGGAGCCTACACACGGTCGGAATTTCCGACAACAAGGTCCTATCACACATTTTCCGTCGGAAAATCCGACCGTGCGTACGGGGCATAAGGGGGGACTCTGCAGACTCTGATGTAAGGGAGAACTCTAAGGAATGCTCTGAAAACCCTGATTTAAGGGGGAACACTGAGAACTCTGATGTACGGAGAGGACTCTGCTGTAAGCGGAAACACTGTGGCCTCTGATGTAAGGGGTGCTCTGAGAACCCTGATTTACCTTAGTCTACTTTCTCAGAGGGAGGAGAGAGAAGGGGGGAGACTTGGCAGTCAGCACCTCTCATTCAACTCTGATGTAAGGGGTGCTCTGAGAACCCTGATTTACCTTAGTGTACTCACTCAGAGGCAAGAGAGAGAAGGGGGGAGACTTGGCAGTCAGCACCTCTCATTCAGATGTACCTGAGGCTGCTAGACTTCCAATTTATGACCCCCACTATCCTTTTCTGAGGCACAGCGCCGGGGATTGGAGTGTGGGCAGACACAGAGGGGGTAGGTGCGAGAGGAAGAGGTGCAGATTGAGCCTCCTCTCCTCTCCCGTCGGTGTGGGGGAATTGTTCGTTTTGTTAGTGTTGGCTTTGGGCAGTGTGAAAAGGAGTTTAACAGACACTCTCAGCTTAGCCAACTGCAGACAGCAAACCTGCTGGGAAGCCAAAGTCCAGTCTGAATAATGTGTGCGGGATTCAGGCAGTCTGAAACCCGGACGCATGATTCCAAACCCGAACTGTCCGGGTGAATCCCGGACGGGTGGCAACCCTAGGTGTGGAACCCCTGTTGGGTTTTTTCTATTACTGTCGGTGTCCCTGCTTGGGAAGTTCACTCCCTCTACTGATCTTGTTGACTAGGTGACCATTATTACTGGGACAAAAAAAATGATAGGAAGTCCAAAATAGCTAAATAAAGCTGAAAATAAAACCCATAGGAGCTTAAAGTGGTGTTCTGGCCGAAATTATACTTTTTAAATAAAAATACCCCTATAATACACAAGCTTAATGTATTCTAGTAAAGTCAGTCTGTAAACTAAGGTCTGTTTTGTTAGTTTATAGCAGTAGTTTGTTATTTTATAAACTTACAGCAGGCCATGGCCATCTTAAGTGTGGGCATCTGAAGCCAGACTGTATTTCTTCCTGTATCTCATCCTTGCAGATCTCGCACATGCTCAGTGCAGCACAAGCAGTGTAATAGGTTTCAGGTCAGGTTTCCAGGGCAACGGCAGTGTCAGAGGAAGTTGCCGCCCCTTCCCAGAAGGCATTGCAAACAGGAAATGATGCGATGGGCCACGGCCAGGGGGGAGGAAGTGAAAAATGAATACAGCAGATATACAGTAGGTGCTGAGAAAAAAAAATATCCAATTCATTTACAGTGCGCAGTTTAGTGAGGGATGCTGAAGAGTTGTAAACGTGGGTGGAACTCCACTTTAAGTCCAGCCAGGTGTAGCTGATTTACTTGTATTACCTGGCATAAACCATGGGAATACCAGTGTATGGTAAACAAGAAGTAATAGTTTATTGAAATAAAATCATTAAAAGGACATGCAATTACATGTGTCAGGTGTTGTAACCAACCTCCAAGGTAATATGGTACTTGCTTTTCCGCAGTTGGATAGGTCTGAGATGGAGATGTGTCTCGCCATTCACAGGTTCCAATGGTGATGTGTGTCAGCTGAGCTGGGCAGGGAATTCCAGGAGCTGTGGGGGGGAGGGGCCATTGTGAGGATGGCCGCAGCGGTGCTGGGGAGATAATCAACTGCAGGCTGTAGCGAATCACCCCCTGGAGACAACACTGGAAGCGGCGTTTGGTGATGACATCACTTGTCGTGCCGACGGGTGGAAGTGGAGACCGAAGCCAAGGAGGACGTTTATTGCTGCCACCTCTGGGAATCCAGCATCTGGTAGTCTGACCTAGCCGTTGGCGAGTATGAGGCCTTTTGCTTCAGACCCCTTTGACCGTTTGTCACAATAACATTATTGTGCAGATACCTATTTGGTTTATCATATTCTTTTAAAAATGTAATACACACGCATCTACCCCTGATGAAGCGAGCATTGTCTTGCGAAACGCGTAGGGTCACTTTTTATGCCTGTGTATATTGCAAATCATATTTTATACTACTTTACGTGTAATGATACATTGTAAAAAAGTATGTATCAGCTCATCGGCTTGGCAATTTTTCATGTTGTTCATGTATGCATGATCATTTTTATTAAACTTTGATAATGTATTTACTTGTGTCATGTTACTGGCTAACCGCATTCACCTCATTTAAAGTCCCGGGGCGACTCCTTGTGTTTTGTATACATTGGGATGGAGGTGTTTTTCGGGTGACATCAGACCATTTTTTTTTCTTTTTCTTTTCTTTTTGTCAAAGGAAACTTGGAGAACAAGCCAACTGTGTTGGTCTTGTCGCTATGAGAAGGTGACTTGACAAGGCGCATGAGCGCGAAACATGTCGTCATAGCAACATAGTTGTAAAGGCACCAGGTTTTTTACCTAAAAAAAAACCTGTGTGCAACAGTGCCCTCAGCCCCCCCCCCCCCCAAAACTTACCTGATCCTCAATGTGCACAATAGCCTCAGGTCTCTCCATACTCATTGCTTGAGACAGCAGTGATAGTGATTGGCTATCCGCTACTGTCAATCACAGCCAGTAAGCCAAAGAGGAGAGAGCGGGGCGAGCTGCCCTCCATGTGCAAATAGCTGCTTGCTATTGGGGCAGGAGGGAGGGGCCAGGAGCGCCAACGGGGGACCCTAGAAAAGGGGGATCGAGGCTGCTCTGTGCAAAACCAATGCACAGAGCAGGTGAGTATAACATAAAAAAACATATAGGTTGCACTAAACAATTGTGTAAACAAAACAAATGTAATACAAATGGTTGAAAATAGTCCACAAGTGATGTGATCTATGGATCCTGGTGTCACTCCACACCATCCACCACCATAGTGATCCTTAAAAAAATCAGTGCCTTCACCAATCAGCAGAATTGCTCACTTACCAGCTTCGATTGATCCCTCATTACAAGGGATCAAATGCGCTTTTGGCTTTAACCCAGCCCAGGCCTTTCTCCTGATTCAGATAGTCTCCTGCACGGGATCACTCCTTGGCACCAATCAAATGTGACGATTTCTCAAAGAAAAAAAGTGCTCCACTAATTGTAAAATCCCTATAACGTTTATTAAAAAGTAAAAGAATGCACTTACAACTATCACTGGTAAATTACGCCTTTTGTTTTAAGTGCATCGGCCTCTATACAAACAAAGCCGTCCTTCTAGAGCACGTGTGGGATTGGTGACGTCAGCACTTAGCTCCGCCCTACGCGTCTCGTCATAGATGACGTTGTCTAGGGGCATGCTTGTTACTTAAAAAAACAAAAACAAACCTTTAATATCACTTTAAACCGGCCATAGATGGATCAAATCTCGGCCGACTTAGTAGGACCTGGCTGAAATTCGATCCTTCTGTCTGCAGGCCGACTTGGGTACAACCAGCTTATCAGATTTGTAATTTTTTTTTTTTATATACAAACTTTTTATTTAGAAAAATATAGTGGTACAAGATAATATTGTACATCAAAAATACAGTGGAAAATACATTGTATGCATGTAGTATAGGGATTCTTGAAATATTTTTTTTTTCAATAGAAAGGAGATAAATACAAAATATAAGAAGAAATTGTATAAGTAATACGATTCTTGATACAATATTATAAAGAATATGATATAATTGATAAAGGAATATTTCTAACCATGTAAATGATATATAAAGTATATTATAATTGTAAAGTATTTGTATTATAAATTCTCAAAAGGAATCTTTCTATAATTTGAGATTCATTATCTATGGGTTGAAAAAGAATATCAGCGTGCCTAAACCAGGGATCCCATTTTTTTTTTCATAGAACTGTGAAGTATTATATAATGTATGGAAATTTTTTTTTCCATAAGATTGATTGTGTTCACTTTCGCTTTCAATTGAGTAATAGGGAATTTAGCGCCCGTAGAAATTAATTTACCTTTACATGGTCCATGGATTCTCTTTCTTACTTAGGGATCCGTCTTACCCCAGTCAGTGTTTTTTTTTTAAATGCGATTACTGCCGGTGGCTATAGCCGCCAGCAGTAATCATTGTGTTCTGCCAGTCGGGAAGTCAGGATAGGGGAATCAAGTGATTTTCTTTCCTTCCACCTGAGGTGGAAGGAAATAAACTTGCATAATCTATGGGCTACTTTACCTACTCTATCCAAAAAAAGGGGGGGTGGGGGGGGGTGTATTTTTATGCACTTCTGTTAACATACCATCAGATTGCACTGCTGCAAACCTCTGCATAACTTTCAATGACCGATAACAGAAAACAATAGCTTGTGCTGACCCATACAATTAAACATGGGTTATAAAGTCATATCAATTGTCTCTCCTGCCTTGGAGGCATTGAAGTGTTTGCTTTCACCCACCACAATACAAGACGTGGTTGCTCGGAAGTTGCCCATTCAGCAGGTCCCTTTGTATGCGGTGTAATAACAGACAACAGACAATGGTTGCTCTGTGGCACTGCACAGCTGATCCGGAGTGTTTGGAGATTTTCTTGTTTTGTGAGATGAACGTCACTGTTCTCGAAAGACCAGGTGATCATAACCCTCATCAATCGTGTGATTTATCAATCGGCTTCTTTTGCTTTCAGATCAGCCTCTCTAATCTGAGGACTTTGTCCCTAGAGATGGGACATGCCTTTCTGTCAGGACCATAGATACTGAACCCTAGGGGATTTCCCAGCTCATTATAGACACAACAAAGTGTTCTCTTCTTCGGAAAAGAACTCATTCTTTAACCATTTACGGACCGCCGCACGCTGATATACCTGTACGTCCTAAGTCTGAAGAGGAATATTGTTGTTATGGCAGCAGCCAGCTGCCATAACCCCCGGTATCCTCTTCTTCGGCTGGTGGTCCGCTTTCCGATAAGAGTGGTCTCTGTGGTGGATTCGCCGCAAGATCACTTTTGTCGGCGGCGGGAGAGGCCCCCCCCCCCCCCTCCTGCCACGCTCCGGTGCCCTCCGCCGCTTACCGGAGCCGTCGGCAGCAGAGGAGGCGATCAGATCTTCACCCTTGCTGGGTATGGAGACGAGTGATGGGAAGATGGCCCCCACCTGTCTCTATAACATTGCAGGGCGGAGGCGACGTCATAACGTCACTTCCGCCAATAGCTCTTAAAGGGCCATTTTTTTTTAGATAGATAGATAGATAGATAGATAGATAGATAGATAGATAGATAGATAGATAGATAGATAGATAGATAGAGACTTTATTGTCATTGTATACATACAACAACATTTTTCCGGGTACTCTTATGAGATTGAGATCTTTTTGACCCCAGATCTCATATTTCAGAGGTCCTGTGATGCTTTTTTTCTATTACAAGGGATGTTTACATTCCTTGTAAAAGGAATAAAAGTGACACAATTTTTTTTTTTTAAACAGTGTAAAAATAAAAAGGTAAAATAAATAAGAAAAAATAAAAAATAATTTTAAACGCGCCCCGTCCCGCCGAGCTCGCCTGCAGAAGTGAACGCATACATGAGTAGCGGCTGCATATGAAAACGGTGTTCAAACCACACATGTGAGGTATCGCCGCGACCGGTAGAGCCCTAGACCTCCTCTGTAACTCAAAACATGCAACCTGTAGAATTTTTTAAACATCGCCAATGGAGATTTTTAAGGGTAAAAGTTTGTCGCCATTCCACGAGTGGGCGCAATTTTGAAGCGTGGCATGTTGGGTATCAATTTACTCGGCGTAACATTATCTTTCTCAATGTTAAAAAAAAAAAATTGGGCTAACTTTACTGTTGTCTTATTTTTTAATTTAAAAAAAGTGGATTTTTTTCCCAAAAAAGTGCGCTTGTAAGACCGCTGCGCAAATACGGTGTGACAGAAAGTATTGCAACGACCGCCATTTTATTCTCTAGAGTGTTAGAGAAAAAATGTATAATGTTTGGGGGTTCCAAGTAATTTTCTAGCAAAAAAAAACTGTTTTTAACTTGTAAACAACAAATCTCAAAAAGAGGCTCGGTCCTTAAGTGGTTAAGCAATCACATATAAACTACACATCACATATAAACTACACGTAGAAAGTATGGTGAATTAAAAATATCTGAACAGATTTCTACATCCACACTATACAGTACTGGTGGATAAATCTCCTGCTGCAACTATTGTATTTTGAATGCCAGCCCCGGCGGCTATCAAAACGCAATGCCTGGAGGAAACTGTCTTGTGCACTTAATTTGCAGCATGAAACCCTTGGGTCTATACAATACGAAGCAAAGCAACTGTTTACTGAGCCGTACAACTCAGTTTGCCTTCCTAGACCCGGTGTTGGGAGCATGCTTAGTGCATGATGAATCCACACACCGAGCCCCACCTGTTAGCATTTTTGTGAACATAGTCATAAGCTTTGTAGTTTGTGTCATCGCAGTATAAATACATAAAACGCATAGCGCAGTGCCCCCTCCATACTGCACAGCATTCTCTCTAGTACCCGTCAGCCCCCCGTGGGCTTTATATATTGGTGGAAAGGGAAAGGACACGCAGTTAGGCCCCTTTCACACCTTTTTACTTATGTATGACTTTCTTGCAAAAACATGCATTAAACTGCAAAAGATGCAGCTCCTCTTCCTTGGGCTCCATGCACACTGAAGCTCATAAACGGACGTTTTTGGGAGTTTGGGCGTTTTTTTTTTTTTTAACAGCCCATAAACTCTGCTCTATGTTATCCTATGTGTCCATGCACACATGGACGTTTTTGGATGTTTATCAGCAGTGGAGTTTATGGGCTGTTGTCTGAACGCCATAAAATCGCGTTCAGGAGTCGTTTTGCTGACCACAAAAAACGGCAAACGCTGATAAACATCGATAAACACTCAAAAACGTGGCTCACCAACCTTTTTGATCCATTGAAAAAAAAAATACCGTATTTATCGACGTATAACACGCACCCCAAGTTTAGGAGGGAATTTTAAGGAAAAAAACTGTTAGGAGGGAAGTTTAAGGAAAAAAACTTACATTTAAATGCCCATCAGTGCAGCCTTATCAGTGTCCACCTGCAGGCTTGTCCATCATTGCAGCCTTGCGCAAGTGTCCATCTGCAGCCTTGTGTCATTGCAGCCTTACCCAGGCAGGCTGATTATTTAACCACTTCCCGCCCGGCCTATAGCAGATTGATTGGTTCAGTTATCCTGACTGGGCGTCATATGACGTTCTTCAGGATAACATGCCGCCGCGCGCCCGTGGGGGCGCGCATCACGGTGATCGGTGGAGCGGTGTGTCAGTCTGACACACCGCTCCACCTTTTTTGGTAAAGAGCCTCTGGCGGAGGCTCTTTACCACATAATCAGCCGTGTCCAATCACGGCTGATCACGATGTCAATAGGAAGAGCCGTTGATTGGCTTTTCCTCACTCGCGTCTGACGGGCGCTTGTAGAGGAGAGACGATCGGTGGCTCTCCTGACAGGGAGGGTCTGCGCTGATTGTTTATCAGCGCAGCCCCCCCTCGGATGCCCACACTAGATCACCAGGGAAGCCGCCAGCACCACCAGGGAAGCAGGCAACATGTGGATGGCCAGGTATGTACCTCATGGCCATCCACATGTGCCCAGTCTGTGCCCAATCTGTGCCAATCAGTGCCCACAAATGGGCACTGACTGGCACCATTATAAAGCAGTGATGCCCAGCAATGCCACCATCAATGTTTTAGTGCCACCAATCAGTGTCAACAGTGCCACCCATCAGTGCCCACCTATCCGTGCCACCTATCAGTGCCACCCATAAGTACCCATCAGTGCCACCTATGAGTGCCCATCAGTGCCGCCTATGAGTGCCCATCAGTGCCGCATACCAGTGCCACCTATCAGTGTCCATCAGTGCCACCTCATTGGTGCCACCTCATCGGTGCCCATCAGTGCCCGTCAGTGCAGCCATATCAGTGCCCGTCATTGAAGAAGAAAACGTACTTATTTGCAAAAAATTTTAACAGAAACAAAGAAAAACTTGTTTTTTTTCAAAATGTTCGGTCTTTTTTTATTTGTTGCACAAAAAATAAAAACCACAGAGGTGATCAAATATCACCAAAATAAAGCTCTATTTGTGGGAACAAAATGCTAAAAAATTTGTTTGGGTACAGTGTTGGATGACCGCACAATTGTCATTCAAATTGCGACAGCGCTGAAAGCTGAAAATTGGGCAGGAAGGAAGTGCCTGGTATTGAGGTGGTTAAAATTGGCGCCGGTCTCCGCTGATTGCAAGAGGAGAGGACCGAGCGCCGCCGACATACACAAAGCCGAGTGTACTCGGCTAGGCTCGGCTCCTCTCGCAGTCCCGCCCCTGTGATGGACATAACACAGGTCCAATGGCGGGACTGGGCGTGACTGTGAGCAGAGCCAAGAGGAGCCAAGCCTAGCCGAGTACACTCGGCTATGTGTATATCGGTGGCGCTCGCTCCTCCCCCCTCAGTGGAGCGTAGATCGTGGGGATCGGCGTATAACAGGCACCCACGATTTCCCCCCGATAAATACGGTAACAATAAAAAAATAAAAATGCTTAAAAAACACTAATAAACGCTATTGCAAAAACGTTAAAAAACGCTAAAAAGACTCACTGCAAAGCTACTGGCGTTTTTTTAAAACGTTATTTTAACATCCAGTGTGCATGGAGCCTAATTCTTGCCTTCTCAGGTTATGACACTACCTTCACTATCCCTTTCTTTTCTGCTTTTTAATACATCCCCTTCTGATTCCAGTACAGTAGTACCTTGGATTACGAGCATAATCCGTTCCAGAAGAATGCGTGTAATCTACAGCACTCGTATATCAAAGTGAGTTTCTCCATAGGAATCAACGGAAACTCAGATAATTAGTTCCAGTGTCATTGCTAGTGTATGCAGTACCGCATGTGGCCAGAGGTGGGGGGGGCACTGGAGACATTAGGAAACACTCGGAGAAGCTTGGAGACCACTGAAACACTGGGAGACACTCAGGAACGGAGTGTCTCCGAGCGTCACCGGCGCCCCCAGACCTCTGGCCAAATGCGGTACACCCCAGAGGCTTGAATCCTGCTTGTCTTGCGAGACTACGCTCGCAAAACGAGTCAGGATTTTTAAACAAAATAACAGCTCATATTGTGAAACGTTAGTAAACAGCGTTACTCACAATCCGAGGTTTTACTGTACTACTGTTGAGATATGGTTCAGACTCAAGACCTTTGTCTACCAGACCTTCACTTAACAGCTAAGCACAATCCATACAACGTGATCTGAGAACTCCAGAAGTGTTTACTAAGTGTTTACTAATCGATGTGTAGGCAGACAGGTGGGCCCTACAGGGGTAAAGAGGTTGTTTGTCAAGTCCCTCATGTTTTTCCAACTTGTGGGGCACCAAGTGCTAATTCACATGGAAGGCCTCGTGTGGGTTCTTCTGGACTAGGCTAGGCACTTTATTACAGAGTCACTTTACACACACATGAGGTACCTTTTGCTCTGTGCCGTCTTCACCAATACTCTGAGACAAGGCTGCCACTGCCGTGGGGCAATACATGACATAAGGTGGGCTTCTACAGGCTGGTGTGCTGCCCTGGCATACCTGGAAAAGTGCATTACAGTATCCATAGTCCTTCACAGGCTCTCTCATGCAAGTGTAAGTCCTTTGCAGGAATACTGCAGTGTTGGTGTCTTCAGGGCGAACCCCAAGTTAACAGTCTCTACATGTGGACAGTAATACACAACATCCTTCTGCTATTCCGGGTCTCATCTTCTACTTCCATCCCTTATGGGTCTCATAACCCACAGCTGCGCTGGAACTTTCTGGCCTCGCTCGCCTCTTTCCACTTAAAAAAAACTATCCGAGCTGGACCACTGACCAAATTTATATCACGCAGGACAAGTGGGCCAGACCCAGCAGGAACCCCCCAAAAAGACCCTGTAAACCGGTCATGGAATTAACTCACACCTTTCTGGACAGCACCTAACATTTTCAACCTGCCTACAAATGGACCACATAGTCTAGTCACTGCTTCTAGCTAACCACCATGCTTAGTGACTGAAACTACGCTTCCCTAAACCTGGGCTTGGTATGTGCTGCTCCCCGCAAGTCAGTTTTGTATTCTACCTTCTTCCTACATAGGTTGCTAACAGTTTGAGGCAAATCCCCTGTAGCCAGTGGAGTGAAGTTTGATTGCTTTGGTCTGTTCTGGGTTCTGCTGGTTGCAGGCTCTGCTGCTTTCCCCTGGATTCTGGTAGGTTCCAGAATTTAGTGGGTGGGTGAGGCAGATGCTTATCTGCATATTCATACAGCCTTAGCCAATCTCTGGCAGGAAGAATGGCCAGTAGGGGAGCTGAGGCGGAGGTCTGGAAGAGCAGAGTCCTTGTCCCGTGGGAAGAGACCCAGCCTGAGCGCTGTGCCCTCTAGGTCAGTGGTTCTCAACTCCGGTCCTCAGGACCCACTAACAGGCCAGATTTTAAGTATTGCCTTCGGGAGATGCAGACCAGAATACTGCAATCACTGAGCAACAAATTATATCACCTGTGATGTATTTTGGTTATCTTGCAAACCTGGCGTGTTGGTGGGTCCTGAGGACAGGAGTTGAGAACCACTGCTCTAGGCACATAGCTGAAGATTAGAAGAGGTGATCTGGGTCCTGGCTCCGAGACGATCTGGGTCCCAGCTCCAGCTAAAGCTAGGGGACCCATGTTCAGAGTTTCCTGAAAGCAGTTGAAGGAAGTCCACAGAGGATCTAACCTGGAGGCACACAGTATAAAACAGTGTTTCTCAACTCAAGGCCCCCCCAACAGGTTATGTTTTCAGGATTTCCCTCGGATGAAACGGCTGTGGTAATTACTAAGGCAGTGAAACTGATCAAATCACCTGTGCAAAATAATGGGGAGCCTGAAAACATGACCTGTTGCGGCACCTTGAGGACTGGAGTTGAGAAACACTGGTATAGAAAATGGCTTGTACGGCAGGAAAACATTCAAGTAACCAGGGCACAGCGAGCCTCCTGCAAAGATCCTAGAGACTGTCCTTGCCAACCTTTGGGAAAATGAATCTAAGTTGCTGACTCAGGCCTTGCTTTCGCAATGGAGTTCCCCGAGCTGTGGTTTACTAGTCACTACCTCCAAGAAGGTGGTTGCACCCAGAAGAGACAGTGCAGTAATAGAGTGTCATCCATTACCGTTTGTACTAGTTCTGAAGTATTCCAAGGCTCACCCTGCACCCTACCCAAGTTTAACCACTTCAATACCGGCCACTTTCACCCCCTTCCTGCCCTGGCCAATTTGAAGCTTTCAGCGCTGTTACACTTTGAATGACACTGTACCCAAATTACATTTTTATCTTTTTTTTTTTTTTTTTTTCTTCACACAAATAGCTTTGTTTTGGTGGTAAAAAAGATGGAAAAAAAAAAAAAGATGTTATAAAATTTTGCAAATAAATAATCGTTCTTCGTGAATTTAGGCCAAACTGTATTCTGCTACATTTCTTTGATGAAAATAACTCAAATCAGTTTTTTGGGCATTTAGTCTGTAGGAAAGTTATAGAGTCAGAGTCCACAAACTATGGTATATACACAGCTCTGAAAATCAATCAATCCTGATGTACTAACTGCCTATGTCATTTCTTGAGACCCTAAAACGCCAGGACAGTGTACATATCCCCCAAATGACCCCTTTTTGGAAAGTAGACAGTCCAAGGTATTTAGTAAGAGGCATTGTGGATTTTTTTTTAAGTATTTTTGGGCACAATTTTTTAGAAAACAAAAAAAATATTTTTTGTTTTTTTTTTGTTTCTTTTTATACTGTCACCAGTACAGTACAGCAGCATCATATAACTGGTTTGGCAGTCATCAAGGACACTGACTGGTGACAGTATGTAAAAAAAAAACCCCACAAACACTTTAGCACAGCAAATTTTTCTTTTTTTATAGTATACACTATAGCAGTGTTTCTCAACTCCGGTCCTCAAGGCGCCCCAACAAGTCATGTTTTCAGGATTTCCCTCAGATGAAAAGGATGTGGTAATTACTAAGGCAGTGAAACTGATCAAATCACCTGTGCAAACTAATGGAAAGCCTGAAAACATGACCTGTTGGGGCGCCTTGAGGACTGGAGTTGAGAAACACTGCACTATAGGATTGTAACAGACTTGGGACACCTTTGGGCACTGCAAATAGAATAGTAATGCGGCGCGCATAGTGCCCCCCTCACCCTCCTGTCAGGCCTTGTTCCGACCCACATTGCTGTCTGAATAATGCCAGACAGCCTGGGTTTTGAATCACGTGTCTGGGTTTTAGTCCACCTGAAACCTGGACACACGATTCAAAACCCGGACTGTCCGGGTGAATCCCGAACAGGCTGGCAACCCTGGGTCCGGTACAGTAATCTGTCATCGGATGTGTCCAGTGGAGGTGCGTTCTGGGAGGACGTTATATGACGTCCACCCGGAACGATGAATGTCCTGCCCGGCCTTCATTTGTCTCTAGGCCAGACGGGAACTGGTTGATAAGCAATAAATCGCAAAAGAAAAAAAAAGACAGTTTCTGCCTGATTCTTGTGAGAAGAGACTGGGAAGCTACTGTGTTTCTGGCTGCTTGCACTTAACATCGAATAGAACTCGGGACAAATAGTGGGACCAGTTAAAGTGTTAGCCTAGGTTCACACATATGCAAATTGGATGCGTTGTGAGCCACATCCAATTGGCAATGACATGTGAAAGACCATTGCTTTCTATTGTGCCTGTTCATATATGTCTGGTGCAGCCAGAGTGCGGATTCAGTGCAAGTTTAAAAAGATTCCTCAGTTTTCTGAGCAGTGCGGTCCGAATTCAGGCCCATTGACTTCTATGGGAACGCTTGTCCATCGCACATGTAATTCAGTTGTGAACAGTATAAAATCCTGACCTGATCCTGATGCAAACCTGACCTGATCAAAAACTGACCTGAAACGCCGAGGCCGGGTTCACACCTCCGACGGAGGCGTCTCGCAGCAGGGGGTCCGGTGCGTCCTTGTTCTCTGTTTCAGGGACAAGTTTTTGCCTGAAATCAGCCCTGAAATGGAGCCAAAGACGCACAGCGTTCCTGTGCGATCCGCTCCACAGCCGCAACGGAGATATGAGAACCGGCTCCATAGAGAGCCGATCACACTCTTCTGTCATGCGAATTGGATGCTGCGAGAAGCCACATCCAATTCGCAAACCGAGCCTGAACAACTACTTTGTCAATTAGCTGTGAAAACGCAGCTTCAATTCAATTCAAGCACATGCGTGTACCCAGCCTTACTAAATCCAGGACCCTGCTGAGCACTGGTTAAAGCTTGTAGGAGGAGTTTTCATTCTGCTCTGACTGTCCTTTGAGGCTGCATGACCCCTGACCCTCTGTCTGGACAGTGCTGATTGGCCCTGTGCTGATCACATGCACCCTCCTACAAAAAAAACAAAAACTCTCTAATAAGGATGAGCTCCGGCGTGTTTGCATGCTGCAGGTGCCGATCCCTCCAGGAACTTGGCACTGCACATCGCTAATCACAGGCAGTGAGACATTTCCTGATGTGCGGCTGCAGAGATCGGGAAATGTCTCACTGCCTGTGATTAGCGCTGTGCAGTGCCGAGTTCCTGGCGGGCTCGGCACGTGCAGCATGCGAACACGCCGGAGCTCATCCTTACTCTCTAACAATACACACCAAACTGAGCATGTGCAGAGATCGTCCAAGGCTGAAGAAGATGGATTGAGGACAGTAAAAGAAGGAGAGGATCAGAAAAGACAGGATCAAACAGTCTTTTTTACACAATGCAGAGGATTAACCCCTTAGGTTCCACAATGAGTATAACAAGCATGCTTTACTGCGTATACACACTGATTTTACTGTTGCGGGTATAGTCACACTTTTATGCCGCGTACACACGATCGGAAATTCGGCCAGCAAAAGACCGATGAGAGCTTTTGGTCGGAAAATGCGACCGTGTGTACGCTCCATCGGACTTTTGCTGGCCGAATCCCAGCCAGCAAAATGATTGAGAGCATGTCCTCAATTTTTCGGTCGGAAAAAGCTCCTATCCGAAAATGCGATCGTCCTGTACGCAATTCCGACGCGCAAAATTCCTACGCATGCTCGGAAGCATTGAACTTCATTTTCTCGGCTCGTCGTAGTGTTGTTACGTCGCCGCGTTCTTGTCGGTCGAAAGTTCAGCGAACTTTTGTGTGACCGTTGTGTATGCAAGGCAAGCTTGAGCGGAATCCCGTCGGGAAAAACCATCGTATCTTTTTCCGACCAAAATCCCGATCGTGTGTACGCGGCGTAAGGGTCTGTGCGCTACCCCTCTTATGTTTTAGCGCTAAGCTATTGTATTTATTGCACTGTGTGTTTTGGAAAAATGCCTATTGAAAAAAAAAATTCAGCTTTTTGAGTTGCCACAACGCACGGGTGAGACTTTCTCCACCGCTGAAGTGGTTAAATAAAAAAAAAAATCTGATTTATATATATATATATATATATATATATATACATATATATATAGATATAGATATATATATATTTTTTTTTTTTTTTTTTTTTTTTTTTTTAACGGTTGACTTTTATCCTCCCTGCCCACAGATAACCTTAGACTTTGGTCTCGTGCTCAACAACCGGGCCGACTTTGCATTTTTTGAATTTGCGCCGCACTGAACACTTCCTGTTGAGAAGACGTTTTTTTTAGAGCGCGGTCTGGAAATACTTAATCCTAGCTCGGATGAATGCCTATCGGGGTGGTGGGAATGCAGCGAGAAGGGAAGGATCAGGTTGCCTCCTGGGAGGGAGGTGGGTTTATTTAGGAGCGATGGGAGTTATTATATAGAAAAGGGAAGCAGGTCGGGCAGGGTTAATGTAATGAGAGAGAGTGACCCAGTCGGCTATTATTAAAGCAATTAGGCCCAAAGCCTCCTAGAGGCAAGAACAAGAAAAGGAGTTTAACCTGTTTTCCTTTGTCACCTCTCCCTCCTTTATATATACTTTCTGCTATTTCTCTGTGTTATCTGTACCCTGCAGCGCTAATGATAAACTGCAATTATGTTTTTGTTAAATGTGAAGTTTAATCTCCCCACCCCCCAACCCTTCCTAATCAACATGCAAATAAAAATTTTAAACTAAAGCTTTCCGTTTTCACTACCTATCTCCTATTAGACCCAGTGACGTCGTTACTGGGTCTCTGTGCTTCTCTGTGTATACTGCAGGCAGATCGTGGTGGGGAGGGGCTAGCATGGTAGCTTCCTGAAAACATCACAGCGGCCTGCCTCAGCACTCCCTGAAACCGGGACACGTGATTCAAAACCCGGAGTGTCCGGGTGAATCCCGGACAGGTGGGTGGTAAAACCCTACTCATGTCTGATGCAAGCAGTAGGCTGGCTCATAGGATGTGTTATGCAAATATCAAAATGCCTTGTTGGGTGGGATGTCTGTTTGTATGTACAGTGGATATAAAAAAAAAAGTCTACACACCCCTGATAAAATGTCAGGTTTCTGTGATGTGAAAAAAAAGAAACAAAGAAACGCTGCATTTTGCATGAAAAAAAGTCCCTGATCCGTTCCAAAAACACAGAGGTACAAAAAGGCATTGATGTGAACATGTTCCATAGGAACCCATGTTAAAAAATTCCCATGCATTTCTGCAAAATGCAAAATGCATCAAAAAACGCGCTAGTGTGAATGGAGCCCTAAACAACAACTGAATTTTTTTAAGTGGAGAGAAGTAAAAATAAAAAACTAAAATAATATGGTTGCATAAGTGTGCACACCCTTACACTAATACTTGGTTGAAGCACCTTTTTGGTTTTATTACAGCACTCGGTCTTTTTGGGTATGAGTCTATCAGCATGGGACATCTTGACTTGGCAATATTTGCCCACTCTTCTTTACAAAAACACTCCAAATCTGTCAGATCGCGAGGACATCTCCTGTGCACAGCCCTCTTCACACCACCCCACAGATTTTCAATGGGATTCAGGTCTGGGCTCTGGATGGGCCATTCCAAAACTTTCATCGCCCTTTCCTAACCAATGTCACCACAAAGCTTCTAATCCACTCCCTTGTCATCTCCCGCCTCGACTACTGCAACTCCCTCCACATTGGCTTACCTCTAAATAGGCTAGCCCCCACTTCAGTCCATCATGAACGCTGCTGCCAGGCTCATCGACCTCACAAACCGCTCAGCGTCTGCTATACCCCTCTCTGCCAATCCCTCCATTGGCTGCCACTCAGCCAGCTCTAACTTACAAAGCCATCCACAACCTGGACCCCGGCTACATCACTAACCTAGTCTCAAAATACCAACCTAATCGTTCTCTTCGCTCCTCCCAAGACCTCCTGCTCTCAAACTCCCTGGTCACCTCATCCCATGCTCGCCTTCAGGACTTCTCCAGAGCCTCTCCCATCCTCTGGAACTCCCTACCCCAATCTGTCCGATTTTCTCCTACTTTATCCACTTTCAGACGATCCCTGAAAACTCATCTCTTCAGAGAAGCCGATCTGGCCCCCCACCTAACAACTCTACATTTATCTTCTCAATCAGTACATCGCCCCACAGTTATTACCTCTTGTATCTCTTGACCTTCCCTCTTAGATTGTAAGCTCTAAGGAGCAGGGCCCTCTGATTCCTACTGTATTAAAGTGTATTGTATTTGTACTGTCTACCCTCAAGTTGTAAAGCGCTACATAAACTGTTGGTGCTATATAAATCCTGTATAATAATAATAATAATAAATAATCTTCTTCTGGTGAAGCCGTTGCTTTGTTGATTTGGATGTATGCTTTGGGTCATTGTCAGGCTGAAAGATGAAGTTCCTCTTCATGTTTAGCTTTCTAGCAGAAGCCTGAAGGTTTGGTGACAATATTGACTGGTATTTGGAACTGTTCATAATTCCCTCTACCTTGACTAAGGCCACTGTTCCAGGTGAAGAAAAACAGCCCCAAGGAATGATGCTGCCACCACCATGCTTCACAGTGGGTATGGTGTTCTTTTGGTGATGTCCAGTGTTGTTTTTGCACCAAACATATCTTTTGGAATTATGACCAAAAAGTTCAACCTTGGTTTCATCAGACCAAAACACCTTTTCCCACATGCTTTTTGGGAGACTTCAGAGGTGTTTTTGCAAAATTTAGCCAGGCTTGAATGTTTTTCTTGGTAAGAAAAGGCTTCTGAATACAGGAGATTGTTGTCACATGTACCACACAGCCAGTACTTGACAGATATTCCTGCAGCTCCTTTAATGTTGCTGTAGGTCTCTTGGCAGCCTCCCTGACCAGTTTTCTTCTTGTCTTTTCATCGATTTTGGAGGGACGTCCAGTTCTTGGTGATGTCACTGTTGTGCCATATTTTCTCCACTTGATGATGACTGTCTTCACTGTGTTTCATGGTATATCTAATGCCTTGGCAATTCTTTTGTACTCTTCTCCTGACTGATACCTTTTAACAATGAGATCCCTCTGATGCTTTGGAAGCTTTCTGCGGACCATGGCTATTGCTGTAGGATGCGAATAAGAAAATGTCAGGAAAGACCTACTAGAACAGCTGAACTTTATTTGGGGTCAATTAGAGACACTTTAAATGATGGTAGGTGTGTACTGACTATTTAACATGAGTTTGAATGTGATTGCTTAATTCTGAACATAGCTACATCCCCAGTTATAAGAGGGTGTGTACACTTATGCAACCGCATTATTTTTGTTTGTTATTTTTACTTCCCCCCTAAAAGATTTCAGTTTGTTGTTCAACTGAGTTGTACAGTTTATAGGTCACATTAAAAGGTGGAAAAAGTTCTGAAATGATTTATCTTTGTCTAATTTTTTTACAGCACAGAAACCTGACATTTTAACAGGAGTGTGTAGACTTTTTATATCCACTGTAGGTCAGTGGCGGTGTGTCCATAAGGGCGCACGGGCACCGACCCCTCTCTCCTGCCACCCCCCTCTAGCACCAATGGATAGATTCATGCATTGCATGAATCTATCTATGGCCGCCGCTGCCACCCCCTATTCAGGCGCCCGGCCCTTTTTCGGGCGCAGGGTGCCTGAGTTACAGTGGCGGGGGGTGGTTTTGAAGCACCTGATTGGAGCCATATACTTTAATAGGCATCAAAAAAAGTCACTCAGCTGTGTTAGAAAAGCGAATGAATATTCGCTTTCCTAACACTAAACTGCCTCTCCGCCAATCAGGTGCTCGGATCTGTTACCTGTCACCTGATTGGCTGAAACGACAGGTGCTGTGATTGGATGCCAGGCATCCAATCATAGCAGAGGATGGTTGGAGAGGACGGGAGAAGACATCGAGGAGCTATCCCACCGAGACAGTTAAGTGCAGATGGTGGGCCGGCGGGGGGCACACTGGCAGCATGTGTGATATGGCACAGTGGCTGCGTTTGACGGGGCACAGTTGGAGCAATTGATGGGCACAGTGGCGGCAATTGATGGACACAGTGGCTGCATTTGACGGCACAGTGGCGGCAATTGATGGGCACAGTAGCTGTGTTTGATGGCACAGTGGCTGCGTTTGATGGGCACAGTGGTTGCATTTTTTATTGGGCGCAGTGGCTGCGTTTGATGGCACATTGTCTGCGTTTAATGGCACATTGGCTGTGTTTGATGGCACAGTGGTGGCAATTGATGGGCACAGTGGCTGCGATTGATGGCACAGTGGGGCTGCAATTGATGGGGTTTTTTCAGAATTTTTTCGTTTGTTTGCGCCCCCCCCCAAAATTTTAAGCACCAGCCTCCACTGCTGTAGGTAAAGCCCACCTGTGATGCTGAGTTTTCATGATCGAGAGAACTGAAATCCGGTTAACGAAAGGGGGAGGTCAGGAGCAGCCAGGCTGGGGAAGAATGGGTTAGACCAGGGGTGGGCAACCTTAAAGAGGTGAAGATCTACCTGAACAACACGGGAGAAGTCAGAGATCACCGGACACAATGTCACCTCCTTACACCTAATTTAAACCTCTAATTGCCGTACCACCATGTCGCAATCACGTGCATTTCACGGCAATCATGGGTTTAAATCAGGTATTGAAGAGGCAACATATCGCCTCATCTCTACGTGTCAAACACACTCTGATCGCTTTTCAGAGGAGCAGCAGTGCCTGCTGCACTTGTGAATGAATCCTTAGTTGCATTCGGCAGCAGCACCCTTAGGGCTCATTTACATGTAAAGTTGGGGGGTGAGGGAGCAGCCATAGGTGTACACATGCTGCAGCAGGAATTAAAGCCCCCTGTTGCTTTTGGTGGGTGCTACAGCCTGCCAAATACGACCCATTCAAGTAAATAGGGGACACTCTGCAAGTGCCCTGCAATTGCATGCTTTTGTGGGGTCCATAGGGTTAAAGCAGGTGGTGAGAAAAAAAACACAACTGCCTGCTTTAACCCTTTGTTTGCTGGTGAAGGTTGAAGGTTCCAGCGATGTGATGTCATCGCTGGAGGCCGCTTCCATCTTCAGCCAACTTGCGTCCAAGTTTGTGGACTCCGGCTCTGTGACTGGCCGGAGCCGTGATGAAGTCACTCCCACGCAGGCACGGGGCTCTGAAGGGGTGGCCATTCCTTCAGAGCGCATGCACCAGTGATGTCACTGGCTGCATGCACAGTAAATATCTCCTAAACAATGCACGTTTAGGAGATATTTACACTGTTTATAGGTAAGCCTTATTATAGGCTTACCTATAGGTAAAATTTAGTGATGGAAGTTTACTTCCTCTTTACCAGTGCATGTCAGAGCACAAACCAAGCCATGAAGTCCAAGGAATTGTCTGTAGACCTCCGAGACAGGATTGTATGGAAGCCCAGATCTGGGGAAGGGTACAGAAAAATGTCTGCAGCATTGAAAGTCCCAATCAGCACAGTGGCCTCCATCATCCATAAATGGAAGAAGTTTGGAACCACCAGGACTCTTCCTAGAGCGGGCTGCCCGGCCAAACTAAGGGCCTTAGTCAGGGAGGTGACCAAGAACCCGATGGTCACTCTGACAGAGCTCCAGTGTTTCTTTGTGGAGAGAGGAGAACCTTCCAGAAGAACAACCTTCTCTACAGTGCTCCACCAATCAGGCCTGTATAGTAGAGTGGCCAGACGGAAGCCACTCCTCAGTAAAAGGCACATGACAGCCCACCTGGAGTTTGCCAAAAGGCACCTGAAGGACTCTCAGACCATGAGAAACAAAATTCTCTGGTCTGATGAAACAAAGATTGAACTCTTTAGCCTGAAAGGCAAGCGTCATGTCTGGAAGAAACCAGGAACCGCTCATCACCTGGCCAATATCATCGCTACAGTGAAGCATGGTGGTGGCAGCATTATGCTGATGTTTTTCAGTGGCAGGAACTGGGAGACTAGTCAGGATCGAGGGAAAGATGAATGCAGCAATGTACAGAGACATCCTTGATGAAAACCTGCTCCAGAGCGCTCTGGACCTCAGACTGGGATGAAGGTCCATCTTCCAACAACGACCCTAAGCACACAGCCAAGATAACAAAGGAGTGGCTACGGGAAAACTCTGTGAATGTCCTTGAGTGGCCCAGCCAGAGCCCAGACTTGAACTCGATTGAACATCTCTGAAGAGATCTGATAATGGTTGTGCACCAACCCTCCCCATCCAACCTGATGGAGCTTGGGAGGTCCTACAAAGAAGAATGGGAGAAACTGCCCAAAAATAGGTGTGCCAAGCTTGTAGCATCATACTCAAAAATACTTGAGGCTGTAATTGGTGCCAAAGGTGCTTCACCAAAGTATTGAGCAAAGGCTTTGAATACTTATGTACATTTGAATTTTTTTTTTGTACAGTAATATGTCACCTTTTAATTTTTTGTGAAAATGTGAACGTGTACTTTGAGCGTATTTTTAAATGCAGTCAGTATATGAATCTAAATTTGGCCTGATATCAGCCTCTTGGTGTCCCCTATACGGTAGAGCTCATACTGGAGGAAGGAAAACAACCCAAGGAGCGAATTAAAAAAGTTATCCCGCACTAGTTTGGGTCTCACCAGGTGTAAAGCTGATCTTGCTCTCCAGAGATGAGAGGTTCCAGGTGCTGGCTCATGCTAGTAGAGACTATGTGCAAACGAGAAGATCTGGACAGCCGCACTCCAGGAAGTAATAATCCAAGTTTCTTTATTTTAAAATCAGGAACACATCGGATACAGGACATCATAGACAGAGTGTACAGATCATAGGCTAACGCGTTTCACACTTGTCCAAGTGCTTACTTGAGCTATGAGTAAGCACTTGGACAAGTGTGAAACGCGTTAGCCTATGATCTGTACACTCTGTCTATGATGTCCTGTATCCGATGTGTTCCTGATTTTAAAATAAAGAAACTTGGATAATTACATCCTGGAGTGCGGCTGTCCAGATCTTCTCGTTTGCACTAAGGAGCCAATTAGTTGTGCTTGCGTTGCAGTCCAATACGTATGCTGATAGGAGGAGAGAGCAGAGTGACAGAGAACTGATCTCATTCATCTGCTGCTTCTCCTTTCACTGTCTAGACACAGGCTGGGGGAGGAACAAGAGCTGTACGTCTTACCTAACAGCAGCAGAGAAAAATGTGGTCTCCTGTCATGCTAGAGAGGCTGAGCTGTGTAAATCTCAGGACTGGATGGACCAAAATACAAATTTTAGTGTATTTAGCTATTTGCCTGGAGTTCAGCTTTGGGGCATCTGATTTTGTTAGCGGGATACTAAACCGAGCCAGTTGGCTGCAGTAGGGGGGCGGGTGATACTGACTAGCTGGCCGAAAAACGCAGGAAATATAAATCTGTCTTTAGTGACAGTTCTTTTGCCCATCTCCCAGTTCTTCCCCCGGGTTGTCCCTCTGTCACACACAATTGGCCATGCTGACGCACTCTGAACAGTTCCACCGCTGTCACCTTCAGGAAACATGTCCTGACAAATGCCCTGCCGTTATCGCCGGAGTGAGTCAGGAAGAGGCTAAAAAAAAGTTTCAAGATATCAGCAGCGCTGAGATTAAATAAAGGCTGAAAACAAGTATCTTGTTTTAATGGCAATTGTTGCATTAGTAAAGTAAATGTCATTCAGTCAGCCCCCTTTCACTTGAGGCAATGTCTGTGTAATGTTGAGGTCTATGGACCCCAAGTCGCCTCAAAGTCGGACCAAAAGTACTGCAGGGACTACTTTGAAGTCGCTGCCACTTGAAGTCGCACAGATATGAACGGTACTCATTGAAAATCATGGAGTATGACTTGTCATGCGACTTTGCAGCCCCAAGTATCAGGAGTCGCACAAGTTTGAAAGGGGCCTCCAGGGTTTTTTTATCTACTTTAAAGTGGTTGTAAACCTTTACATATACCCAGGTGATACACGGAGATGGAACAAATCCTCCTACATACACTATATTACCAAAAGTATTGGGACGCCTGTCTTTATGCAGCGTACACACGGTCAGACTTTTCGACCACACTTGGCCGGCGGACAATCCGATCGTGTGTGGGCTTCACCTGACCTTCAGCGGACTTTTCCAGTCGCAAATCTGACGGACTTTAGATTTGGAACATGCTTCAAATCTTTACGTCGTAACTCCGCCAGGCCCAGAAATCCGCTTGTCTGTGTGCTAGTCCGACGGACAAAAACCCACGCTAGGGCAGCTATTGGCTACTGGCTATCAACTTCCTTATTTTAGTCCGGTGTACGTCATCACGTACGAATCCGTCGGACTTTGGTGTGATCGTGTGTAGGCAAGTCCGTTCGTTAAAAAGTCAGTCGGAAGTCCGTCAAAAGTCCGCTGGAAAGTCTGTCGGACCAGTCCGGTCGAAAAGTCTGCCCGTGTGTACGCGGCCTTACACGCACATGAACTTTAATGCCATCCCAGTCTAATGCCCCGTACACACGGTCGGACTTTGTTCGGACATTCCGACAACAAAATCCTAGGATTTTTTCCGACGGATGTTGGCTCAAACTTGTCTTGCATACACACGGTCACACAAAGTTGTCGGAAAATCCGACCGTTCTAAACGCGGTGACGTAAAACACGTACGTCGGGACTATAAACGGGGCAGTGGCCAATAGCTTTCATCTCTTTATTTATTCTGAGCATGCGTGGCACTTTGTCCGTCAGATTTGTGTACACACGGTCGGAATTTCCGACAACAAGGTCCTATCACACATTTTCCGTCGGAAAATCCGACCGTGTGTACGGGGCATTAGTCTGTAGGGTTCAATAATTGAGTTGTCCCTCCCTTTGCAGCTATAACAGCTCAGTTCTTCTGGGAAGGCCGTCCACAAGGTTTAGGAGTGTGTCTTTTGTTCTTTTCAACTTTTAATAAAGATTTGATTGTGAAAAAAAAAAAAAAACAGGAGTGGTATGCCGACGCCTTAATGGGGCGTACACACAGTCGGACTTTTCAGCTACAAAAGTCCAATGGACGCCGACGGACCAAATCCGGCGGACAATCCGATCGTGTGTGGGCTTCCCAGGACTTTCAGCTGACTTTTCCAGTCGCAAATCTGACAGACTTTAGATTTGGAACATGCTTCAAATCTTTACGTCGTAACTCCGCCGGACCCAGAAATCCGCTTGTCTGTGTGCTAGTCCGACGGACAAAAACCCACGCTAGGGCAGCTACTGGCTATCAACTTCCTTATTTTAGTCCGGTGTACGTCATCACG
Organism: Aquarana catesbeiana; assembly: GCF_042186555.1. Classification (NCBI taxonomy): domain Eukaryota; kingdom Metazoa; phylum Chordata; class Amphibia; order Anura; family Ranidae; genus Aquarana; species Aquarana catesbeiana. The sequence continues at coordinate 20,683,511 of NC_133335.1, forward strand.
TACGAATCTGTTGGACTTTTGTGTGATCGTATGTAGGCAAGTCCGTTCGTTAGAAAGTCCGCCAAAAGTCCGTCGAAAGTTTGTCGGACGGGCTGTCGGACTTTTGTAGCCGAAAAGTCCGGCCGTGTGTACGCGGCATAAGAGTTCCCTTCACTGGAACTAAGGGGCCAAGGCCAACCCCTGAAAAACAACCCCACATCATAATCCCCCCTCCACCAAATGATTTGGACCAGTGCACAAAGCAAGGTCCATAAAGACATGGATGAGCGAGTTTGGGGTGGAGGAACTTGACTGGCCTGCACAGAGTCCTGACCTCAACCCGATAGAACACCTTTGGAATGAATTACAGTGCGAGCCAGGCCTTCTCATCCAACATCAGTGCCTGACCTCACAAATGCGTTTCTGGAAGAATGGTCAAACATTCCCATAGACACCCTCCTAAACCTTATGGACATCCTTTCCAGAAGAGTTGAAGCTGTTATAGCTGCAAAGGGTCCAACTAAATATTGAACCCTACAGACTAAGACTGGGATGCCCTTAAAGTTCATGTGCGTGTTAAGGCAGGCGTCCCAATACCTTTGGTAATATAGTGTAAGTTGTACCTTTATCTGCAGTCTTCTGTTCTCTACAGCTGTTTAAAGTGCACAATTTATACAGCTTGTCTGAGCTTTAGAAAACAGGGGGCAGGAAGCTGAAGTTACGGTGGTAGCTGATTGGAGGGAAAGGATACGTCTCTCTTCACGCAGCACACAGGAACAGAGCTGAGGCTGTCAATCACAGGCTGTGTGCTGGAGTTCCCTCACCATTGCCATTTTTCTCTCGGTGTCAGAAAAAACTATGAGAAGAGACTCATGGTGATAGCAGAGGATGGAGGCAGCAGACAAAAATGACACTTAGTGCTCTGAATTGAGACAAGTACACACTATAGAGGGATATACTTTCTTCATTTTTTTTTCGTCTGAAGTTTACAACCAATTTAAGGCTACAAACTCACAAGCAATAGTACAAGATGCCAGGGATGGGCCCTGGATGTCAGGTATGTGTCCTCTTTGCTTGGCTTGTGGGCCCTTTAGGTTTAGAGAGATGAGAAGTAGCAGAATGAAGTATTTAGAGTTTGTCACCTATGCAGGATGAGGTGATCCGACAAAAGGGGGAAAACTAACTTGCAGTTTCCCCAGGATTGTTGAGTCCTTATATAGGACCCACAACTTGGAGGCTCAGAGAGATTTTGGATGGGAAAAAGCCTCCAACCCTGACTATAGATACTCTTGTCCTGAAGGGGTGAACCCCCCCGCACCTGTCAGAGAGGGCTGAAGAAAGGGCAGGAAGCAGTCAGCAGGTGTCTATTGCTGTGTACACATGAGCGGACTTTTCAGCATCAAAGGTCCGGCGGTCTTTCGACAGAGTTACGACGGACTTTCGGACGGCCGGACTTGCCCACGCACGAACGGACTAAAGTCCGTTCAAAAGTCCGTTGGTTTGAACGTGATGACGTACGAAGGGGACTAGAATAAGGAAGTTCATAGCCAGTAGCAAATTGCTGCCCTCGTGTCCTTTTTTTGTCCGTCGGACTAGCATACAGACGAACGGATTTTTCCACTGGACTCGAGTCCATCAGAAAGATTTGAAACATGTTCCAAATCTAAAGTCTGTCTGATTTTTGACAGGAAAAAGTCAGCTGAAGGTCCGATGAAGCCCACACACGGTCGGATTGTCCGACGGATTCGTCCCGTCGGACCAGTCCGGTCGAAAAGTCCGCCCGTGTGTTCGCGGCTTATGAGGTGTGATGTGGAACAGGACAGCTTGTATGGATGAGCTGTAGGCTGTTTGTTACTAAGACACGGCTGGCTGTAGTAATCTTTTTCTGTGGACCCCTTAAAGCAGGCGGGGACATTAAAGCCCTGTTAAGGGACACGTTTCACTGGCGGTAAGCTGAAGTTTTATTTTGATCTGGAGTTAGTTTGTGTTTAGTATACTTGTTTTTTTTTTTTTTTTTTTTATTTAAGGAATGCGGCTTTTACAAAAGAATAAGAAATTAAGCATGTCAACCAACCATTTCCATTATTGAATAAGGATAGAAACTTTTCCGTCAGGACTTTGTACATTAGTGAGAAAACAATCCTGGTTCCATTACCTCATTATAATAAAACGTAAGACTGTGGTCTAAAAACTCCACAACAGCTATACAATGCAGATTAACTGAAACCGTAGAGGATATGGAAGAGCCCTGGCTTTGAAACTCAGAAATCTTGACTTTTAATCACAGAATTCTGACTTTTAATCTCAGAATTCTGACTTTTAATCACAGAATTCTGACTTTTAATCTCAGAATTCTGACTTTTAGTCTCAGAATTCTGACTTTGAAACTCAGAATTCCGACTTTAAATCTCAGAATTCTGACTTTGAATTTTTTTTTTTTCAAACTCATAATTCTGTATTTTTTTTTATGATGGCCCCAGGGCTCTTCCATAAGAGGAAACCTCCCTAGTATACTTGTTTTTTAATCATTCTGTACAATAAACATTTTGCACTTTTTAATGAATGTATCGATTTTTTTGGTGCCGTTAAAATCCCATCCATTATTCTCGGCGTTTGCTAAAGGAAAGCTATTTCTGTTTGGTCATTTTGAAAAGTACAGAACATTTTGCTTTAACAAAGTCGGCTGGCTGGTGACCCGAAACCCCAGAATATCACACAATGTGTATGGAAATCCCATGTAAAAACCCCAATGATTTATTGATAGGAGTAGCAATTGATTTTCTACAATTATGAAACAAAAAGCTTCCTGCCAGGTGCAGCTTGTAGTAGTTAGTAGACACACGCATTTAGCGCCTAAAAGTTTCCCATGTACTTCTAGTCATGATCAGGTGACAATCTTGTATCTGGGTTGAGGTCTGAGCCAGGTGCCGGATACAGATCAATCACTAGTAGATCAGGGGTCTTCAATCAGACCAAGTGGCCTAGGTTTGGATGCTATCCCAAGCAGGAGCCCCCCCCTAGAGGTAAGAGTTGCCCAGCTTGAGAAGCCTACATTTGTTAAGCCAGAAAGGTGCCAAACAAATGTTTTAAATGTCCCTAAATATTTTATTGGTTTTGAGACAACAGAAAAAAACATAAGGCAAGCAACACGTTTTGAAAAAGGATTCCACCATCCACAGAACAGAACCAGGTGTTCTGTCACCACATCCCAAAAGTATCAACACAAAAGAACAACCCCCTTGGAGAGACAGGACTTTGAGGGTGACAAGAACACCAAATAGTATAAAAAGTATATATTTAATTACATAATTAGGGTACAAAGACAGGTAATGAATGTGCATGATTCATTGTAAAACATGTACAGATACTTCTGACATCTCTGGTGTACCCAACGTTTCTGGCTTGAGCGCCTTTCTTCAGGGGTTTATGCAAACAGAGCAGTAGTCGTACAGTATGTCATTAGGTATCTCGTGACTCCATGCATAGGTAAAAAACAGCAAAAGACCTGCAGAGGGTCCTATAGCATAGTGAATGCCGGATGGGCAAGAAGAAGAGGTGGCCGCCCCTCAGTTCAAAGGATGAACCTACAGAGGTCCACCTACGGAGGTCCACCTAAACAGGGGCCACAGTTAAGAGACACCAAAGATAGTTTGGCCTGAAATGTTGCTAACATGAGTGTAACAAGAGAATACCTTTAGTCAGAGTATCCTAGCTTGTAAGGTCTGACAATGAGGGGAATATGCCTCGAATCGTCAGCTCCCAATGTGTATGGTGTCAAGTCCGTCGCGGCTCTTAGAGACTTGACATCATACACATTGGGAGCTGACGATTCGAGGCATATTCCCCTCATTGAAGGGAACCCTCAAACCTTACAAGCTAGGATACTCAGACTAAAGATATTCTCCTGTTACACTCATGTTAGCAAAATTTCGGGTCAAATTATCTTTGGTGTCTCTTAACTGTGGCCCCTGTTTAGGTGGACCTCCGTAGGTTCATCCTTTGTCCTGAGGGGTGGCCACCTCTTCATCTTGCCTGTCTGACATTCACTGTTGCTATGGGACCCTCTGCAGGTCTTTTGCTGTTTTTTACCTATGCATGGAGTCACAAGATACCGAATGACATACTGTACGATTACTGCTCTGTTTGTATAAACCCCTGAAGAAAGGCGCTCAAGCCAGAAACGTTGGGTACACCAGATGTCAGAAGTATCTGCACATGTTTTACAATGAATCATGCACATTTATTACCTGTCTTTGCATAGACAGTTTTAACTGTATTGTACTCTAATTTTGTAATAAAATATATACTTTCTCTACTATTTGGTGTTCTTGTCACCCTCAAAGTCCCAACTCTCCAAGGGGGTTGTTCTTTTGTGTTGATACTTTTGGGATGTTGTGACAGAACACCTGGTTCTGTGGATGGTGGAATCCTTTTTCAAAACGCGTTGCTTGCCTTATGTTTTTTCCCGTCTCTCCAAGGGGGTTGTTCTTTTGTGCCAACACGGTTTGAGGGCCACAAAATCCCCTTCGTCAGAGTCTTAGCGGTTATCAAAATGTCTATTGAGCTCAGAGCAAACGGTCACTTATCAGCCTGAAAATGCCCGCTGGCTGACCTGTCTGATCACTGCAGTGTTGCCAACCATCAGTATTTTTACTGGCAGCAAGTAAAAAACTGGCACTTTTCTCCCGCCAGTAAATGCCAGTAATGCCGCGTACACACGATAGGAAATTCGGTCAGCAAAAGACCGATGAGAGCTTTTGGTCGTAAAATGCGACCGTGTTTATGCTCCATCGGACTTTTGCTGGCCGAATTCCAGCCAGCAAAAGATGGAGAGCATGTTCTCAATTTTTCGATCGGAAAAAGTCCCTATCCGAAAATGCGATCATCTGTAGCAATTCCGACGCGCAAAATTCCTACGCACGCTCAGAAACAATTTGACGCATGCTCGGAAGCATTGAACTTCATTTTCTCGGCTCGTCGTAGTATTGATAGGTCACCGCGTTCTTGACGGTCGAAAGTTCAGCGAACTTTTGTGTGACCGTGTGTATGCAAGGCAAGCTTAAGCGGAATCCCGTGGGGAAAGCCATCGTATCTTTTTCCGACCAAAATCCCGATCGTGTGTACACGGCTTTAGAAGAAAAGTTTGCCAGTAAAAAATATGGCTGTGACGCTTGGCTCGGAACTGGGCATGCGTAGCCAAGACCAGAAAAAGTGTCGGCTGCAGTGTGTTCGGACGGTACCTGTGGGGGGCTGGTCTGGCGGAGGCGGTGCCTGAGCGTTTTGTGTGATGTCATGGTGCAAGGGAGCCGACCGGAGTGGCCAGAGCCTTGTGTGCTGGTCTGCGGGATGGGAGCAAGGCAAGCCGGGAGCGGCACTGTCAGTGCTGTTTGGACTGGAGGGGACTGAAGGCACCACCTAGCATGGAGAGAAACTATCACTGTGACTCAGGAGGGGGGGCGCGTTGTGTCGGTGATCTGTGCTGCTACACACTGCTGTCAGTGTCACTATGAGAGTCAATATCATTTGTGTGCCACCCATTCTAATTTCCTGTCCCCGAGCCACTTACTTATTATATTATATTGATTAATTAATAAGAAATATGCTTTTTGCCTGAATAGCTACCTTAAATCACATTGCTAATTGCATATTATACTTATATGTAAAGCGCTGCATAAATTGACGGTGCTATGTAAGTAACTGAAATAAATAAATAAATAAAATAAATTTGTAGCCCAAATATTGAAATTTGCACTTAAAACTGTAAATTTGTAACTTTTGGAAATGCCAGTAAAAACGTGGCTGTGCCAGTAAATTGTGGGTGTCATGTCTGTAAATTTCAATCTGGTAGGTTGGCAACAATGGATCAGTGGATCACCCAGGCTGGTGTGAATTTTCTGTCTGGTGGCTAACATTCCCCCTGAAATAGATGGCACCGGGATTTTCTTGTTTGTTCTGCACCGTTCTGCTAATTATGAATGCTGTGGTGAAGCGGGTACACATGATCAGAAGTTGCACAATACCGGGCAGATCAGCTTATATGTTTGTTGCTCTTTTTTGGAGTAGAAGGCTTTACTGTTTTCATCCAGCAGTTTTCCATTTCACAGGGGAAAGTGCCCTAAGCAGATGATTCACGATGTATTAAGAAAGAGAAGGGGAATGGTTGGGACTTTAGATGATTCACGATGATGGGCACATTAGGAAGTCATCACTTGGTGTAGATTACTCTTGAAAATATGTTGCAACAAACAGAAGGACCTGTTGAGGCAAGCATGGTACAAAGGAAAAGTGGCCATTGGGTAAAGCGGAAGCTTCATAATAGTCTGAGGAAACAGAGCTGATGATACAGTTATCACTATGACGAATTAACAATAAAACGATCTTACTCAGCGTTCAGCATGGGGTAGGGACGGCGCGTGTCTCATCCTGACCAGCTGCACTTCCATCCTGTCACTTCCTACTGAAAAAGAGCAAAACAACAATACAGGTCAGATCAACCAGGAGACATGCTACTGACCCTAATGGACGGGCTTTTTCGTAATCTAAGCAAACATACAACTTTTATTTCCTGACTGTTATTCCCAGTTTGTTATTTATTAAGTGTACACATCTAATAAACTATAACAGAAAAAGACAATCCAAGAAGATTGGAGCTTGGCCTCAAAAAGGAGAAAGTGGTACAGTAAAACCTTGGTTTGCGAGCATAATGCGTTCCAGAAACATGCTTGTAATCCAAATCACTGGTATATCAAAGTGAGTTTCCCCATAAGAAATAATGGAAACTCAAATGATTCGTTCCACAACCATTTATCCATAGGTCCTTCAGTTTATAGTCCATATAAAAAGATTATAGCAATGTGACCAGGTTGTGTAACCATAAAATGTCCATCCACAAGGGGATTAGAGGCAAAATCCAGCAGGAACTACAGAGTATAAAAGAGAAGAGAGGCGCCTCTAAGTGTAGAAATATGGTTACATTTAATGAAGATACAACGCTTAGTAACTCGCATGGTTGATGAATAAAAGAGGCAAATCTAAGTATGCAGGCATCCGAGGTAAAGCTGTCCACATAGACCATCCTCCACACCGCCGGCTCTCACCGCTGTCAGTCTGCCATCGTGACCGGGAAGACTACCCTGCAGTAGAGCGATCTGGAAGCGAGGCTTGAAACGCTCGTAGAGCGCAGCGTGGAAGGGATGACGTTGATAGTGGTGCGGAAAGCGGTCTATGTGGACAGCTTTACCCCGGATGCCTGTATACTTAGATGTGCCTCTTTTAATCATCAATCATGTGAGTTGCTAAATGTTGTACCTCCATTAAATGTAACCATATTGCTACACTTAGAAGCGCCTCTCTTCTCTTTTATACTCAGTTGTGACATGACGCTACTTGTATATAAAGACATCGCTTGTATATCAAGTCAAAATTTATTCAAAAAATGTTGCTTGTCTTGCAAAACGCCCTCAAACCAAGTTACTCTCAAACCAAGGTTTTACTGTATTTTATCACGTTATCTGGTATTTTACATTTTTAACTGGTATTTTAACAGGCAAGGAGCAATTTCTTTTCTTTTTTTTTTTTTTTTTTTATATTAAACCTACAATAAAACTACACATTTAACCACCTCCCTACCATAGTCAAACGACGTCCTCGGTAGGAGGTGGAATACCAGGGTTACAGCTGCAGCAATGTGCCATAACCCTGGTGTTGTTTTTTTTTTTTTTCAGCCGGCGACTCTCTAATCAATAAAAGTAGTCAGAGCGATGGATTTGCTGGATGACTTTTAGAAGTGGCGGGTGTGGTCAAAAGGGGCAGTGTAAAAATAAATAGTAAAAAAAATTAAACCGCCTTCATCCCCCCATGCTCGCCTGCAGTGGTGAACACATACTTAGGTCACACCTACATATGTAAACTGTGTTCAAACCACATATGTGAGGTGTCACCACGAACTTCAGAGCGAGAGCAATCATTTTAGCACTAGATCTCCTCTGTTACTCTACACTCGTAACCTCTAAAAAAAAAAATTGAAATCATCAAAATTTTTAAATGCAGTCGTTTTGTGCCATTTCATTAAAATTCCATTAAAATTGCGTGTACAATTTTAAAGCATGACATGTTGGGTATCTATTTACGCGGTGTAACATCATCGTTCATATTTTACAAATATATATATATATATATATAGTTATATTGGATTATGTATTGTGTTTTGTTCTTTTTTTTTTTTATCAATTAAAATGTTTTTTTTCCAAAAAAATTGCATTTAAAAAAATCGCTGCGCAGTGTGACATAAAAATTACTGCTATTTTATTCTCTAAAAAAACACAGAGTTTTACATATATGAAAGAAGTGTCAGAATTGGCCCGGTAAGTAAGTGGTTAAAACATGTTACCTTATATAACACGGTCTTTAAAGTGTAACTAAAGGCAAAACATTTTTTTTTTCTTTTTCTATTTTGGATAGAGTAAGGGAGAGTTTATAATTCCTGTTAGTTTTTTGGGGGTTTTTTTTTTTTTTTTTTTTGCCATAGTAACATAGTAGATGAGGTCGAAAAAAAGACACAAGTCCATCAATTCCAACCTATGTGTGTGATTATATGTCAGTATAAATGTATATGTTGTGTTCCATTGGGGAGATTTCCTCTCACTTCCTGTCCCATAGCCAAAACAGGAAGTGAGAGGAAATCCCTCCAAAGTGAGTGTCACCAGAAATAGTGCCCCCATGGGAAGATTTCCTTTCTATTACTGTTCTGTTGTCAACCCAAAATTTGGGATTTTCTTTTACCTTCTCTTTCAGTGATACCGGTAAAGTGAACAAATAGAGAGGGTGGATCTCCCTAAAAATAGGCAGGGGTTCCAATCCCTCTCCACACTATCCAAAAGAAAAAAAAAATGAAGGTTACATACTGTAGACAGTGACACCGCTTTTTACCAAATAAGCAGTTGGTGAAACCACTTCACTATTTCATTTCCTAACATAAAAAGTGTATTCAGACACCAAACAATTTGTAAATAGAATGGTGAAGGACTAGAACCCCTATCATTTTCTACTGCTGTCCTGGGCTCTGTTAGAGAGATTTCCCCTCACTTCCTTTCCCAGTCTCTGGTGTTTAGGTGCGGATGGAAGGTACAGGCGCTCCATCCAGCCCCAATGCTGGCTGCCTATAAAACTCTATGAGTGGCTGACAGCTGCTGCGGCTGGACGGTGCACAGGGTGGTAATAACGTTTAGGGCAGTACCTGCCCAGGGATGAATGCCTGGATCACAGACTGCTTGTGTTTCAGGTATCTGTCCCTGGGAGTATACTGCCCTAAACATTAGTGCCGCTCGGTGCACCGTCCAGCCGCAGCAACTGTCAGCTTCACGTGCGTCTGTACCTTCCACCTGTACGTAAATACCACCAGAGTCTCATACACCAGAGCTAAACCTGTCAACTGCCAGCATGCTACAGAGAAGGACCCTTGCTCTGTGTGTGAAAGCAGTGGTCTCTCTGCAGAGGTCTGGCCCTGCTATGTCGGAGCTAGAGCCCTCCAATCAATAGGAAGCAAGAGCTTTGCTTAGTGTTAAAGAACAACAGTGAACGTTTTTTTCTTATAAGAACTCAGCAGTGCAACATGTCGGACTGCTGCAGAGAGACCGCTGCTCACGCAGAGCACCAGTTCTGCAGTCTGGGCCTTGTTCTTTGGCCTGGGAAGGTCATTTGACTTCTAGTTACAGTAAGAAATGTACATTTTGCACCAGAAAAACATATCTCTGATTCGTGTTAAAGCTTTCATCGGAAAACATCAGAATATAGACTGCTGCATGCTGGAGTCCTTCTTTAACCCCTGGCTTGTATGCTGGAGTTCTTCTTTAAAACCTTAGCTTATGTGCTGGAGTTCTTCTTTAATCCCTGGCTTGCATGCTGGAGTTCTTCTTTAAAACCTTGGCTGGCTTGCATGCTGGAGTTCTTCTTTAAATCCCTGGTTTGCATGCTGGAGTTCTTCTTTAAACCCCTGGCTTGTATGCTGGAGTTCTTCTTTAAACCCTTAGCTTATGTGCTGGAGTTCTTCTTTAACCCCTGGTTTGCATGCTGGAGTTCTTCTTTAACCCCTGGTTTGCATGCTGGAGTTCTTCTTTAAACTCTTAGCTTGCATGCTGGAGTTCTTCTTTAATCCCTGTCCTGCATGCTGAATGTTTTGGGGCGGGGCGTCCTCTGTGTTCTGTCCCGCAGACAAGCTGCGATCTCTGTCGCCATCTAGTGTCCAATATAAGAAATTACACTGAAACTTTCCTTTCTGTTTCGTTGGTGCCATCGAAGCCGGCGATCCCGGAAGTGGCAGATTCCCCATAAACATGGCGTCGCCGGGTTTGGAGCTGCTGTACGCTTTGGCGTCTCCGGAGATCAGTCAGCCTCAGGACCCCCTGGTCTGCTTCGTCCACTGGGAACTGATCAGCCAAGGCCTCCGCTGCCTGGGGAAAGGAGAGAAGGTAACACAAGACACTTCCTGTGTGATCAGAGCTGTAGTGCAGGGCTGGAGGCTCATCATATAATGTCCATAGAGGGGAGACTGATAACTGATTGTTATAGAATTCATCTGTATCTTTATGAAGATTGCTACATGAGAACTTTGTTACATTGTCACAGAGATAGGAGAATTGTAACTTTCTGTATCCAAAAATGTCAACCTAATGACTCCACAGCCCCCTAGATCAATACTCCCTGATCACAGACCCCTAGATCAATAAACCTACCTGATCACAGACCCCTAGATCAATACTCCTTCTACCTGATCACAGACCCCTAGATCAATACTCCCTGATCACAGACCCCTAGATCAATACTCCTACCTGATCACAGACCCCTAGATCAATACTCCTTCTACCTGATCACAGCCCCCTAGATCAATACTTCCTGATCACAGCCCCCTAGATCAATACTCCCTGATCACAGACCCCTAGATCAATAAACCTACCTGATCACAGACCCCTAGATCAATACTCCTTCTACCTGATCACAGACCCCTAGATCAATACTCCTTCAACCTGATCAAAACCCCCTAGATCAATACTCCTTCAACCTGATCAAAACCCCCTAGATCAATACTCCTTCAACCTGATCACAGACCCCTGGATCAATACTCCTTCAACCTGATCACAGACCCCTGGATCAATACTCCTTCAACCTGATCACAGCCCCCTAGATCAATACTCCTTCAACCTGATCACAGACCCCTAGATCAATACTCCTTCTACCTGATCACAGACCCCTAGATCAATACTCCCTGATCACAGACCCCTAGATCAATACTCCTTCAACCTGATCACAGACCCCTGGATCAATAAACCTACCTGATCATAGACCCCTAGATCAATACTCCTAATACCTGATCACAGACCCCTAGATCAATACTCCTTCTACCTGATCACAGACCCCTAGATCAATACTCCCTGATCACAGACCCCTAGATCAATACTCCTTCAACCTGATCACAGACCCCTGGATCAATAAACCTACCTGATCATAGACCCCTAGATCAATACTCCTAATACCTGATCACAGACCCCTGGATCAATACTCCTTCAACCTGATCACAGACCCCTGGATCAATACTCCTTCAACCTGATCACAGCCCCCTAGATCAATACTCCTTCAACCTGATCACAGACCCCTAGATCAATACTCCTTCTACCTGATCACAGACCCCTAGATCAATACTCCCTGATCACAGACCCCTAGATCAATACTCCTTCAACCTGATCACAGACCCCTGGATCAATAAACCTACCTGATCATAGACCCCTAGATCAATACTCCTAATACCTGATCACAGACCCCTGGATCAATAATCCTTCTACCTGCTGGATGTGTGTTATACAAGTGCCTGGGTTTTCTATTGATCACAGTCCGCACTCCATTTCTTTTTCACATATATATTATATATAATATTTTAGGACTGTCAGTTGTTCTTCTGCCTCCCATGTATTGGACCCGTCATTCCTGTTCTTCCAATGATTCATCATCAGTTGTTGTTTCCCATCACTAACTACCTCCAATGTGTCATCATCGCCCATTAACTTTTATAATTGCTTTTTTTTTTAATTTTCACTTTATTTTTTGGAGTAATTAAAATTACACTCAATGATATCTGTGTGCTCCAAAAATAATCCATATACATCCAATACTTAATGGCCTTGTGATCTATTTTTAATGTCATTGTGTTATATGATGTTTTTCCTGCCTCCTTCTAACATCCTCCCACAAGCTCCCTAATAACCTTCTTTTTCCCATCACGTTTGTTTGAAATGAGTGGTGCCATTTAAAGGCGTTGTATATCCTCCCCCCTTTAAAAAAAAAAAAAAAAAATGTATATATATATAATATTTTTTAAAAATAACAAGCATACCTATACTTCCCTGCTCTGTTTTGCACAGAGCAGCCCCGCGCCTCTCCCTCTGAGGTGCCCTGGCGCTCCTGGCCCCTCCCTCTCATCGGGTGCCCCCACAGAGAGCCGCTTTCCATGGGGGCACCCGCACTGGCTCACTCCTGAGTCCCACTGCCGTGTCCATTGACACAGACAGCGGGAGATTTGTCCCCCCCCCCACCCACCGCCCTCATGTCACTGGATTTGATGCTATCAATCTGTCCAGTGAGGAGAGAGGCAGTGGCTGGAGCCGCTGCTCACATGCACATTGCTGGATCGGGCTCAGGTAAGAAAAAAAGGGGGGGGGGGGGCGGTCTGGTGGAGCTGCAGCACAGAAGGTTTTTCACCTTCATGCATAGAATGTATTAAGGTGAAAAACCCTGAGGCTTTACAAGCGCTTTAATTGTGGTCATGTGCACAGTATAAATCCCATGGTCCAGTGGTCATGAGATGGCGGGCCGCGGTACTGACCCAGACCAAATGACACTCCTGTGCAGACCATCAGCCCACCAGTCTGCAACGCTAGATCCCCGCTGCTCAGCAGCCATTGGTTGCTAGGACCACTGCCATCATAGCAACCAATGACATCACGTGTGTCCCGCTTCTCTGCCGAAGTCCTGCCCCCTGCAGGTCACCTCTTCTCCAGCCACTGCCCCCTTCCTGCCTCTCTACAGGGACATATCCATCAGGTACAGGTACACTGTTCACTTTGAAGGGCTCTACTCTGATGGGCACATCTGATGTAAGGGGGCACTCTTATGGGGACAAATTTTTTTTATTTTTTATAAACAAAAAAAGAGCGACAATTTTGGAAAAAAAAAAAAAAACAATATTTTTTACTTTTTGCTGTAATAAATAACCCCCCCCCCAAAAAAAATGTTTTTTTTTTTTTTTGTTTTTTTTTGTTTTTTTTTTTTTTTTTGCGATATTGCGGCGGACAGATCGGACACTTTTAACACATTTTTTGGGGCCACTGACATTTATACAGAGATCAGTGCTATAAAAATGCACTGATTACTTTATAAATGTCACTGGCAGGGAAGGGGTTAAATGCGTTCCCTCGTTTGTGTTTCTAACTGTGGGGGGGGGGGTGGGACCGACTATGGGAGGAGACATTGTTCCTAGCTAGTAGGAACAGACGATCTGTCTCTCCTCACAGAACAGGGATGTGTATGTGTGATTGCGAATTTCCGCCAGCAAAAGTCCAATGGAGCATACACATGGTCGGAATTTACGACCGAGAGCTCACAGCAGACTTTTGCTGGCGGAATTTCCGATCGTGTGTACAGGGCATAACAGATTTTCTTCTAAGATTGCCCTGTATTTGGCTCCATCCATCTACCCATCAACTCTGACCAGCTTCCCTGTCCCTGCTGAAGAAAAGCATCTCCACCACATGATGCTGCCACCACCATGTTTCACGGTGGGGATGGTGTGTTCAGGGTGATGTGCAGTGTTAGTTTTCCGCCACACATAGAGTTTTGCTTTTAGGCCAAAAAGTTCAATTTTGGTCTCATCTGACCAGAGCACCTTCTTCCACATGTTTGCTGTGTCCTCCACATGGCTTCTCGCAAACTGCAAACCGGACTTCTTATGGCTTTCTTTCATCAATGTCTTTCTTCTTGTCACTCTTCTATAAAGGGCAGATTTGTGGAGAACACGACTAGTAGTTGTCCTGTGGACAGATTCTCCCACCTGAGCTGTGGATCTCTGCAGCTCCTCCAGAGTTACCATGGACCTCTTGGCTGCTTCTCTGATTAATGCTCTCCTTGCCCGGCCGGTCAGTTTAGGTGGACGGTCATGTCTTGGTAGGTTTGCAGTTGTGCCATACTCTTTACATTTTCGGATGATGGATTGAACAGAGCTCCGTGAGATGTTCGAAGCTTGGGATATTCTTTTATAACCTAACCCTGCTTTAAACATCTCCACAGCTTTATCCCTGACCTGTCTGCTGTGTTCCTTGGCCTTCATGATGCTGTTTGTTCACTAAGGTTCTCTAACAAACCTCTGAGGGCTTCACAGAACAGCTGTATTTATACTGAGATTAAATTACACACAGGTGGACTCTATTTACTAATTAGGTGACTTCTGAAGGCAATTGGTTCCACTAGATTTTAGTTAGGGGGTATCAGAGTAAAGGGGGCTGAATACAAATGTACACCACACTTTTCAGATAGTTATTTGTAAAAAAATGTTGAAAATCATTTTCCTTCCACTTTACAATTATGTGCCACTTTGTGTTGGTCTATCACATAAAATCCCAATAAAATATTACGTTTTTGGTTGTAACATGACAAAATATGGAAAATTTCAAGGGGTATGAATACTTTTTTCAAGGCACTGTACCTGAGCCCAACTCAATCCAGCGATGTTGCAGGAGTGTCTTGGCTGCCCTGGGACTCCCCTCCTCATTGGCTGAGATGGCAGGATGGTGCTGCTGCTGTCAATCAAAGTTGGTGAACCAATGAGGAGAGAGGGGGCGGGGGCTAAACTGCAGCTCATTGTCTGAATGGACACACAGAGCAGTGGCTCAGCTCAGGTGCCCCCCTAGCAAGCTGAGCTGCCAGAATTATGAATTATTCTGGCCAATGAAATGAATTAATGCCCAAGTGCTTGACGCCTGTAAATGCGACTAAACGCTTGTAGAAGCGTCGGGAGTTATTTCTGCAAAAACGCTGCTTCCAGGAGGAAGAATTCTAGGAGAGTTGTTGTGTTTTTTTTTTATTTATTTATAACGTCCTGTGTGCATGAGGCCTTACTGTTATGGGTTCACCACGCAGGGTCGGCATGGCCAGAGTTAACATATATAGTATTGGTAAGCCTTGGGCAGAGCGCAGGACCCACCAAATCATTGTGTTTTCTCCGGTGTCGGTTGCCTCCCATCTCCTCTCGTACCTTTTGGGCTGAGTATTACCTGTGTGGACATGCATTGAGAGCAGCCGTAGACACCGCCGATAACACATTGATTATTCTAGATGTCACCAGATGCAAAGATGAGGAAATCTAACTCATGCAAATCTTGAATTACATAAAAGAATTTCAGAACAACCTATATTTATATCAGGGAGTGTCCGCATATTCTGGGAGTTTCTTGTTTGGTGTTTGCCTAATACCTATAAGCTCTTCTATTAGCCAGAAAACCTCCTTGGCGCGCCTTTGATGCTTCTTTCACTTGTTAATGTGGTTTCACTATTTTTAAATCTACAGGTTTCATTAAAATAGTACCTGATTATCCTGTCATAGGTCCCTGTTCAGTTATTTCCCGTTTTATGGGGTGCCAACTGAACCCTAGTTGTACAGCTGTCCTGTTACATGCACTTCCGGTGGGGACTACAAGCGAAGGTGCTGATATGCATTGCATAGACATGGTCCACTGTTGCTACTGTAGCGGCACCCCCGACTTCTGAAGGCCTGATAGTGACCTCCAGAGTTAGGGAGAGCTGACCTCCTTCTTCACAGTATGGGTTACTAGGCATGGTGGGTGTAATGCAAGTTGAAAACATGGGTGCCAGTCACTTTTTGGATGCAAACAAAATAGATTTATTGTCTCTATTATTATTATTATTATTATTATTATTATTATTATTATGATCTTTTTCACATATACAAAAAACATTCCATATCATTTCAAGTTCTTATGTATAAACATCCTTTTAAAATACATATACATACAAAAATAAGACATATAAAAGACCACAATCAATATAACCGTCGCGACGGAGCCATGCACACTACGTCACCTCCGGGAACTCGAGAGGGTGGAACGCAGCGGGCCGCTGCCGCCCCTTATCTCGGGCTCACATTTAGCATTTTGTCTGCGGCTTGCTCGCCGCCAGCTCCAGAGCTGGCCGTAGACACATACGCCGTTTGAACTTTTTTTGTATGCTGCTTTTTATTTACTTTTTAATAAATGGAAGAATATAACTTTTACTACACTATGGGAGCCAATCTCTTCTTTTCACGAGGAATATACTAATGGTCATGTCAGCCTTATCTGGAGTCAAAGGGATATCTTTGGGACCTGCATAGCAGACACCTGGGTGAACCGGCGAAACAGAGTGTAGCTACATGCGTAATACCCCTGCAGGGGTGATAGGATCTGGTGAGTAGGGACCCTTGAGGGGGAGCACATACCGTATATACTCGAGTATAAGCCGAGTTTTTCAGCACATTTTTTTTTTTTTTGTGCTGAAAATGCCCCCCTCGACTTACACTCGAGTCAAGCACTTTTCTGCAGCAAAAACTGTCATTTTCCGAACTGACTTTGGTGCCCTATATCTCGGGGCCACTTGGTGCTAGGAACCCCAAATTTAGTGTGCAAACCCATTGGAACTAGTACCACAACACATCCAACTGAGGTTCCTAGCACCAAGTGGCCCCGAGATATGGGGCCCCAAATTCAGTTCAGAAAATGTAATTCTCTGCTGCAGAAAAGTGCTTGACATTTTCTGAACCGACTTTGGGGCCCCGTATCTCGGGGCCCTTGGTGCTAGGAACCCCAGCTTTAGATATGTTGTAGTGCTAACTCCACTGGGTTTGCACACCAAATTTGGGGTTCCTAGCACCAAGTGGCCCAGAGAGACGGGGCCCCAAAGTCTGTTTGGAAAATGTAATTCTCTGCTGCAGAAAAGTTCTTGACATTTTCTGAACCGATATGTGGGGCCACGTATCTCGGGGCCACTTGGTGCTAGAAATCCCAGCTTTGGATATATTGTGGTGCTTGTTCCACTGGCTTTGTACACCAAATTTGGGGTTCCTAGCACTAAGTGGCCCCAAGATATGGGGCCCCAAATTCGGTCAACTATGTCCATCTGCAGCAATGTCATTTCGGGACCCTTTGGGTCCGGAGACCCCAAATTTTGGCTGCAGCTAGGGGGCATCTAGGAACCTTTAACTACGGCGTTTGAAGTTCGGGGGACCTATGGCTGCAAATGGGCACAGTGAGGCTGCAGATGGGCATTGTTGACCCTCTTTTCCACTTACAGTAGCTGCGCATTTCTCACCCTAGGCTTATACTCGAGTCAAGAAGTTTTCCTAGTTTTTTGTGGTAAAATTAGGTGCCTCGGCTTATATTCGGGTCGGCTTATACTCGAGTATATACGGTAAGTCATCTGGAGATACTCCAAGCACTCAAGTCACCTGTGATGATCTATGTTATATCCATGTGCACATTTCTGATTAATACCTATATGTGGGCTGTTATTTACCCACACATATAGACGTTATACGCCTTCTTTTGTGGTGTTTTGGATTTTTGGAACTTTGCTATAACCCTATTTTTATGAATTTTTGGTTTGTGGGACTTTATCATTTTATTATTTTTTCAATCTATTTTTTGGATATCTTTCGCTTTGTAATTTCTTTAATTAATATTTATTTTATGTATGCAACATTTGTGTACATTTACTCATGGATTTTTCTGATTGTATATACACATTTTATCACTGTAATTGGTATAACGCATATGTTATACATTTCTTTTATTTATATTGGTATCTTATGGATTTGCGCATATATACACACTATGTACCCACAGGACAGACCCTGTGGTCACTCCTTTTAGGTAGGGCTCTGCATGATAGGTTATTTACACGGTTTCTAAGGGTGTATGTTTTTTACACCTATGCACCTACATATATCCGTAAGGAGTCTCCTCATATGAGGTAGTTTTTAAGCTGGGATATTGGGAGCTGAGTTCTGGTGGTGATCGCATACCTTAGGCATAGTCCACTGCACACTTAGGGTACAGCATTCCGCTCCTTCCCATACCTTTTTGTGCCCTCCGGTACCAGGTAGCGCCACTTAACCCCACTACTAGACTTCTTTATTTATCTAGAGCTCCACTAGGGGAGCCCTATTAGGGGAGGCAGCAACCTTTATTCATTTTTTAGTTTTGCCCTAAGCGCTGCTTTTCTCTCTATCATTATTATTCTGGCAGAAAGCCCCAACCCCGCGCTGCTTCTCTCAAACCTGGATAGGCCTCAAACAGCTTAGCAGCCAGGTGCTCCCGGGATAGGCTTCAGGCTTCTGGCTTAGCAACCCGGAGCCTTGTGACACACGTCCACCCAGACAGCCATCCGGGTGGCACAGAACCCCGATAAATAGGCTCTCCCCGCAGGCCAAGGGACTAAAGAAACCCCTGCCAATTGGCTGAGACAACCCATCCACTCCTAGTCTGAATTCACTATGCCCTAGTCATTCTAATGCCACAGGCCACAATGCCACCTAGTGACAGGAAGAGAGAGGTGCATCAAATCCAGAGTTGGGGAAAAGCCAGTGAATCCCCTATCAATCAGCCAGGCTAGTTACCACCTAGCAAACTAAATTTGTTAGCAACCCTGCCTACTACCAGGGTGCTACACTACTTACAGGAAGCCAGTCTAAAGCAATGATGTTCAGGCCACACTGGATCAAGTCCATGTAGACAGTAATGCAGCGTACACACGGTCAGACTTTTCGCCTGGACTTGTCCGACGGACGCCGACGGACCAAATCCGGCGGACAATCCGATCATGTGTGGGCTTCACCGGACCTTCAGCAGACTTTTCCAGTCGCAAATCTGATGGACTTTAGATTTGGAACATGCTTCAAATCTTTACGTCGTAACTCCCCCGGACCCAGAAATCCGCTCGTCTGTATGCTAGTGCGACGGACAAAAACCGACGCTAGGGCAGCTATTGGCTACTGGCTATCCACTTCCTTATTTTAGTCCGGTGTACGTCATCACGTACGAATCCGTCGGACTTTGGTGTGATCGTGTGTAGGCAAGTCCGTTCGTTCAAATGTCCGTCGGAAGTCCGCTAGAAAGTCTGTCGACAAGTCCGGTCGAAAAGTCCGAACGTGTGTACGCTGCATAAGGGGCTCAAAGAAGCTAGAAGATCAGTCGCACTGAGATGGGAACAGGGCTAAAAAAAACAAAAAAACAGGAGTTTATGTGGAAAAAAAAACATGGCAGTTGTATAGATACTCCGAGCTTCATCAAACAAAATGTCACCCAACTAGAGTTTAAATCTATTTTTTTTAAATATATAAAATTACTTTCAGCCTTGAGCTAAGCATATAACGACTTCAGCTCCAGGAGGTTTTAATGGAATCATTCCGTCAGACATTCCGATCGTGTGTGGGCTTCATCTGACTTTTTTTTTCTAAAATTCTGACGGACCTAGAAATAGAACACGTTTCAAATCTTTCCGACGGACTCAATTCCTATCGGGAAAACCGTTCGTCTGTATGTTAGTCCGACAGACCAAAAATGACGCAAGGGCAGCTATTGGCTCCTCTTTTCTAGACCTGTCGTACGTCATCGCGTTCTAAATGAACGGACTTTGGTGTGATCGTGTGTAGGCAAGTCCGTTTCAGCGGAACTCCGTCGGAAAGGCCATCAGAGTTTATTCTGACGGAAAAAACGGTCTTGTGTACGCGGCATAAGGCAGATGGGATCCAGGGTGAGATGTGAGATGAGCTTGCTGAGGGAAGAGCCAGGGGCTTCTCCTGCCGGCCCAACAGGAAGTGGGTCCTGAGACCCGATTGGCCGGGAGTCCTAAGACTCCCGGCCAATCGGGTCTCAGGACCCACTTCCTGGTTTGGCCGGGAGGAGAATCAGGAAGATAATAGCGAATATTAATTTGCTATTGTCACACAAGTGGGTGGGCTTGGGGCACAGTGCTCTGCCTCGGGTGCCTCGGGTTCTTATCATGTGCTTCAAAAAAAAACTCCATTGAAATCCATGTATCCAGCACCCTGCATGTAGATTAGGGGGCCGGGCGCATGGATTAGGGGGGTCTCCGGCTCACACTTCCTAGAGGTAGGGGCTGGGGGGGGGGGGGATCGCAGTAAATACAGGGGGGTCGCTAGCATCCAACACTCCTGGAAATGCCAGATGCTGAAGATTCTGCCAAAGTTGTAGCTTTTCAACCCAGGTAAGTTCGGTGTCACGCTTGCTGAAGAGGTAAGTATCGAACGTCTTTTTGCAGGCTGCCTATGTAAGAATTTGTTTTAAACAGGTTTGTATCAATCCTGCAATCTGTTGTATGTATTAGGAAAGTTTTCATGTGTTTTCTTTGCCCCCACAGGCCGGAGCCAATGAGAAAGAATCAGAGCGACTTCCAGAGGGCTGGGCCAGCAACAAAGAGCTGTACACCCTGCGCTATGGGAACGACAAGGCGAAGATCCTACTCAAAGCACTGACAGTGGATGGCACTTTGATAGTCAATGTTATGGTGAGGATAGTGTCGTACCGGGCGGTGTACACCATTGTTTAGTGTTCTCATATTTTTTATATTTAGCTCTTTGTCATTTCACGTCTTTAAATTGGAGCTCTTCTGTGGAAATAAACTGACCCTCCAGGCAAACGGCTAAAAAACACACACATGTTTCTAGTCCTACCTGCTAAAGGATTTGCCATTTTGCCCAGCCGTTCTTGTGGCACCCATGCCAGTCATGGCAATCATCCTGTTACGTCCTGGTTCAGCTTTGTTGCTTCCTGCTAGGGTTGCCACCTGTCCGGGATTCACCCGGACAGTTCGGGTTTGGAATCATGCGTCCGGGTTTCAGACTGCCTGAAACCCGGACACATTATTCAGACTGGACTATGGCTTCCCAGTAGGGTTGTTGGCTGCAGTTGTCTAAGCTGTGAGTGTCTGTTATGCCGCGTACACACGAGCGGACTTTACGGCAGACTTTGCCCGGCGGACGGCATTTCGACGGACAATTCGATCGTGTGTGGGCTCCAGCGGACTTTGTTTTCTCAAAAGTTGGACGGACTTAGATTTGAAACATGTTTTAAATCTATCCGTTAAACTCGAGTCTGGTCAAAAAGTCCGCTCGTCTGTATGCTCGTTCGACGGACAAAAAGCCACGCTAGGGCAGCTATTGGCTACTGGCTATGAACTTCCTTGTTTTAGTCCGGTGTACGTCATCACGTACGAATTAGACGGACTTTGGTGGATTGTGTGTAGGTAAGTCCGTTCATTCGGAAAGTCCGTCAAAGTCCACAGGACAAAGTCTACCATAAAGTCCGCTCGTGTGTACACGGCATAACTCTCTCTTTCACACGTCTCAAGGCCAACACTAACAATCCCCCCCCCCCCAAACACAGACGGGAGAGGAGAGAGGGCTCAATCTGCACCTCTTTCTCCCACCCCCACCCCTCTGTGTCTGCCCACACTCCAATCCCCGGCGCTGTGCCTCAGAAAAGGAAAGTGGGGGCCAGAAATTTGAAGTCGAGCAGCCTCAGAAACCTCTGGATGAGAGGTGCTGAGTGAGCTCACAATCCGTCCATCAATCCAAAGTCTCCCCCCTTCTCTCTCCTGCCTCTGAGTGAGTACAGTAAGGCAAATCAGGGTTCTCCGAGCACCCCTTACATCAGAGTTCCCCTTTACACCAGAGGCCACAGTGGTTCCGCCTTACATCAGAGTCCTCTCCGTACATCAGAGTTCTCAGTGTTCCCCCTTAGATCGGGTTTCCCAGAGCATCCCTTATGTCAGAGTCCCCAGAGTTCTCCCTTACATCAGAGTCTGCAGAGTTCCCCCTTACAGTGAAAGGGAACTCTGTGAATTCAGATGTAAAAGGTAAACTCTGTGGACTCTGATGTAAAGGGGAACTCTTGTTTTATTAACTTCATATGATTAGAAATGTTATTTAATAGCAAAATTTATGTATAGTTTATCCTATAGGAGAGAAGTGAGGGCCACAGTGAGTTGCCTGGCAGGCCACATTCGACCTACAGGCCTTTTGTGTTAGGGCATCCAGCAAGGAGAACAGTGAACAGCACAATAGCAACTTTACCAGAATTGCTGAGACCAGCAGTCAGAGGCAGCAATGTCTTAGATCTCACACATAACAGAAGTGGGTGACTAGGCTCCTTCACATACCAGGAAGTACACCGCTATTTCCCAGGAGGAATTCAAGACAAAGGGTACATTGTCATTCCTGTAATGTCAAATTATGTGCAATTGTTTTTTTTTTTTTTTTTTTTGTATTTTTTTTCCTGCAGCTGAACATTGTTAATTAAGCCTTGTTGTTTTCTACACACAGAACACGCAGACAGAAAAGGTCAGCAATCTGACGCTGAATGTGGCCGACTTCATAGACACCGCCAACCTGAAAGACTTCCACAAGTCAGCATTCATTATTACTATCATTTATTACAGTCATTCATTATAGAGTGTCATTCATTATTCTGAAAAAGACAAAAATTGGTAAATGCGCACACATTTTTGAAAAACACTTTTTTTCTCATTTTAGAATTTTCTGTGGCATGTTCACACCATAAAAACGCAGTCCGAATGTATTCCAGGTGCTTTTCTGCATAGGCATATTTGATGCATTCTAGTGCATTCCTCGACCCCCCCCCCCCCCCCCTTTTTTTTTTTTTTTCCTCGCTTGCGGGTTCCAGTGCGTTTTTGGTGTGTTTAGCTGAGTTTTTGATGTGTTTTACTGCGTCCCAGTACAGTTCAGTGCAGAAAAAATGCAGCATGTTCTACCTTTTTTGACCGCACTGGTGTGAACTATGCCGTTGAAAACCATATAACCATGAGTTTTTTGATGCAGGGAAAAAAAACACACCGGACTGTGAACTGGCCCTAAAATGAACCTGTCAAAAATTTGGGTGTGTCTGAATACCAATAGTGGCTGGTCTACATGTACGTTTTTTATTTCTCATTTTGTTTTTACGGGGTCAGGGTAGGCCATGGATGGCAGCCAAAGCAGATACATGTTATAGTCAAAATCTGGTTTGTTTGGTTTTGCTGAAATTTGACACACTCCTACACAATTTGGACTTCTTTATTAAAGTGGAGTTAAAGGCACAAGTGTTTCTTTTCTTTTAAGTAAGGGAGAGGTGTAACTCCTCTCATGTTGTGTGTTTTTTTTTTTTTTTTTTTTTTATTTGTTCATTTTTTCCACCTATGTCCCATTGGGGAGATTTCTCTTCACTTCCTGTCTCATAGCCAAAACAGGAAGTGAGGGGAAATCCCTGCAATTTGAGTGAATAGCTGGTTGTATTACTGTTCTGAATTCCCTGTATTAATGTTCTGGGGACAACTCCATCCAAAACAACAACAACAAAAAAGTTTTGCTTTTTAGTTACTTTTTATAGTAATTTTAAAAGCAAAATAAAAAAAAAATTAAAATAACAAGCATGTTATACTTACCTGCTCTGTGTAGTAATTTTGCACAGAGCAGCCCAAGTCCTATTCTTCTCGGGTCCCCTGCCAGCCCCTCCCCCCTGCTAAGTGCCCCAATAGCAAGCCGTCTGCTATGCAGAACTCATGCAGGCTCTCTGTGTCCATTGATACACACAGTGTGGCTTGGCTCTGCCCCCTACTCTTCCTCACTGGCTGTGATTGACCGTGTCTGAGCCAATGAGGAGAGAGAGAGAGATGTGATGCTGCTCTCATGCTCAGCACTGGATTGACACAGCACTGGAGGTTCAGGTAAGTATTTGAGGGGGGGGGGGGGGGGGGGGCTGCACACGGAAGTTTTTTTTTTTTTTTTTTTACCTTCATTCATAGATTGCATTAAAGGGTTACTAAACCCTCGTGTGTTTTTATTGTTTTTTGTTTTAAAAAACAAACATATACTTACCTCCTCTGTGCAGTTAGTTTTGCACAGAGTGGCCCCGATCCTCCTCCTCTCGGGTCCCTCAGTGGCGCTCTTGGCTCCTCCTCCTCTGGAGTGCCCCGTCGGAGAAGCGCTCTCCTTCAGGATACCCACGTGGGTGCCCTCCTGAGTCCTGCTGCTGTGTCTATTGACACAGACAGCTAGCCTCGGCCCCGCCCCCTGGCGCCCGCGTCATCGGATTTGATTGACAGCAGCGGGAGCCAATGGCTGCGCTGCTATCAATCTATCCAATCAGGACACAAGACACCGGCCGGAGCTGGTGTGCTCGTTCCCGTCGCAGAAGTTATGGGGCTCAGGTAAGTAAAAAGGGGGGGGGGGGGGCTGCACGACAGGAGGTTTTTCACCTTAATGCATAGTTTACAACCCCATTTAAGGTAAAAGCTTTTTGCCTTTTAAATCCACTTTAAGTAACTCACTTTATGATTTCAAGTAAAAAATAAAAAAAACCCCAACAAATGAATGCAGCTCTGCTTTTCAATACACAGACAATATAGGTACCTGAATTTGGCCCAGTACCTCTATAGCAAAGCAGAATCTAGGGGAAGGAGAGAATGCTGGAGCCAATCAGTTGTATTGTAGCACCCATGTGCTAAGAAGGCACATGCTGATAGGAGTAGAGAGCAGAGCGACAGAAAAGGTGAGCCCATCAATCTGCTGCTTCCCCTTTCACTGTCCAATCACAAGCTGGCGCTAGACCTGTAGGTCTTATTTAACTGCAGCAGAGATGACATGGCTGTGCTGTGTGGCAGAATTGTGTAAATCTCAGGACTGGATCTACAAATCCTTTGGTGGGTAAAATGGTTCAGTTTGTATATATTTCAGAAGTTTGCCTGGAGTTCCACTTTAATACCTTGTTACCAATGTGTTTTCTTTCCTATACAGGGTGTTTAAGAAAAAAAAAGCTTTAAAACGCCAGCTGCAGACTGAACTCCTGTCCTCAATACTCGGCTCTAAGGAAACAAGTGGGAAACTTGAGAGAGAACGGGAGAGACCCCCAGATTATGTACCCCCCGGTGTGCCAACTGGTGGCCCCGCACCCCACTACACTCCACGGTGAGAGCCCCTTTCATTTCTCATCCATGTAATGGTCTATTGTGGAACAGGCCCTCCCACAGACTGATCTAGTAGTCGGGAGGGACAGCCTTATAGGAAATGGGAAAAATATGGTAACACCGGACTGAATGTGAAACATGTACCCGAGGGGCCAGATTATAACAAAGCTAAACCTTAAGGAGTAGAATTTTTAAAGGATTGCTCACGGTGCTCAGTGCAGTGTACGCTCTGGAGAATGATTATAATAATGGGTATATGGGGGGTTTTGGGACTTTAAATGCTACATACTATAGTCATACGCCTCCATCCCTAAATCTGAAATATTAAAGGAAAAGGTTTGGGACTTTAAAGTGATTGTAAGGGTAATTATTATTTATTTTATTTTTTTAAATAACAAACATGTCATACTTACCTCCACTGTGCAGCTCATTTTGCACAGTGTGACCCCGAACATCCTCTTCTGGGGTCCCTCTGCTGCTCTCACGGCTCCTCCCCGCATCAGATAACCCCCCCCCGGGAGAAGTGCTCTCCCGGGGGGGGGTTACCTTGCGGGCGCGCTCCCGAGTCCAGCATTTGTGTCCATAGAGGCTGAATGCAGGACTTGTCCCGGCGCCCGCGTCATTGGATTTGATTGACAGCAGCGGGAGCCAATGGCTGTGCTGCTATCAATCTATCCAATCAAGAGCCGGGAGCCTGTGGAGAGAGACACAGCGCGTCTCCGCCGACTGAATGAAGGGGCTCAGGTAAGTAGAACGGGGGGGGGGTGTCTGCCAGATGCTCTTTCACCCTAATGCATAGGATGCATTAAGGTGAAAAAACATGAACCTTTACAACCCCTTGAAATGAGGCATGTGACACATAGCTGGTAAAGTGGTCAAATGCAAGATGGTACATTTATTCTTATATATATAATCTCTTTTATGTGTGTGTGTATGTATGTATATATATATATATGTGTGTGTGTGTATGTATATGTATATGTATATATATATATATATATATATATATATATATATATATATATATATATATATATATATATATATATACACACACACACCATGATGGCATATTATCATTATAATTTTTTATATATACACAGATGTCATAAAGATCACATTGTAGTATGAAGTAAAATTATTGTGAGCTGGCTTGTAACCCTTTATCATAAAATATGTATTAAAATCATTAAAGGGGTTGTAAAGGCAGAAGGTTTTTTTTCTTAATGCATTCTATGCATTAAAATGAAAAACCTGTGTGTAGTAGTAGCCCCCCTTATACTTACCTGAGCACCATCTCTATTGGACCCAATTTGGACATTTTCACTTAGGGGTGTACTCACTTTTGTTGCCAGCGGTTTAGACATTAATGGCTGTGTGTTGAGTTATTTTGAGGGGACAGCAAATTTACACTGTTATACAAGCTGTACACTCACTACTTTACATTGTAGCAAAGTGTCATTTCTTCAGTGTTGTCACATGAAAAGATATAATAAAATATTTACTAAAAATGTGAGGGGTGTACTTACTTTTGTGAGATACTGTATACCATAGTTTGTGGACTCTATAACTTTCCTAAAAATTAAATAATAAACACTGATTTGAATTATTTTCACCAAAGAAATGTAGCGGAATACAATTTTGCCTACATTTTATGAAGAAAAATTATTTATTTGCAAAAATTTTTAACTATTTTTTTTTTGTTTATTTAGCAAAAACTAAAACGCCAGTGGTGATTAAATACCACCAAAAGAAAGCTTTTATTTCTGTAAAAAAAAAAAATATACACATTTCCTATGGGTACAGTGTTGCATGATTGCGCAATTGTCATTTAAAGCGCTGAAACCTGAGAATTGGCCTGGGCAGGAAGGGGGTAAAAGTGCCCGGTGTTGAAGTGGTTAACTTACACTACAAAAGCTTCCTGACTGTCATGTCTTCCAATTACAGCTCTTTTCCTTTTTTCCATTTCCAGGGAGAATCCCAGTGCGATCCCTCCTTATGGTGCTGCAGACTTGAATCCCTTGGGGTGAGTATATGGAGCGTATCTCTGTGATGTTACAAAGAATAAAATATGCGTCCAAGTTTTTTTTTTTTTTTTTTTTTTTTTTTTACTAAAGAAAATGATATACGTGATTTGCCATAAGAGCCGATCTCTCTCTCAGGACCCCACAGGCTCCTATTGTTCCATTTGTGCCGGTGTATCTGGGCAGAATGAAAAAAATAATCGTATCCAATGCATCTCATCAATACATGCAGCTTACCAATCATTAGATGTGGCGGCTGCATCCGTTTTTTTCTTTTTTTTTAGGCTTTTTTTCCCCTCTGTTCTCACCTGCTGATCTGGCCGGTAATACATTATTGTATTAGACCTGATTCACACCTATGGCAGTTTTAGTGCTTTTTGCATTTTGCACTACAGTCCATTTTACATGGTTTCCTATGGAACACGTTCTGTAGTGCAAATCTGCAAAATGCAAAAAGCACAAAAAAATGCCATAGGTGTGAATCCAGCCTTAGAGCGCCCCCCCATTCTCCATGAAGGAGCACCGGGGGGCAGCTTTGAAAAACAGCATTGTTAATCTGGGAGGATGGGGCGTGTTAGATGGACTTGCAGATTCCAATACACTAACAAATTGAAGTCAGATTCCAGATAATACTCTTATAATCAGTTACAGCAAACCGTTTTTTTTGTTTTTGGGATAAAGGTTTTACATAAATATAAGAAAGCTGATCGTTGTGAGCACCCCCTGTCAGTGGTAAATGGTTTCTCCCATCTCTGTAACTGATACATTCTGCTGGAGAGCTTGTTGTTTTGAAAAACAGACTTGCTGGCTGGATCTCCAAATGATAACAGAAGAAAGGAAGCCCAAAAAGGAAAACAACTGCAGCCATCACATCTATGAACTTACAATCTGCAAAATGTTGTTTTTTTGCAGATTGCAAGTTCTTAGAAATTTTTGGGGTTTAATATCTCTTTAAAGAAGAATTCCAGGCATTGGAATGTGTTACGTTCGTCTAGCTTGGACCATGTCATGTAACTATGTATATACGGTACCATACCTGCCTGATGCCCTTGGAAGATGGAAATCACTGAAGTAGATACCGCTATCAGTGTTCTCCACTTGCTTCCAGGTCCTGTGCTGGACCATGGGCACCATTTGGAGAATGCTTTGCATGCTCTGATTAGACAAGGTGGAGAAGCGGGGCGGTGATGTCATACTCTCTCCACCTTGTCCAATCAGAGAATGCTTTGCATTCATTCAGAAAATGCAAAGCATGGGAAGCAAGTGAAGATCCTTAGGGAAGGATGGAATATTTGTGTGATTTCCAGCTGTCAAAAACCGTTCCATTGGTCAGAGCTGGACCAATAACTAATAGAACTATGTATAACATGCTCATGCCTGGAATTATTCTTTAATAATGTTGAGACTGTTTAAAAACATAGCAAGTACAGAAAAATACATGTTGATTTTCCAGAAATCCAGTGTTGTAATTTCCTGTAGTGAGTCCAGCAGGGAAGAACTCGGGCAAGGCTGACAATCATGCTTGGGATGTCTGTGCAGCAGAGGCAGTGCTGTCCGCCCGCTATGTTAAAGTTGGGAGCTCAATGGATTTTCAGCAAACTAAATAAGTGTTTTTTTTTTTTTTTTTTTTTTTGCTTGCAGTATCTTAACCGCTTCCCGACCGCCTCACGCAGATATACTGCGGCAGAAGGGCACGTACAGGCAGATTAACGTACCTGTACGTTGCCCTTTATAAGGCGGCTTGCGGGCACACGTGTGCCCCCCGGGAGCTCCGTGATCGCGGGTCCCGCAGACTGGATACCCGCGATCGTCTCTCGATGAGGAAGAATGGGGAAATGCTGATGTAAACAAGCATCTCCCCGTTCTGCCTAATGACACTGATTACAGCTCCCTGTAATCGGGATCGGTGATCAGTGACGTGTCACACACAGCCCCCCCCCCCCCCCCCCACAGTTAGAATCACTCCCTAGGATACACTTAACCCCCTACAGCGCCACCTAGTGGTTAACCCCTTCACTGCCAGTCACATTTTTACAGTAATCAATGCAATTTTTTAGCATCGATCGCTGTATTAATGCCAATGGTCCCAAAAATGTGTCAAAATTGTCCGATGTGTCTGCCATAATGTCGCAGTCACGATAAAAATCGCAGATCGCCACCATTACTAATAAAAACAATATCAATAAAAATGCCATAAAACTATCTCCCCTATTTTGTAGACGCTATAACTTTTGCGCAAACCAATCAATAAACGCTTATTGCCATTTTTTTTTTTTTTACCAAAAATATGTAGAATGCATATCGACCTAAACTGAGGGGAAAAAAATAATAAATATATATATATATATATATATATATATATATATATATATATATATATATATATATATATATATATATATATATATATATATATATATATATATATATATATATATATATATATATATATATATATTTTTTTTTTTTTTTTTTTATGTACACACACCCACTATATTACCAAAAGTATTGGGACACCTGCCTGCACATGACCTTTAATGGCATCCCAGTCTTAGTCCGTAGGGTTCAATATAGAATTGGCCCACCCTTTGCAGCTATAACAGCTTCAACTCTTCTGGGAAGGCCGTCCACAAGGTTTAGGAGTGTGTCTATGGGAAGGTTTGACCATTCTTCCAGAAGTGCATTTGTGAGGTCAGGCACTGATGTTGGATGAGAAGGCCTGGCTTGCAGTCTCCTCTCTAATTCATCCCAAAGGTGTTCTATTGGGTTGAGGTCAGGACTCTGTGCAGGCCAGTCAAGTTCCTCCACCCCAAGCTCGCTCATCCATGTCTTTATGGACCTTGCTTTGTGCACTGGTCCAAATCATTTGGTGGAGGGGGGATTATGGTGTGGGGTTGTTTTTCAGGGGTTGGGTTTGGCCCCTTAGTTCTAGTGAAGGGAGCTCTTAAGACGTCAGTATACCAAGACATTTTGGACAATTTTTGGGGATGGCCCCTTCCTGTTCCAACATGACTGCGCACCAGTCCACAAAGCAAGATATGTATAGAACAATATTCTGGGCAAAGTAATGCTTTATCTGACAGAGATGCAGAGGGTGCCAATATTTTTAAACATGATACTGTGTGTGTGTGTGTGTGTGGATAGATAGATGGATATGTAATCATTTTGTCACACATACTTTAATGGCTGTGTATAACTTACCATAGACAATGACCTAGCATGTCATTCTGTTCCTACAGGGGGCATGGAGGTATGCTCTTCGATCCTTTTGGACCAGGTTCAAGACCCAGACCTGACCCCACGATTGGCCTCCCTCCAGGATCAGTGCCACCTGGTGCTCGGTTTGACCCTTTTGGCCCTCCGGGTTCTAGACGCCCTGGGTGAGTGTAATGCATGCCTTTCTGTATAGAGCATGGTACACATCTTACAGACAAATGTCAGAGACTAACTGACTTTTTACTCTTTCCTGTCCAGGCCTGACCCCGACCATCTCCCACCTCCGGGTTATGATGACATGTTCATGTGATGTCCGATGCCTCATATTGCCTTTTAATCCTCCTTCTTTTGCTTTGCACTATTTGCTTTGTTTAAATGAATCGATGTCCAGCGTGGTATTTCTAAAGGACTCTAAAGCACCGTTTGGTGTTTAGGTGCATTAAGACTGGACTTATGTTACAAGTGTAGGTAAAGGCGTTAGAGAACAATCGCCTGTTCAGGGGAAGGTTGGTCTGGCATGATGGATGATCACTAATGTTTCTAGGTTCATTAGATCCAAACTTGAATGTTTGATCATGTTTAAAAGAGTGTTCCATGTCTGGGTTGTGTGTGAACATCTGGGGCTGACTAATGTTTGTAGGTAGCCTTAAAAAAGAAATTGGGGTTGATTTACTAAAACTGGAAAGCGCAAAATCTGGTGCAGCTGTGCATGGTAGCCAATCAGCTTCTAACTTCAGCTTGTTCAATTAAGTTTTGAAAATAAAACCTGGAAGCTGGTTGGCTACACTGTACAGCACCACTAGACTTTGCACTCTCCAGTTTTAGTAAATCAACCCAACTGTCCTCACATAACACTTTGCAGACTGCAAACATGAATCGAATGCTTAGAATTAGCACTTACTGATGCTAACCTGGCAAAGCAATCTATTAAGCCTTTTGTTGTAGTTTCCTTCAACCTTTTAAATCTTCCGGGAATGGAGGCTTCCTGTAGCATACAGCCCACACTTCTCCCCCTGACATCACCAGGGTGTCTGACTGCTGCCTGTGAAGCCTCCTTCGCTTTGTTATCGACAGCAGAGAACATGCTGAGTTTTCTCTGCCTGTGCAGAGTATTGAAAATCACCTTATTTTCAAAGAGCACGCATTCTGAGTGGTGTTTAAAGTAATTTTTATGTGTTTTGTTTTACGTGTTTAGAAGTTTGTACTTCATTTTTGCTGTTTCATTAAATGTAGAGATTTGTAAATTAGCTACTACAACCATTTTGCCTAACTGATTAAAGAAATGTTAAAGTGGAATTAAAGGCTACATATAAATCTGCTTGAGAACACTGCTTCCCCCCTCGTCCTACCTATGCTGTAACAAAAGGGAAGTTTCGAAAAGCGTTACCGCCCCAGGAGCAGCACATCCTCCCGCTGACGTCACCTCCGGTCCGATGCCATCGTGTGTTCCACGGTGGTCGTCCATTTCCTGGAACTGCCACTGATGAGGGATGCTCAGCCGAGTCCCCACGCTCAGCCGAGTCCCCACGCTCAGCCGAGTCCCCACGCTCAGCCATGGATCATTTCTATACATGCCTGCTTGTGTCTACTAATATGTGAGTTGCCAGTTTTTGCGCTTTTAATAGATCAAGGTGACTTAATATTGCACTTAGTCTGGCACCCCCATATGTTTCTCTCTTACCTTCCTATGCTGTATTCTCCTGGTAAATAAAATCTGTGCATATAACGTGGCTGTAAAGGCTAAGAGTTTTTTACCTTAATGCATTTTCAGGCATTAAGGTTAAAAAAAAAAAAAAAACGTTCAATGTCCGCTTCCCTCAGCCCCGCTAAATACTTACCTGAGCCTGATCTCGATCCAGCGCTTTGCCTCTATCTCTCCCTCCTCACTGGACTCGGTGAGATCAGCGGGAGCCATTGGCTCCTGCTGCTTTCAATCAAATAAAGTGACGCGGGGGGGCGCACTGTGTGTCAATAGACAGACACACACACACAGCGCGGCTCAGGATCGAGCCTGCATTAGTGCCCCCATAACAAGTGACTTACTATGGGGGCAGGAGCGCCAGGGGGCACCTCAGAAGAAGAGGCTCGGGGCTGCTCTGTGTTTATCTAAAAATAAAAATCTTTTACAATCACTTTAATTCGATTCGCTCTGCTCTGGTCACATGATGTAGAAGCTCCGCTAACCCCTGTGTCATGGAGCTGCTGCTGCAGGGGAGAGGAGGGGGCGTCAACAATCTGTGGGCAATCAAAGCCTCCCAAATTTGTTGTCGAGCACTCCATGGC
Organism: Aquarana catesbeiana; assembly: GCF_042186555.1. NCBI lineage: Eukaryota > Metazoa > Chordata > Amphibia > Anura > Ranidae > Aquarana > Aquarana catesbeiana. The sequence continues at coordinate 20,716,087 of NC_133335.1, forward strand.
ACCGAGCAGCTGGAGCCTCTGCACCACATAACTGGACCAGAGCGGAATCAAATAATGTATTAGTTTTTTACCAGCAGTATACAGCATAGGTAGGAGTAGGGGGAAGCAGCAGAGCTTCATGTAGCCTTTACTTCGACTTTAACCCTTCACCACTATATTTAAAATTTAATATAAAAAATCTCTGAAGTTCGACATAAAGCGGAGCTCCGCCGAAAAGAAAAAAAAATTAAAAGTCAGCAGCTACAAATACTGCAGCTGCTGACTTTTAAAATATGGACACTTACCTGTCCAGGGTGCCCGCGATGTCCTCACCCGATCTGTCCTTCGGTTCTGGGTGGAGGCGCTGCCATCTTCAGTAAGGGAATCAGAAAGTGAGGCCTTGCGGCTTCACAGACTGGTTCCGTACTGCGTGTCCTGACTGGTCCCTGCTGTCTTCTGGGACCTGTGTGTCTCCCAGAAGACGGGGGGACAGAGGAGGGGCTGGACATGGCGTAGTTTGCTGCAGATTCTGCGGCGATCTATTGCCAGAAGTGGGAGCAAATACCTGGATTAGGCAGGTATCTGCTCCACCCCCCCCCCCCGAAAGGTGCCAAATGTGACACCGGAGGGGGGGAGGAATCTGATAAGCGGAAGTTCCATTTTTGGGTGGAACTCCGCTGCTAAGATAAAATATCCTTTACACAGGGAGTGCATTGTTTTCAGTGAGTTTCTCACCTTCTAGTTCATTATGAAAAGGAACAGTAAAGCACAATCATTGTGTAGCACTGAAAAGGAAGAAGCAGAACCTGCCAATGTAATGGGCAAATATGGCTGCCCCGTGTACATATAGGATTAAACATTATATATAGAAACAAGATAACTTTACATTAAACCGATCTCTTTTACAGGTATAACAAGGTTGACAAGACTGTATTGCTCTATAAAAATGTATAATTATCTCTTAACTGTCGGGTGATTGTAAATATTCTAGTAGAAAAATGTATAAAGGTTAATAAAGGAAAAAAAAAAAGTTGCAGAACCAAAATATTGTGCTTTTTCACCTTTATTAAAAACCAATGGCAAGATACATTGATATGGGATCCTTGGCTTCAATGACAGTGCTGGTATCATGAATGCAGACTTTCTGTATATTACACGCAATCTGCAAGAGATCGATCAAATCCACTTGCAGTATGGATTTCTTATTGCACTGCCTTGACCTGTAAGTGCCGATCTGTTTCTACAGTTTAGTGTATCTAGAGATTCTGGCTAGCCCTTCGTTCGTTCTTTGGCTATGCGATCTATTAAATAAATAAAATGGCTCATCACAGATCCATCATTAGAGGGTAAGTAACTTTTCAGACTTTGGACCCCTCCACCCACCTCCATACCTAACAACAAGTTTGTGCCATTGTGTTTACATCCTGGTGCCTTGCCCTCATTCTCCTGTCTGTATGTAGTAGAAGCCCATAGACATCTATGAAGTCGTCTCCAGCTTTTGTGGGGGTTCTACTGCACACATGCAAAGTGGCTGGTCTGCAGGATGTAAATGTTGTGATGGTCTGCGGCTATAAGAACTCAAGAAGTGCGATATTATCACATTACCTCTGCACGTAGGAGGTAGAGAGTAGCAGTTTCCATAAGGGGATTCTCACACACTTTGCTTTATGACAGATCTCTTTTACCAAGAGGGGTTATTGACTGCTGTGGCAATTTCAGAGACAGTGGCGAAGTAGAATAAATTGCCTAAATACTAAATGTTATGTCACACTACTGATCCATTTGCTCATGAGGATTTGCCATCTATAGGATCGCTGAAAACAGCAGGCAGCATACACTACTTCAGTGGTCTCCAAACTAAAGCCTGAGGGCCAGATGCGGTCACTGTCCGGCCCTTAGTGCACTGTTTCTCCCACTGATACAAGGCACTCTTCCTCTCACTGACACCAATGATGGGGCACCATTCCTCCCACTGATGCCAATGAGGGACCACCGTTCCTCCCGCTGAGGCCAATGACGGACCACCGTTCCTCCCGCTGATGCCAATGAGGGACCACCGTTCCTCCCGCTGAGGCCAATGACGGACCACCGTTCCTCCCGCTGGGGCCAGCGACGGCCCAGCGTTCCTCCCGCTGGGGCCAGCGACGGACCAGCGTTCCTCCCGCTGGGGCCAGCGACGGACCAGCGTTCCTCCCGCTGGGGCCAGCGACGGACCAGCGTTCCTCCCGCTGGGGCCAGCGACGGACCAGCGTTCCTCCCGCTGGGGCCAGCGACGGACCAGCGTTCCTCCCGCTGGGGCCAGCGATGGACCAGCGTTCCTCCCGCTGGGGCCAGCGATGGCCCAGCGTTCCTCCCGCTGGGGCCAGCGACGGGCCAGCGTTCCTCCCGCTGGGGCCAGCGACGGGCCAGCGTTCCTCCCGCTGGGGCCAGCGACGGCCCAGCGTTCCTCCCGCTGGGGCCAGCGACGGCCCAGCGTTCCTCCCGCTGGGGCCAGCGACGGCCCAGCGTTCCTCCCGCTGGGGCCAGCGACGGCCCAGCGTTCCTCCCGCTGGGGCCAGCGACGGCCCAGCGTTCGGCCAGCGACGGCCCAGCGTTGGCCCAGCGTTCCTCCCGCTGGGGCCAGCGACGGACCACCGTTCCTCCCGCTAATACCAATGATGGGACATTGATTACTTCCACTAATACCAATGATGGGACATTGATTACTTCCACTGAAATCGGGCATTGTCTACTCCCACTGGCCACAGTCCAGATCCCTTAAAGTCTGAATGATAGCAAATTGGCCCTTTATTTAGACAGATTGGAGACCCCTGCACTACTTTCTCACTGGCTGGATAAGTCAGTCATTGCCTTATGGAAGTATAGTTGAGCTTTTGTATTTGTCATGCCAAACTGGATTACCATAGCACTGAATACCCCCTTTGTTTTAACTACACGTGATGCCTGCCGTGTAGATATTAATCCAGCTGGTCAAAAATAATTGTTTTGTAATTTATGATTAAATCTAAATAACATTTTGACATTAAGAGTGATTGGATTAATGCAAGCAGCTTTGCTCTTTGTGTTGCATCAGAGTTGTCTCAGTAATTCAATCCAAAAAAAAACAATTGGTTGAAAAATCATTGCACAGGTAGCCGGATTTAGAAGCGTCGTCACCAAGACTTGTAGCAGGAAACACTACAGCTCAGGGCACAGAGCTACACAGGCAGGAGGCCATGGGCTTCCTAAAGCTGATCTCCAGGCAGTACAGATGTTACATAGAGCGCTCCTTTGCCCAGCATGCACCCAAAAGATTTTTTTTTTTTATTTCGATACCTGGCTTTCAGGCTGAGATCATCTTGTCTTTCTTCCCTGTGACTTTACACGGGGTTACAGGACAATCTGCAGGGCACTTTTTTATAAGCACACCCTGCAAGGCTACAAGTCTGTGGTCTGGCTCTGGCAGTCAGCGGGTGGTGCAGAGAGCACAGAACTGCCCTGTCATCACTGAGGCATCACTGTGAGAGAAGAGCACACTGCAATGTCTCTCCCATGGGTGCCTCACTCTCGCCTGTCGGTGTCCCGAGCACCTAGGCAACTGGACACTGCACAGAGGAGCAGAGAGCGGGAGAGCAGGGTGTAGTATGGGCGTTCAACCTGGGGCCCTCCAGCTGTTTCAGAACTACAAGTCCCATGAGGCATTGCAAGGCTGACATTTTACAAGCATGACTGCCAAAGGCAGAGGCACAATGCGACTTGTAGTTCCACAACAGCTGGTGGGCCACAGGTTGAGCATCCACTACTGTAGCTGGATGGGGAGAAGCAGAGTGAACTCTGCCAGCAGCAGATGGGAACTTTCTATTACAGACAGTGCTGACTAGATAACATAGCTCCCAACTGTCCCTGATTTCAAGGGACTGTCCCTGATTTGGAGCAATGTCCCTCTGTCCCTCATTCCTCCTCATTTGTCCCTCATTTTGGTCTGATCTATAGAGTTGTATACAAAATGCACTTTTTATCTATCAAAAAGTGTTTTCCAGTGCTAAACCTTTCATCGGATTTCTAAATTGCTGCATTTGTAAATTCCAAAAGCCAATATAAAGGAATAGTAGTGGTAAAAAAAGCACTTGTGGGTTTAACCAATCTTTTTTTTTTGTACAATTCTCCTTTTAAGGGGGCGTGGCAAGGGGTGTGTCCTATGCCTGCATACTTTTGCTGATAGGTGTCCCTCATTCCCATCTCAAAGTTGGGAGGTATGAGATAACGTCAACACTTCCTGCATAGAACTACAAGGGGACAGTGAGGTGACCACCCAGCACATAGACAGCAGGCTAAGGTAACTGGTCTCCAGAGCAGGAAGTAACTGTTTGTTTGTTTTTAATCAATGGCAACCTTTGATGACAATGTGGCCGAGACTGAGACATGCTGCAAATGCATAGCAAATTGAAGTCTTGCACACTTTTTATGTCGTTATAATATATTCTGATTTCTGCTTTGTGGATGTTTTGTAATGCCCTTTCCTCTTGGTGAAAATGCTGCTTTCTGCCTCCTATTGCAGTGTTCTTTGCTGGCATAGCTGAGTAACAGTCACACCCCTAAGCACAAGTGTCCCCACACAGTACTGCAGACCAGACCTATGTGACTGATCGGACCAGTGGGTTTTTTTTTGCTGGTGCCTATTAAACTGCAGTCCTATTTTAGATGTCCTAACAGGAAAGAGAAGGTAAGGCTATGATAGAGGTTATTAGTAAAATGTCTGTCTTGGCCTGGGTTCACACTAGTGTGTGCGGAGCACTGCATGTGATTCGCACCGTATTCTTGTGCACATCACATGTGATAGCTGTGCAGTGCGATTTAAACCATGCATTTTGGACCCTTTTTTTTTTTTTTTTTTTTTCCCCCGCACCTGAATCGCATCACATGCAATGCGATTCTAGCAATCGCACTCAGTTTTGTGCTCTGTTTCAGGGTGTCGTTAATCTAATATTGACACCCGCAGCAGATCACATGGACGCTGTGCGATTGCTTTGCAGTGCAATGCGGGGGGGAAACACAGCGAATCTTGTGCGTTTCCCGCACCGCAACCGTGTGAACCAGGGCTGACTGTGCTTTTTAATTCTGTGACTTCATTTGGGCGTTGTACCATCATTTGTGCCTGGGGTTCAGCTTTAAAGTTAAATCTATAAATTTTATGTAGTTATCAGCAGCTCCTTTATATTAAAGGGAACCTGTTGCAGCCAAGAGTGCTGCCCTTTACTAGAGTCTGTATCGCTCCCATAAGTAGGGCTGGTTCCAGAGCAGACCACACAAGCATAATACATGGTGATGTGCCTATTTTAGAATCAGCACCTCTTCTGGGAGTCAAACAGCGGCAGCCTCCAACACAAGATAACAGGTACCCTATTGAGGGGCTGTGGGAGACATTTCTAAAATTAGGGCAAGCTGAAAGCTGGGCAATTTCTGTGATGTGCATTATTATTAAAGAGTAACTTCACTTTTGTTGAGAGAAAAAAAAAAAAAAAAACACACCCCTCTGTGTGATCTGTGTACATTGCAGGGATTTTAAACACTTTTTTGCAGATTCCTACCTTTTTGTTATATAAGAAATATCTGTTTCTCTGTGTCAGTGTTCAGAGTGGCTCTGTATGGGGGGGATTTTATAGTTATCAATCAGCTGCTGCACCTGCAGGGCTCTCAGGAAAGCTGCAAGGTCTGCATCCCTTTTTAAATTTGATTTTCGTTTGAGAGTATCACACCAAAATGACATTTTAGTTGCAGGGGATGCCAAAAACCTGATTTGCATCTTAGTGCAGACTTCTGGGAAAATGAGTGAGCCAATCACACAAGCAGGGACATCTCTGGGGGGCGTTCTGTATACAGAACACCTCCAGGTAGCCATATTTCATTGCATTTTACAGAAAATTACAGCACTGCAGATTAAAAAGGAAAGGTCATTTTAATTAACATTCAGTTACCATATGTCTTATGTGGCAATTATATGCGCTATATTTTTTTATTTGCTAATTTTTGTACCCACGAAAGTGGAGTTACCCTTTAAAGCATATCTAAATCTAAAAATGAATATTTAACATTTTGCAGCTTACCAATCTTTAGGCCACATGCACACTGGGTATTTATCCTGTGTGCATCCAATCCCATCGTTTTCGCGTGCCATCGAGGCAGAGCTGGAGCAGTCAGTTCTGTTGCCTGCAGACTGTCAAAGTTTAGAACAGACCGAAATTCACTGTGGCTGGACACGGTACCTGCATACCAAGCATATATTCCTGGACGCATACGGCAAAAACACGAATACCACCCGGTACAGTGTCCAGCCGCAGCACATTTCAGCCTGTCATAGACTGACAGTCTGCAGACAGCTATACACCAGTGTGCATGTGGCCTTAGATGTTAGGCTGCATTCGTTTTCTTTTTTTCACCTGCTCATCCTGCCAGTAACAAAACCCTCACTCATTATACTGCTGTACTTTATGAAGGATGCAGTGTTATCATATTCGGTTGCTTTCCTGATTTGGACTGGAAACATGTCCTGCCTTCTTTTCCATTATATAGAGGGTGGTGAGATTTGTAGTTCACAGAAGACAGGGTGGCGTATCAATAACATGGTTTGATATTTTAGTTCAGCTTCCAGCAGTGGTCTCCAAACTGTGGCCCGGGGGCCAGATGTAGCCCTTTGTTTGTCTTTATCCGGCCCTTGGGACACTATTCCTCCCACTGACATCAACAAGGGGGTGCTATTCCTTCCACTGACATCAACAAGGGGGTGCTATACCTCCCACTGACCCCAACGATGGGGGCGCTATTCCTCCCGCAGCCGACAAGGATGGGGGTGTTATTCCTCCCGCAGCCGCCAACAATGGTGACACTATTCCTCCTGCTAACAATGGGGGCGCTATTCCTCCCGATAACGATGGGCGCGCTATTCCTCCCACTAACAATGAGGGCACAATTCCACCCACTAACAATGGGGGCGCTATTCCTCCCGCAGCCGCCAACGATGGGGGCGCTTTTCCTCCTGCCAACGATGGGGGCGCTATTCCTCCCGCAGCTGACAACGATGGGGGCGCTATTCCTCCCACAGCCGCCAACAATGGTGACACTATTCCTCCTGCTAACGATGGGGGCGCTATTCCTCCCGCTAACGATGGGTGCGCTATTCCTCCCACTAACAATGAGGGCACAATTCCACCCACTAACAATGGGGGCGCTATTCCTCCCGCAGCCGCCAACGATGGGGGCGCTTTTCCTCCTGCCACCGATGGGGGCGCTATTCCTCCCGCAGCCGACAACGATGGGGGCGCTATTCCTCCCACAGCCGCCAACAATGGTGACACTATTCCTCCTGCTAACGATGGGGGCGCTATTCCTCCCGCTAACGATGGGCACGCTATTCCTCCGGCTAACAATGAGGGCACAATTCCACCCGCTAACGATGGGGTCGCTATTCCTCCCGCAGCCGCCAACGATGGAGGCGCTATTCCTCCTGCCAACGATGGGGGCGCTATTCCTCCCGCAGCCGCCAACAATGGTGACACTATTCCTCCCGCTAACGATGGAGGCGTTATTCCTCCCGCTAACGATGGGGGCGCTATTCCTCCCGCTGAGGCCGACGACGGGGCGCTATTTCTTCCCCTAGTGCATGTTTACCTGTGCTAGGGGGAGGAATTCTTTGCATTGCTTACTCCTACTGACACAAGGACAATTTCTACTTTTAATGGCCACATTCCACCCCCCCACCCCCAACCTAAAAGGCTAAAGCACAGTAAACTGGCCCTTTGTTTAGAAAGTTTGGAGTCCCCAGGCTTACAGGAAGCAACAAGGATTTATTAAAGGCAAATAGACTGCACTTTGCAAGTGCCGTTACCCCAGAGCTTAGTAATTGAGGGAAGGGACTTCCCTCATCCAATCATGTGCAAGCAAAATGCATTTTTTTTTTCATTTTCCCTTGCATGTGATTGGGTATTCTTTGCAGAGTGAAGCTTCGCCTCATTTACTAAGTTCTACATTAGAGCAACTGCACTTGCAGAGATGCAACAGCACTTGCAAAGTGCACAATTCAATTGCCTTTAGTAAATCTACCCCTATATTTCTGGCAAGTATTTTCTGTGCCCACTGAAAATGTTCTTAGCCTGAAAAAATAAAAATAAAAAACGAAAGCAGCCACAAGTATACAAGAAAAAGAACCGCTGCTCCAGGTGTATAAAGATAAGGCTGATTGGAGTATCTTGCAGAGTTCTAGCCCCGGCCCCCCTCCATAGGAAACTTGGAAAGAAGAAAGAAATGGCTGCACATCCAGAACTTCTGATTGCCTTTTATTTTGTTTCACAAAGATAACACCAAAGACACCAAACTGTGGTCACGTAGAGGCGTTTCACGCATACATCTTGTGCTTAATCATGATTAAGCACAAGATGTATGTGTGAAAAGCATCTACGTGACCACAGTTTGGTGTCTTTGGTGTTATCTTTGTGAAACAAAATAAAAGGCAATCGCAAGTTCTGGATGTGCAGCCATTTCTTTCTTCTTTCCACCTCACCCAAGGACGGGGAAGCTACAAAATAAATTTTTTTGCTATGTATGTTACTAAAGCATGTGGCATTTACAACACATACAAAGTTTAAGCTGTAACGGGCACATCTTTGAAATGTAGAGTTTTCAGATTTTTATCTTGCCCTGATTTTATAAATGTCTGACTCCCCACCATGCCAGCCAAGCCTCAACTGCCAGAGACCTGCGAGCTGGCAAAGCCAAATGGATGCAGTTTAGGCTCAGTCATAAATTCAATCTGTGCTAAAGCAGGATTTATTGATAAGAAATCCTGGTCAACATTCTTTTAATCGGAACATTCACATTCAACAGCACAGGTTGACAACCTGCAGCTCGACAGCCGGTGTGGTACTGCAAATGCACCAGCAGTCGTGGAGCTTATTGCTATCAACCTGTTTTACAGTGCATCTAGAAATAATTCTCTCTCCCCCTCCCCCAGCGTCACTGACATCGAAACAGCAGGAACCTCTCAGGACGGAATACTCTGGCCTCATTAAACATTAATGCCTCTATAGCAGAATATTTGCTCATCTAAATCATTAACCCGTGTCGGCATATTTGAAATGTCCTTGGTGCTCTTAAGGCTCGTGCCCTTGGTGGGTAATATTGTTAGTCATCTCCATCACTTCATGTTCTACCAGCACCTGACCACCTTCTGTGGTCATCTGTCTCATTCTCAGGTTGAGAGAACCATATTTTGTCCTGGGCCCTCTGGCCACGCTGAATTTCCTTCTCCGGTATAGTTCCCCCTTACAGATGGAGATCATGAGTAGTATGGAAAGGAGAGTGCCCCCTAACGTGAGAAGGCCCAGGCCTGCGATGATGCACTTGTCTAGGTTGGAGCCCAGGTGTGCATAATAGAGTTCTAGTCGTTCCATCTCACGGGCAGACACAGAATCGGGGCTCACTCGTACCTCCCGTGGTATGGTGTAGGCTATGGCCACCAGAATAATGCCACTAACCAGCAGTACTAAGGAACAGATGAAACCGTAATCTATGGAATGGCTTGCCGGCTCAGGTTCTCGACTGTCCTCGGAGTGAGGAGATCCATTCTCTTTCCCCCATCCCCTCACCTCCGATACAGGACTCGACTGCAAGGCATCCCGTGACTCTTGGCCAAAACTGGTCTCCCCGATCTCCTCGTAGGATGGGTTCTCAAATCCTCTGACGGTACCTGAACTCTCTGGGCGAGCGTGGCCATCTGCATTATGTCTTCTGCTGATGTCACTTAGCTCCAAGGAGTGAGGAGAAGCCATTGACCGAAGGTGGTCCTGCTCATCCTGGGCTTACAAGATTGCATCAGATGGCAGCTGAGAGGAAAGGTAGAAAATACGTTGAAATAAATTAAATTATGAAAAAAAACGTGTTTTACAATAAATGATCATTCCCTTTAGTTCCTTTTTAAATGTTTCCCCATGCTTCACATCTGTGTACTTGACCATACGGTAAACAATGTAATCTATTGATTATTACATGGACTGTTATTGATTCCTATGGCGCTAGTGTCTTCCACGCCACTGTAGTCAATATAAGAAAAAAAAGCAGCTTTTAAGTGGAACTCCAGCCAAAACTTTATGTGAAGAGTTAGAACATATATGTGCTGATGACCTATCACATACACTATATTGCCAAAAGTATTGGAACGCCTGCCTTTACACGCACATAAACTTTAATGGCATCCCAGTCTTTGTAGAGCTCAATATTGAGTTGGCCCACCCTTTGCAGCTATAACAGCTTCAACTCTTCTGGGAAGGCTGTCCACAAGGTTTAGGAGTGTGTCTATGGGAATGTTTGACCATTCTTCCAGACGCGCATTTGTGAGGCCAGGCACTGATGTGGACAAAAAGGCCTGGCTCACAGGCTCCGTTCTAATTCATCACAAAGGTGTTCTATCGGCTTGAGGTCAGGACTCTGTCAGGTTCCTCCACCCCAAACTCGGTCATCCATGTCTTTATGGACCTTGCTTTGTGTACTGGTGCGCAGTCATGTTGAAACAGGAAGGGGCCATCCCCAAACTGCAGGCCAGTCAAGTTCCTGCACCTCAAACTCGCACATCCATGTCTTTATGGACATTGCTTTGTGCACTAGTCCAAATCATTTGGTGGAGGGGGATTATGGTGTGGGGTTGTTTTTCAGGGGTTGGGTTTGGCCACTTAGTTCCAGTGAAGGGAACTCTTAAGGCTTCAGCATAACGAGACATTTTGGACAATTTCATGCTCCCAACTTTGTGGGAACAGTTTGGGGATGGCCCCTTCCTGTTCCAACATGACTGCGCACCAGAGCACAAAGCAAGGTCCATAAAGACATGGATGAGCGAGTTTGGGGTGGAGGAACTTGACTGGCCTGCACAGATTCCCGGTAAATGGTAATGGATCTCTTGTTTTTTTTTTTCTATTATCAAAGGAAACCTGGCCCAACATAATGAAAAATTTTTTTTTTTTAATTTAGCTGTATATTTCTTGTTACTACCATGACCTACCACCAAAAGAACAACTCAAAAAAAATTCTCCTGCTTCTGACGATCACAGAGATGCCACATATGTGTATGTTAGTTGTACCCATAGTACAGCCCAGAAGCAATAGTGCGCATTTTGCTTTTTATTATCCTAAAACTCTAATGCTAATTTTTTTTTTTTAAAAAAAAGGTGTTTACAGTCTGCCCAAAGTATACTGACCCCGACCTTTGACCCTCACTTGACCCAGACACTAACCCTGGCACTGACCTAGATGAAACCTTGATCTAGGTATTTTGTCTTTATTTTATTTTTATTTTTTTTTCACACAGTTGTTTTTCTCTTTCTCTACAAGGAGAGAGATACAATGTATCTTTCCTTTCCATTCACAGAGAGAGAAACACAGGGGGCAGGCATCACAGTGACCAATCAGAGGCTATCACAGCGATCAGGTGACCCAGAACCAGGATTTTCGGGTACCAATCGTTCATATGGGTCCGGGGTCTCCCATTCTGTGCTGGGAGCGTGCTGTGTGGCGCACACCCAGCACAAAGACCGATACAAATATATATGGCCCCACAGAAAAAAAAAAGCCCAGTCCAGTGAGGCCGCATGTATACGCACTGTCAGCGTCAAGAGGTTAAGATTAAGCCTAATGCCAAGTCTATCACTTGTCAAATGGCAGAACAGCATAGGCGTGCACACAGGATGTGCCTGGGCACACCCTAATCCTATGCCTGTAAATGTGTAACACAAGCAGTTACATATATGTTTGCATGCATTTTTGCTTCTCCTCCACTCAGGATCCTCACCTGATGATCACTCCTGGTCTGCATACTTGTTCCAGGGCAGTAACAAAGCCATTGGATCAGCACAACCCCCGGCAGCTAGCATTTTTAAAATAAGAGAGGTGTCAATGGACCCTACCTTACTTATTTCTGCACAATATTCCATTCAAATCAAATATTTGAACATACAGTTATTGCAGCCATTTGCTAAAATCATTTAGTTCATTTTTTTCCCTCGAGAGTGCCGGTTCACACAGGGGCGACTTGTCAGGCGACCTAGCCGCCTGACAAGTCGCCTCCCGTTCTGTACAATGGAACCGTTCTAATAGGAGCTACGCAAGTCACTCCGACTTAGAAAAAGGTTCCTGTACTACTTTGGGGGCGACTTGGGGCGACTTGCATAGACTTCTATACAGAAGTCGTTTTGCAAGTCGCCGTGGCAGTCGTGTGCAGTTCGCCTCGGTGAGGCGACCTGCAAGTTGTGCAGCCCCTGTGTGAACCGGGGCTTAATGTAAACACAGCACCCCATATTAACAGAAAAACACAGAATTGTTGACATTTTTGCAGATTTATTAAAAAAAGAAAAACTGAATATCATATTGTCCTAAGTATTCAGACCCTTTGCTGTAACACTCATATATTTAACTCAGGTGCTGTCCATTTCTTCTGATCATCCTTGAAATGGTTCTACACCTTCATTTGAGTCCAGCTGTGTTTGATTATACTGATTGGACTTGATTAGGAAAGCCACACACATGTCTATATAAGACCTTACAGCTCACAGTGCATGTCAGAGCAAATGAGAATCATGAGGTCAAAGGAACTGCCTGAAGAGCTCAGAGACAGAACTGTGGCAAGGCACAGATCTGGCCAAGGCTACAAAAAAAATTTCTGCTGCACTTAAGGTTCCCTCTGCTACAGAGCATCCATCTTCTTTCCGGGTATCGTGGCTTCAGCGCTGTGATTGGCCGGAGCCACAATGACGTCACTCCCACGCATGCGCACAGGAGCCGCCAATAATGGCATATCGCCGTTAGCAGCGGCATGCTCAGTGCGCCTGCGCGCCGCTCGTAGACAGCGGTGCCTGTCTTTTTGCAAATATCTCCTAAACTGTGTAGGTTTAGGAGATATTTCTTGAACCTGCAGCTAAGCCTTAATCTAGGCTTACCTGTAGGTCAAAGTGGTCTGTAAGGGTTTACAACCACTTTAAATGGAAGACATTTGGGACGACCAGAACCCTTCCTAGAGCTGGCCGTCCGGCCAAACTGAGCTATCGGGGGAGAAGAGCCTTGGTGAGAGAGGTAAAGAAGAACCCAAAGATCACTGTGGCTGAGCTCCAGAGATGCAGTCGGGAGATGGGAGAAAGTTGTAGAAAGTCAACCGTCACTGCAGCCCTCCACCAGTCGGGGCTTTATGGCAGAGTGGCCCGACGGAAGCCTCTCCTCAGTGCAAGACACATAAAAGACCGCATGGAGTTTGATAAAAAAACACCTGAAGGACTCCAAGATGGTGAGAAATAAGATTCTCTGGTCTGATGAGACCAAGATAGAACTTTTTGGCCTTAATTCTAAGCGGTATGAGTGGAGAAAACCAGGCACTGCTCATCACCTGTCCAATACAGTCCCAACAGTGAAGCATGGTGGTGGCAGCATCATGCTGTGGTGGTGTTTTTCAGCTGCAGGGACAGGACGACTGGTTGCAATCGAGGGAAAGATGAATTCGGCCAAGTACAGGGATATCCTGGACGAAAACCTTCTCCAGAATGCTCAGGACCTCAGACTGGGCCGAAGGTTTACCTTCCAACAAGACAATGACCCTAAGCACACAGCTAAAATAACGAAGGAGTGGCTTCACAACAACTCCGTGACTGTTCTTGAATGGCCCAGCCAGAGCCCTGACTTAAACTCAATTGAGCATCTCTGGAGAGACCTAAAAATGGCTGTCCACCAACGTTTACCATCCAACCTGACAGAACTGGAGAGGATCTGCAAAGAGGAATGGCAGAGGATCCCCAAATCCAGGTGTGAAAAACTTGTTGCATCTTTCCCAAAAAGACTCATGGCTGTATTAGATCAAAAGGGGGCTTCTACTAAATACTGAGCAAAGGGTCTGAATACTTAGGACCATGTGATATTTCAGTTTTTCTTTTTTAATAAATATGCAAAAAAGTCAACAATTCTGTGTTTTTCTGTCAATATGGGGTGCTGTGTGTACATTAATGAGGAAAAAATGAACTTAAATGATTTTAGCAAATGGCTGCAATATAACAAAGAGTGAAAAATTTAAGGGGGTCTGAATACTTTCTGTCCCCACTGTACATCAATGATCATGTATCCAGTAATAGAAGCAGACTTATTAATCAGGCAGTGTAGCTAACAGGGGCAATAGGTTTAATTTTTCATCATCTCCAAGCAGTGAAAGTTGAATGCTGCTCTTTGCCTTCCTAATACGTATGTTTTTTATTTTTATCCCTTTGCTATATCCTAATCCTCAGCAATAAACAATCATCTTTCATTACTGTAACTGCACTAAGCTGCTTGCTGATTGGCTGCTGTCATTAATCTGGAGCCTTGCACAGAAGGGTAGTGATGTCAGGAGTCAGCTGGAGCTGTCCATTCAGCACCACATTACAAACCGGGGCTATCCTCCACAATACACATCTATCCATTCACCACCACATTACAATCCAGGGCTATCCTCCACAATACACATCTATCCATTCACCACCACATTACAAACCGGGGCTATCCTCCACAATACACATCTATCCATTCACCACCACATTACAAACCGGGGCTATCCTCCACAATACACATCTATCCATTCACCACCACATTACAAACCGGGGCTATCCTCCACAATACACATCTATCCATTCACCACCACAAACCAGGGCTATCCTCCACAATACACATCTATCCATTCACCACCACAAACCAGGGCTATCCTCCACAATACACATCTAACCATTCACCACCACAAACCAGGGCTATCCTCCACAATACACATCTATCCATTCACCACCACAAACCAGGGCTATCCTCCACAATACACATCTAACCATTCACCACCACAAACCGGGGCTATCCTCCTCAATACACATCTGTCCATTCACCACCACAAACCAGGGCTATCCTCCACAATACACATCTATCCATTCACCACCACATTACAAACCAGGGCTATCCTCCTCAATACACATCTATCCATTCACCACCACATTACAAACCAGGGCTATCCTCCATAATACACATCTATCCATTCACCACCACAAACCAGGGCTATCCTCCACAATACACATCTATCCATTCACCACCACATTACAAACCGGGGCTATCCTCCACAATACACATCTATCCATTCACCACCACATTACAAACCGGGGCTATCCTCCACAATACACATCTATCCATTCACCACCACAAACCAGGGCTATCCTCCACAATACACATCTATCCATTCACCGCCACACCACAAACTGGGGCTATCCTCCACAATACACATCTATCCATTCACCACCACATTACAAACCGGGGCTATCCTCCACAATACACATCTATCCATTCACCACCACATTACAAACCGGGGCTATCCTCCACAATACACATCTATCCATTCACCACCACAAACCAGGGCTATCCTCCACAATACACATCTAACCATTCACCACCACAAACCGGGGCTATCCTCCACAATACACATCTGTCCATTCACCACCACAAACCAGGGCTATCCTCCACAATACACATCTAACCATTCACCACCACAAACCAGGGCTATCCTCCACAATACACATCTATCCATTCACCGCCACACCACAAACTGGGGCTATCCTCCACAATACACATCTATCCATTCACCACCACATTACAAACCGGGGCTATCCTCCACAATACACATCTATCCATTCACCACCACAAACCAGGGCTATCCTCCACAATACACATCTAACCATTCACCACCACAAACTGGGGCTATCCTCCACAATACACATCTAACCATTCACCACCACAAACCGGGGCTATCCTTCACAATACACATCTGTCCATTCACCACCACAAACCAGGGCTATCCTCCACAATACACATCTATCCATTCACCACCACATTACAAACCAGGGCTATCCTCCACAATACACATCTATCCATTCACCACCACATTACAAACCAGGGCTATCCTCCATAATACACATCTATCCATTCACCACCACAAACCAGGGCTATCCTCCCCAATACACATTTATCCATTCACCACCACAAACCAGGGCTATCCTCCACAATACACATCTATCCATTCACCACCACATTACAAACCAGGGCTATCCTCCATAATATACATCTATCCATTCACCACCACATTACAAACCAGGGCTATCCATTCACCACCACATTACAAACCGGGGCTATCCTCCACAATACACATCTATCCATTCACCACCACAAAACAGGGCTATCCTCCATAATACACACCTGTCCATTCACCACCACATTACAAATCAGGGCTATCCATTCACCACCACACCACAAACCAAGGCTATCCTCCACAATACACATCTATCCATTCACCTCCGCTATACAAATATCACCAGGGCTATCCAGCATAACACACCACTCTCCATCCACCACACTATCAATGGTGGAACTCTGCACCCTACACCTCTACACAAAGCATGCCCGCTGCCCCCAGACACGTACACAAATCACACATGTGCTGATGGAAGGATTGTACACAGAAGAAAGCAGGCACTCCTCTTACATTGATGAAGACTGATCGGGGGGGTGCTGGACACCAATCCTCCATGTATTGCAAATGAAGGCGAATCATTGCTGTAGTAATAAATACAAACCACCCTCACACATAATACACCAGGAGGCATGGATGACATCAGCACAACAGTCCCTGTGGCACCTCCACCCTGCTGGGCGCTCCAACCTGACAACACACAGCAATCAACACTGCTGATGGGGGAAGGGGGACTACAGGTGCCAGGCCAGGTGCCCTCTAGGACCCTACCGGGGGGGGGGGGGGGGGGCTACAGGTCTAAGTATGCCAGGTGCATTCTGGTAACCTCCCTATGAGGGGGGACTACAATGCCAGGTGCATTCTAGGACCAACCCCAGGGGGGGGGACTACAAGTCTAAGCATGCCAGGTGCATTCTAGGACCAACCCCAGGGGGGGGGACTACAAGTCTAAGCATGGCAGGTGCATTCTAGGACCAACCCCAGGGGGGGGGGACTACAAGTCTAAGCATGCCAGGTGCATTCTAGGACCAACCCCAGGGGGGGGGGGCCACAGGTCTAAGCATGCCAGGTGCATTCTAGGACCAACCCCAGGGGGGGGGGGACTACAAGTCTAAGCATGCCAGGTGCATTCTAGGACCAACCCCAGGGGAGGGGGACTACAAGTCTAAGCATGCCAGGTGCATTCTAGGACCAACCCCAGGGGGGGGGACTACAAGTCTAAGCATGCCAGGTGCATTCTAGGACCCTCCCCAGGGGAGAATACAGGTCTATACATGCCAGGTGTATTCTGGTACCCTCCCCATCAATTAGCGGGCCAGCTGTCACATTGAGCATCATGCAACACATCGGCAGCCCCAATCTGTGTGTATGACTCCTCTTCACCATCAATCCTCCCACACAAAGGAGGACGTACAAAGCAGTCACTGCACACAATTGGACACAGATCACAATCTGGGGTCCCCCCAATCTGTACATATATATATAGACATACAGACAGTCACTGACCTGTGCACCCCCCAGGGATGGCTGGCATCCTCCCCCAGACACAATGAATCTCCACTCTCAGTAAAGGGACAGCTCTTGCTGGGCATCCACCGATGTGTGTTGCAGCGGCTCAGGCAGACGGCTGCTGTACGATGACCCCGGAGACAGCCCAGGACTCGGCTCCATCACCGACCATGTGGGAGGAGACTGGGCTCTCAGCGCCATCTACCGGCCGACTCGGGGAAGAGTGTCCCCCTGTCCTTAGTGGGGATCGCCATTTTTAAATCCCACCACAAGTGGACATTTAAAGGGGGCCGCCTCACCATCCGCCCAGGGGCCACAAGTGCACCACCCATCCTTTATCAATGCCCCAATTCTTTTCTGCATTCTCACCACCAGATGCCAGCAATGCCCTTCAGGTGGGCTCATTCTTCACCTGTCAGCTGCTGAGATCAGAAGGTTTGCAGCTGGCAGGAGAGATCTGACTATGGAGGGGCCCCTGGAACCCGCCCTGTGCTGGCTCAGGAGGGAGCTGGTAAGAACTGGGGATGGATGGAGCATACAACATTGTGTTATCATTGTGCAGTCACATCATCATCACCCCTGAGATGGGAGGGAGATTTCTCCCCCCCTCCCCCCCTATTGTACAAAGGGGGGGAGGAGACCACCAGCATGGGGGGAGAGATCCCCCCCCAACTAGGGTTGCCACATCATCCCTTTAATCCAGGACACATGAATTACACAGGTTCTGTGGATTAAGGCGGTAATTAAACTCACTTGGTGCCTTATCTGCATTAAATCAGCCTCAGAACCTGTGTAATTCATATGTGTCCTAGATTAAAGGGATGATGTGGCAACCCTACCACCAACATGGGGGGGAGAGATCACCTTCCCCCCATTGTACACAGGGGGGAGGAGGCAACCAACATGGGGGGAGAGATCACCCCCCACCATTGTACACGGGGGCAGGAGACCACCAACATGGGGGGAAAGATCACCCCTCCCCCCCATTGTATACAGGGAGGGAGGAGACCACCAACATGGGGGGGGGGATCACCCCCCCTCATTGTACACAGGGGGGAGGAGACAACCAACATGGGGGGAGAGATCACCCCCCCCATTGTACACCGGGGGGGGAAGAGACCACCAACATGGGGGGAGAGATCACCTTCCCCCCATTGTACACGGGGGGGGGGAGACCACCAACGTGGGGGGAGAGATCACCTTCCCCCCATTGTACACAGGGGGGAGGAGACAACCAACATGGGGGGAGAGATCACCCCCCCATTGTACACAGGGGGGGGGGGAGACCACCAACATGGGGGGAGAGATCACCTTCCCCCCATTGTACACAGGGGGGAGGAGGCAACCAACATGGGGGAAGAGATAACCCCCCCCCCCCATTGTACACAGGGGGGGAGGAGGCAACCAACATGGGGGGAGAGATCACCCCTCCCCCATTGTACACAGGGGGGAGGGGACCACCAACATGAGGGGAGAGATCACCCCTCCCCCATTGTACACAGGGGGGAGGAGACAACCAACATGGGGGGAGAGATCACCCCCCCATTGTACACAGGGGGGGGGGAGAGACCACCAACATGGGGGGAGAGATCACCTTCCCCCCATTGTACACAGGGGGGAGGAGACCACCAACATGGGGGGAGAGATCGCCTTCCCCCCATTGTACACAGGGGGGAGGAGACCACCAACATGGGGGAGAGATCACCTTCCCCCCATTGTACACAGAGGGGAGGAGGCAACCAACATGGGGGGAGAGATCACCCCCCACCATTGTACACGGGGGGAGGAGACCACCAACATGGGGGGAGAGATCACCCCTCCCCCCCATTGTACACAGGGGGGAGGAGACCACCCCTCCCCCATTGTACACAGGGGGGAGGTGACAAACAACATGGGGGGAAAGATCACCCCCCCCATTGTACACAGGGGGGGAAGAGACCACCAACATAGGGGGAGAGATCACCTTCCCCCCATTGTACACAGGGGGGAGGAGGCAACCAACATGGGGGAAGAGATCACCCCCCCCCCCCATTGTACACAGGGGGGGAGGAGGCAACCAACATGGGGGGAGAGATCACACACACTGTACACAGGGAGGGAGGAGACAACCAACATGGGGGGAGAGATCACCCCCCCCCCTCATTGTACACAGGGAGGGAGGAGACCACCAAGGGGGGGGGGTACATTCACATCTGACACCAGCAAAAGAGAGGGGTGTGACCAACCTCACCTATAACAACAGCGCTCATGGGGACTGAGAGATGCAAAAGGAGATTCTGTACAGCTTAACCCCCTCAATACTGGGCACCATAGGTGTGCACCCAGCCTATTGCATTAGGGGGGCTTCGGGGAGTGCAAAGCCCCTTTTTTAATTATTTTTGGATTTTTATTTATTTATTTTTTTACATTTTTTTAACTGCCTTTTGGGGGGGGGGGGGGGCTTTGGTAAAATATCAGGGTTCTAAACACACTTTTCATGTCTTACATTTAGCACTGAAAAAGGGGGACTGAGGACAGGATGGAGGCGCAGATGCTAGAACTGATCCCCCTACAGCGCAGTCAAAGGGAAGGAGGAGTTGGAAGCGCTGCAATGGGAACCGGAGGTCCGATATCTACAAAAGGCAGTACAGCCGGTCCTAATAGGACATGGGCCCGGTACAGGAGGGCAGGCTGTACTGTACAGCCGGTTCTAACAGGACATGGGCCCGGTACAGGAGGGCAGGCTGTACTGCCTTTTCATCGGCCCTGGTGCACAGGGTGATAAGGGTGTGCCCTGGCATAATTAATAATAACTGCTGCAGTAGGGAACAGACACAAAGAGATACACTCCGCATCTTTCCAAATAACTGTTCTGATTTATTTTGATGCAATTGAAGGTTTTTATACACATGATTACGTACGTATCACATGAATATTGCACTTTTATGGTAACTAGGGGCGTAACATAGGCAGGCTAATTCTAATCAGGACTAGAAAGAATGCAAACATGTAATGAAAACATTGTGAGGGCAGTGTGCAATACATACAAAATAGAATACAATTATATACAGAACTTAAACATTTCCTTTACAGTGCTCAAGCTTAGAGTCAAGATGGGACAGCTGCAGCAAAGGGGAGTATGGGTGTTTGTTTGTTTTTATATACCCCACGCTTCTTCTTTAAAGTGATTCTAAAGGTTTATTTTTTTCTAAAATAACAAACATGTCATACTTACCTCCTCCCCCCAAACCTCTTCTTCTGGCACCCTCCCTGGCGGTCTTGGTTCCTGTTCTTTTCTGCATCACTGTGGGGGACACTCCTGCAGGCTCCATCCTGAGCTGCACTGTGTGCGTCTATTGGCACACACAATGTGGCTCAGCCCCGCCTCCACTTTCAGATCACAGGATTTGATTGACAGCAGCCAATGGCTCTCGCTGCTGCCGGGCCTCCTGTGAAAGAGGGAAGAGAGGAGCAGCACTGCGGCAGAGGTGTACAGCACTGGATCGAGATCAGGCTCAGGTAAGTATTTAAGGGGGGGGGGGCTGGGAGGAGCTGACATTGAGCCTGGGTTCACACATGTGACATGCGGGAACCAAAGCTATTACAGCGCCGGCTTACGCATCACATCTCTCCCACAGGCAGCTCACACTGCCCTCTGCGAACCGCTGTGGGTGTCAATACAATGTTAATGACACCCCCAGATCGGTTCACAGATTTGGACAGGAATCGGATCCGATTCCAGCGCGGGGTAAAAAAAAAGTCCCTGCAACTTTTTTTTCTGCGAGTCCAATGCGAGTTCAGCCATACAACTGTATGGATGAACTCGCACAGCACAGACATCGCATGTGATCGGCACCCGCGGTGCAGGTGCGAATCAACTGCGATGTCTGAGATCGCACAAGTGTGAACCTGGGCTCAAAGGAGTTGTAAAGGCCGAAGGTTTTTTATCTTAATGCATTCTATGCATTAAGATAAAAAAACTTCTGTGTGTAGCAGCCTCCCCTGCAACCCTCTAATTACTTACCTGAGCCCCATCTCTCTTCAGCGATGTCCACGAATGCCTAAGCCATCTGGGACACTCTTCCTGATTGGCTGAGACACAGCCAGTGGTGGCTGGTGGGGGTTTTTGTGGGGAGGTGGCAAACAATCCACTACTGCCCTCCCCCCACGGCACTAACACAGCCCCCCACCACCACCCACTGTCCTTACCTTGGATGCAGGCGGTGAGAGCGTGGCGGGCTCAGGGAACGCTGCTCCGGTGGATGGTGTCCTCTCCTGGAGCAGCTTCCGCGGTGTCTCCTCTCTCCTCCCCCCCGGCGCTAGGCGTCCAATAGAATTGCCTGACAATTTGGCCAATCGGGAAACCTGTTTCTTACCTGCTTCCCGATTGGCCGGGAGGAGGATCAGCGTTGCAACAGAGAATTTTCCTTCGCTGTTGCAACACACCTGGGTGGGCTCCAGACGCAATGCTCTGCGTCCCGAGACCACCCTATTTTGAAGCCTATTAGAGCCTTTGGTTCTAATCAGCGCTTCAAAAAAAACCCTGACCGCTCTAATTTATATGCCCGGTGACCCGTAAGGGGCCGGACACATGAATAGGGGGTGGCAGGGGCGGCCATGGATAGATTCATGCTATGCATGAATCTATCCACTGCATATAGGGAGTGGAGAGGATAGAGGGGGGGCGCCCCTAATGGACGGGCCTTCCCTGGACACAGCAGCGGCGCCATTGGCTCTCACGGCTGTCTGTTGATCAAAGTCAGTCAACCAATCAGGGGAGAAAGGGGGTGGGTCCAGGTCGGGAGTCAGTGTCTGAATGCACACACGGAGCTGTGACTCGGCTCCAGTGCCCCCATAGGAAACTGCTGACTGTGGGGGGCTCTTCATAGGAGGGAGGGGCCAGAAGCAGCAAAGAGGGACCCGAGAAGAGGAGGATCTGGGCTGCTCTGTGCAAAACCAACTGCACAGAGGAGGTAAGTATAACATAAATAAAAAAAAAAAAAAAACAGACTTTACAACCACTTTAATTAGAAAGATTTAGGGCCTGTGTCAAAGGCATTATTTGCCATAATTTTAGGAAGCTTCTGAGCCCATTCAAAATTCATTGAGAAGAGCATCTGACCTGTAGTTTATCTTTTTCTGAAATGCATTTGACCTGCTTCAAGTTGGGTTTGCAGTTCCATAGACTTGTATGAGAAAGTGTCTGACCTATCCCAAGCTGGACACAAAAAAAAAAACAGTGTCTAAACATACACTTTACAAAAAGTAATATATACTCATCTATTTTGTTGATTTTTTAAAAAAAAACTTTTTCTATTGCTCTCCATAGTGTGAGATGCGCCAGCAGGATGAGAGGTTGTTGTCTCAGCTGAATGACCTTCATGGCAGGATTCGGGAGCACCGGCTGGAAGCTGCATTCTGGGCTAGCCGACACCCCATTCAGGAGTCACAGCCGGTAAGAGGGCGCTCCACATCGGAGGATATCGGAACCGCGGCTCATAAAGACGGCGACTCTCCGACCTCTTTACAGATTGCACTTCGGAGGAACTCTGCACCATAATTGCTCTCTAAAGCCCCGTACACACGATCGGACTTTCCGACGGGAAATGTTCGATGACAGGCTGGGGCTGGGGCTCTTTTCATTTGGAGGATCTGAATCTTTTCATCGGTCTATCAGCCTAGACCTACCTGAGTGGTGGAGTATTTTTCGATTCGACTTTGCTGAGTTTGCACCCTTCATCTCCAATATACTAGGACGGTGTGAACACAAGCGATACCACCTGGAGCGGTAATTTACCTTGATTAAAAGAAGGTGCCCAAAGGGTGGCGCTCAAGAGCTGAAATTCCACTACGTTCGTGTTTGTTGGCCGACAATTGTGTACCGTTTGTATGTAGGACAAGTTCCTGGCACGCTCCCTTTGGACAAAAGTCTGTTGGCCAACAATCCGATCGTGTGTACGAGGCTTTACAGTCAACACCAACCTGGTATGGACTCAGACTAATTGAACTCAGTATATTACAGGACTTTGTAAAAAAAGGATTGAAGATCGTTATAGGGGGGTTTAGTATCTGTGGCCTAGAAATTGGAATACCTTGCTAAAACTTTTAAGTTCAAACACTTGAATGAAGCTAACAAAAGCCCATCTGTACAGGCCTTTATTTATCATTTGTGTGTACGATGGCCATTTAGCATAACCCAATGGAACGACCTACATGCAGACACTTCACAGAAGGCATGTGCTGTATAGCGATAATGGTGTTTAGGGTTGCTAACATTGGATCAACCAGTTATGAAATAAATACCATGATGGTCCATTTTCATCCCAAACATATATTGTAATTGAATGTTATTAAAAATGACCTTTCCTTTTCAATCTGCTGCCCCTGTAATATTCTGTAAAATGCAATATGGCCACCCGGAGGTGTTCTGTACACAGATGGGATACAAAACGCCCCCCAGAAATGTAATTTCCTGCTTGTGTGATTGGCTCACTGACATTCCCAGAAGTCTGCTCTAAGATACAAGTCAGGTTCTAAGCATCCCCTGCAATATGAATTTCAGCCTTGTTGAGATACATGGGTTAAATACATCTAAAGGGGTGAAGACTCTTTTCTCATTAGAATACTGAGATGCACCAGCTGATTATGAAGAAGCAGTCACTCCCTTTCACAGGACAATATTGAACAAACAGCTTTTTTTTTAAATGCACAAAAGGTAGGAATTTGAAACAGTTTATTAAAATGTGTGCAATGTACGTCAATCATCCAAAGGGGTTTGTTAAAGTTACACCTAAAGCCATTTTTTTTTCTTTTGAAAGCATGAGAAATAGTTAAAGCGGAGATCTGGCCAAAATATGACTTTTAAGATAAAAATACCCCTAGAATACTCATGCCCCGTGCAATGTAACAAAGGTATGCTGTAAACTATGCCCAGTTTTCTATTTGTGCAGAATCGTTTTCTTACTTAGTGAAGTTCCTGCACAGTGCGGCCATCTCCAGTGTGGGCATCTGAAGCCGCAGTGGTGTCCTTCTTCCTGGATTCCGTGGATGCTGGCTACCCAGCATCCACCTGCCGATCTCGCACATGTGCAGTGCGGTGCAACCTTGGTCAGCTTGACATGGCACAGCCATGCCAAGCTGACCAAGATTTTCCATTGACGCAAATGTTAAATGTTACGGGAGCAGTGCTGTGCCAAGCTGACCAAGATTTTCCATAGACGCTAATGTTAAACGTTACGGGAGCAGTGCCATGCCAAGCTGCCAAGATTTTCCATAGACGCTAATGTTAAATGTTACGGGAGCAGTGCCATGCCAAGCTGCCAAGATTTTCCATAGACGCTTATGTTAAATGTTACGGGAGCAGTGCCATGCCAAGCTGACCAAGATTTTCCATAGACGCTTATGTTAAATGTTACGGGAGCAGTGCCATGCCAAGCTGACCAAGATTTTCCATAGACGCTTATGTTAAATGTTACGGGAGCAGTGCCATGCCAAGCTGACCAAGATTTTCCATAGACGCTTATGTTAAATGTTACGGGAGCAGTACCATGCCAAGCTGCCAAGATTTTCCATAGACGCTTATGTTAAATGTTACGGGAGCAGTGCCATGCCAAGCTGACCAAGATTTTCCATAGACGCTTATGTTAAATGTTACGGGAGCAGTACCATGCCAAGCTGACCAAGATTTTCCATAGACGCTAATGTTAACCAAGATCTCCCAGGAGCCAATGCAAGACCGAAAATGAGGTATGGTGCAGCGGCCCCTAAAAGGAGGAAGTGAAATTAGATATAGGCATAAATCAGGTAAGTGAACAGAAAAAAATTTATAAATTGCCAATTCATTTTAAGGATGCACATTAGTGCTGCATGGTGAGCAGTGAAAAATGTGGGTGTAACTCCGTTTTAAAGTGTTACTAAACCCAGGACCCTGCATTCACTATATCTGGTCCCCCACAGAACATGGAAATTAAAATATTTTAGTAAATATAAACTGCTAAATACCTTTTCTCTTCAGCAGTATATAGCAGTCTTGTGACTTCTATCAGTGTCTGGTTAAAGCTTGGAGGAGTTTTCATTTTCCCCTGTCCTGTGAGGAGGCAAGACCCCTGACCCTCTGTCTGGACAGTGCTGATTGGCCCTCTGCTGATCACATGCACCTTCCTAAGGAAAAAAAAACACTCCATAGCAATATACTGTCTTATCAGGAGATGGATTGGGTACTGTGGAAATGGCATCCCAGTCTTAGTCCGTAGGGTTCAATATTGAGTTGGCCCACCCTTTGCAGCTATAACAGCTTCAACTCTTCTGGGAAGGCTGTCCACAAGGTTTAGGAGTGTGTCTATGGGAATGTTTGACCATTCTTCCAGAAGAGCATTTGTGAGGTCAGATACTGATGTTGGACGACAAGGCCTGGCTTGCAGTCTCCACTCTAACTCATCCCAAAGGTGTTCTATCAGGTTGAGGTCAGGACTCTGTACAGGCCAGTCAAGTTCCTCCACTCCAAACTCGCTCATCCATGTCTTTATGGACCTTGCTTTGTGCACTGGTCCAAACCATTTGGTGAAGGGGGATTATGGTGTGGGGTTGTTTTTCAGGGGCTGGGCTTGGCCCCTTAGTGCCAGTGAAGGGAACTCTTAAGGCGTCAGCATACCAAGACATTTTGGACAATTTCATGCTTCCAACTTTGTGGGAACACTTTGGGGATGGCCCCTTCCTGTTTTAACATAACTGCGCACCAGTGCACAAAGCAAGGTCCATAAAGACATGGATGAGTGAGTTTTGGGCGGAGGAATCTGACTGCACAGAGTCCTGACCTCAACCCGATAGAACACCTTTGGGATGAATAAGAGCAGAGACTGTGAGCCAGGCCTTCTCGTTTACATCAGTCCCTGACCTCACAAATACTCTTCTGGAAGAATGGTCAAACATTCCCATAGACACACTCCTAAACCTTGTGGACGGCCTTCCCAGAAGAGATGAAGTTGTTATAGCCGCAAAGGGTGGACCAACTCAATATTGAACCCTTCGGACTAAAGCTGGCCATACACCTTACAATTTTCTTTAGATTTACCTTCAACTATGTAGTACAAGGGCCTGCCTGATTGCATACAAATTGAAAGTGTTTAGGTTTGGCCTCCTGTTATATGGTTTTGGTAAATCTAAAGGAAAGTTGTAGAAGAAAAT
Source organism: Aquarana catesbeiana (assembly GCF_042186555.1). Classification (NCBI taxonomy): domain Eukaryota; kingdom Metazoa; phylum Chordata; class Amphibia; order Anura; family Ranidae; genus Aquarana; species Aquarana catesbeiana. Next base: position 20,742,764 of record NC_133335.1, read on the forward strand.
TGTATAATGTATGGCCAGCCTAAGGCCCCATACACACTATTAGAATTTCTGCAGATTTTTGTCTTCAGATTTACCAAAACCATCTAATACAAGGGCCTGCCTGATCGCATACAAATTGAAACTCTTAAGGTTTGACCCTTTATTATATGGTTTTGGTAAATCTGAAGACAAAAATCTGCAGACAATCGAATAGTGTGTAGAGGGCTTAAGACTGGGATGCCAAGAAAGTTCATGTGGGTGTAAAGGCAGGTGTCCCAATACTTTTGGCACTATAGTGCACATCATTAGAAGTGCATTTTGACCTGAACATTTAGGAAGGTCATTACCTCTGGTGGGTTTGCTGATTGCACACAGGTGGAAGGCAGAGAATGACTTGAAGTTTATTTCTTTCAAGGAGGTGGTGAAGGAACTAAAGAAGACAAATTGTTATATTATAAGATGATTGGTTTATTTACATTGAAAAAGATTTTTCAAGATTGATACATTTGTGGTGTCAGGAGATTTCAGAAGAAAGACCAGAAGATCAAGGATTGGTGATGCTTCACAAGTATATATTTATTTTATGGTATTTTTTTTTAAATCAATATTTGGTGACGTGTAATTTTTGTAAATCACATTGACCAATGAGATGATTGATAAGAGCGTTTCTTGTTCATTTTGATTTTAAAATCTATAGACAAGGCCAATATGGGAATCGTTGACCAAAGGCTTGGCTCTCTATAGCTGGTGTGGGTGCAATGAATGGTTTGATGCCTTCAAAATGCTGAACATAAAAGGTCTATAGATTTGTTACAAGCTACTATAAATAAATAAAAATACCTGTGTGTACTTAGTTTAAAGGTTTCAAAAACGTGACAAATCTGTAGAAGGAAGCACAATGGGAAGAAGGATTTTCCAGGACACAGCTGATTTCCTATCTCACAGAATACTGACAGCTGCCACTAGTAAGTCTCCAATAACCCAAAGTGGTCTCCTCTATGGAACAACAAGCGTTCATCAATGTCCATAATCTGCAGGTATGGGCCGGCTTCTCTAAGTATTTGTAGTCATTTGTCAGCAAAGTAGCTAGTTTGTGGCTTACCAATACCTGAAATGTATTTATCTCGCTCTATAACTTTTTCTTTATAAGTGTAACATTTTGTAATTGTGTATCAGATGTCCTTCCATGCAAAGGGAGTTGGAGAGAAGGTCTAGGGTAGGGGTAGGAAACCCTTTGAGCACAGTATGCCAAAAAATGTTTTCAAAGAAATTGAGCGTTCCGAAATTAACATCCTGCACTCTCACGCCTCCAATCAGCCCCAATTCATGCACCTTCACACCTCAGATCACTGTCCCTCCTGCTCATGTGCCCCACTACTGTACTACCCTGCACATCTGTCCCAACACTGTACTACCCTGCACATCTGCCCCACTACTGTACTACCCTGCCCATCTGCCCCACTACTGTACTACCCTGCACATCTGGCCCATCACTGTACTACCCTGCACATCTGGCCCATCACTGTACTACCCTGCACATCTGGCCCATCACTGTACTACCCTGCACATCTGGCCCATCACTGTACTACCCTGCACATCTGCCCCACTACTGTACTACCCTGCACATCTGGCCCATCACTGTACTACCCTGCACATCTGGCCCATCACTGTACTACCCTGCACATCTGGCCCATCACTGTACTACCCTGCACATCTGTCCCACCACTGTAACCCGCTGCACATCTGGCCCATCACTGTACCCCTCCCCCTGCTCTTCTGTCCCACTGCTGAACCCCCTTCTCATCTCTTCCATCACTGTACCTCGCTGCACATCTGCCCCACCGCTGTACCGTCCTACTCTTCTGTCCCACCTCTGATCCCTCCTGCTCATTTTCCCCACCACTGTACCCTCCTGCTCATCTGCTCCACAGCTGTGCCCTCTTCTCATCTATGATATGCAAAGTGGTGAAAGGAAGCAGAGATGAGGGAGTGATTCTAACGGTGGGGGGGGGAGGGGCTGTGTGTGACATGGCACTGATCACCGCTCCCGATTACAGGGAGCTGTAATCAGTGTCAGTGTCACTAGGGAGAACGGGGAAATGCTTGTTCTTCCTCTCCGTGAGACGATCGCAGGTATCCCCACTGACATAGAGTCCGCGGGACCCGCGATTGCGCTCACGAAGCTCCCGGCAGGTGTGCGCAAGCCGCCTCTTAAAGGGCAACGTACAGGTACGTGATTCTGCCTGTACGTGCCCTTCTGCCGACGTATATCGTGGTGAGGCGGTCGGGAATCGGTTAAAGGGATTGTAAACCCTCAAGGTTTTTCACCTTAATGCATTTTATGCATTAAGGTGAAAAACCTTCTGTCACTCAGCAGCCCCCATTATACTTACCTGAGCTCTGCGTTTCCCACGACGGAAACAAGCACACCAGCTCGTGTCCTGATTGGATAGATTGATAGCGGCGCAGCCATTGGCTCCCGCTGCTGTTAATCAAATCCAATGACGCGGGGGGGGGCGAGTCCTGCTTTCTATGTCAATGGACGCAAAAGGAGAGCGCTTGACCGACGGGGCACTTGAGAAGAGGAGGAGCCATGAGCTCTGCTGGGGGACCCCAGAAGAGGAGGATCGGGGCCACTCGGTGCAAAACCAACTGCACAGCGGAGGTAAGTATAACATGTTTGTTATTTTTTTAAAAACCCTGAACCCTTACAACCCCTTTAAGCCGTTTCCCTCAAGGTGGCATTCCCGTAACAATACTCAATGTGAAGCCCCAAGGGAGGGTTTGTATGCTGTCATGCTTGTGTATTAGGAAAGGAAAATTCCCATCAGGTAAGTATACAATTTTCCTGACACAAGCATTCTATGGGAATGGTTGATGTAGCACGCCACAAATCACAAGGGAGGGTAATGCTGAAGTATTTTAATTCACATATTCGATCAATTTCGAACTGAAGTCAAACTCCCCTGTTTTCAATGTTGCTTGATTAACTTTGTAATGGACTAGAAGTGGTTTGTAGTACCTGAACCAGGTTGGTGTTCTGTAGACTAATTCTGGACCCCTGAATTCTGCCCATGAGCACGAAATTCGTCTGAGTACGATTGTCTTGTGCACCATGTGGTGCCTTACCTCCTGAACGCCTCGTGGCCAGCAGGAAGTCCAATGAATGTTCATCCATGGAGTCATGATGAAGGACACACTTGTATAATCCCATCCTGCACCCCACTACCTGTATTATGGGGGAGACCTCCCCCTAATGGGCGGTTTACACCCGAGTGGAGGGAGCTTCATCACAGGAGAGGCTAAACCTGTGCGGCTAGGCCAGATGAATCCGGCAAGGTGAGGGCAAACAAACAAAAAAAAAGTCTTTGCTTTAAGCGGCTATAACCGGCTGAGCATTGAGGACCAAAAAGAGAATGCCCCCTTGAGGGAAAAGACTTGCTTATATTGTATAACCTGTGATTGGGCAGGGGGCAGAGCCTACCCATTTGTATATGCTGTCTTGCTTGTGTCAGGAAAGTAGGTTATATGGTTTCCAAATGTATAGTTCACACCAGCGCAGTGCTTTTCAGTTGCAAAAAAAATAAAATACAACATGCTGATTTTTTCCTGGACAGAACTGTACTGGAACGCAGTAAAAAGCACCAGACCCCAGTACACTGGATAAGAAGAAAAAAAAAAGAAAGAAAGAAAGAAGAAAAAAAAACACTTGGAATACATCAAAAACAAGTTAAAAAAAAAAAAAAAAAAAAAAAACACATGCAGAAAAGCATCTGGAACGGATCTGGAGGACCTTTTTTGTGCTGTGAACCGGCCCTGAGTCATTTTTAAGGGCTTGCATGAACTATAGAAAACCTATCACAAGGGAAACATGGCTTCCTCTCCTGAAAAAAAATGCTAGCTTCCTGGCTGCTATGTTGACTCTTTTTTGATTCAGGGTTAAAGGGGTTGGAAAAGCAGAAGGTTTTGTTTTTTTTTTGTTTTTTTTTTTTTTTTTTTTATTTCAACCATTTGACCATTTTCTTGCGATACGGCACTGCGTTACTTTAACCGACAATTGCGTAGTCGTGCGACGCTGTACCCAAATAATGTATGTCCCTTTTTCCCACAAATAGAGCTTTCTTTTGGTAGGTATTTGATCACCTCTGCGGTGTTTTATTTTTTGCGCTATAAACAAAAAAAAGACCAACAATTTTTGAAAAAAAAAAACATTTTTACTATCTGCTATAAAACGTATTCCTTATAAAAATTGAAAAAAAAAAAATCTAATTTCTTCTTCAATTTAGGCTAATATGTATTCTGCTACGCTTTTTGGTAAAAAAAAAAAAAATCCCAATAAGCGTATATTGATTGGTTTGCACAAAAGTTATAGCGTCTACAAACTATGGGATATTTTTACTTATTGTGTTACTAGTAATGGCGGCGATCAGCGACTTATAGCAGGACTGCGATATTACGGTGGACAGTTGGACAATAACTGACACTTGACATTTTTTGGGGATCATTGACACCAATACAGTGATCAGTGTAAAAATATGCACTGTCACTGTACTAATCACACTGGCTGGGAAGGTGTTAACTGTGTTCCTAGCCAGTGTTTGTGTACTGTGGGGGAGGTGCCTTTACTAAGGGAAGGCAAAGATCGATGTTCTTGCTTTGCAGGAACACAGTATCAATGCCTTCCCTACTGACGGAACAACAATCTGCCTTGTTTACATAGGGCTGCTTTCCTTATATATGCTTGTTTTTAATGTCATATTTTTATCCTTATGATGAAGGCCTAAGGCCGAAACGCGTCAGTTTTGGATGATGTTATTGCTGTAATGCTTAAATAAATATTTTCTATGGAGAAGCTGTCGAGTTGCCGGCCTGTACTTTCTATGGATCTTTTGTGAGCTTAATCAGCCAGAGCACCGACTACTCTACACACCAACTATACTATATAGCAGTAGAGCTTGGGTGAATTTTTCTCAGACTGCCGTTCTGCCTATGTAACGAACAATCGCCGGGTGCCGGCGGACATCAAGTCCACGGTACCGGCCAATCAGCTCCCGCTGTGTAAAATCACGGCGGGAGCGGACCGCCGGCGGCGCCCCCAACCCAGAATTGCTCCATTGCGTACTAGGTACATGATCCAGCGCAGTAGAGCCGCCTTGCCGCCATATATCTAAGTGATACGGTCAGTAAGCGATTAATGCATTCTATACATTAAGATAAAAAAAAACTTCTGTGTGCAGCAGTCGCCCTAATATTTAGTTAAGCCGCATTTCTCGATCCAACAATGTTGCACGAGCACCTCGGCTGCCCAGGACTCCCCCTCCTGGTTGGCTTAGACACAGCAGCGTGCACCATTGGTTCCTGCTGCTGTCAATCAAAGTCAGTGAGCCAATGAGGAAAGAGAGGGGGTGGGGCCGAGCCGCGGCTCCGTGCCTGATGGACACACAGAACAGCGGCTCGGCTGCTCCCATAGCAAGCTGCTTGCGGTGAGGGCAGGAGGGAGGGGCCAGGAGCGCCGGCGAGGGACCCGAGAAGAGGAGGATCCGGGCTGCTCTGTGCAAAACCATTACACAGAGCAGGTAATTATAACATGTTTTTTTTTTTTAAACCAAAAAAAAACAAGACTTTAGTACCACTTTAAGAGCCACTGGTCTAGAATATGCAGGTCGGGATTTTCTCCGATCTATCTTGATCAGCATAATTACTCCAGGCCCCATCGCCACCATCCATCACTGGGCACTGATCCACCAGAAGACGTTTCTTCCTTCTGCCCAGATGAATGCCCACTCAGGACCAGCGACCTATCCTGCCAGTCCAGCATAATCTCCAACACAAGGTCACAGACATGGAATCCAGAGGTCAGCATATCAGGAAACTAGCATTTTAAGGTAGTTAGTAGTGACTGCCATTGTGAGGGCATCTTCACACTGCCCGGCTGTGCTTTGGGCAAAGCGCAGCTAACCCGTGGTTTTGGTACAGGCTAGTTGCGTTTTCTCATAGCCTTCCATTCTGTCCCGTGGTTTTGGTGTGCTTTCAGAAAGGGACATAATTGAAGTCTATAGGAAAGCGCACGAAACCCGCAACTTTTCCCAGAGTACGGCGAGCAGTGTGAAACCACCCCAGCTCTCTTCGGACAGAAATGAATAAAAATATTGCTGTAACTACTGATGTGTTCCTTTGATTTCAGGGAACTCGGGATCGGTTTTACATATTAAGAACCTTCACCTAATCTGCAGTTGGGATCTAGAAGCCCATCTCTTTGTATCCCAATTTAAGAGTAGAGGTGGAAATGAATGACGGCTTCAGGTGTTGTTTGTGTTTTAAACGCTAAATTCATCTTAAAGAATACACTGTATTGTCAAAAGTATTGTGACGCCTGCCTTTACACGCACATGAACTTTAATGGTATCCCAGTCTTAGGCCCCTTTCACACTGAGGCACTTTACAGGCGCTAAAAATAGTGCCTGTAAAGAGCCTCTCCTGTTACTCCAATGTGAAAGCCCGAGGGATTTCACACTGGATCGGTGCGCTTGCAGGACGGTAAAAAAAAAAAGTCCTACAAGCAGCTTCTTTGCTCCTAAAGTGCCCCCGCCCATTGAAATCAATGGGCAGCGCCACCGAAGCACCAGCAAAGCACCGCTGCAGCCGCGCTTTTAACCCCCTTTTCAGCCGCTAGCAGGAGTTAAAAGCACCCCGCTAGTGGCTAAAAAGCGCAGCGCTTTATCACCAATGCCCGGGCGCTGTGAGTGTGAAAGTGCCCTTAGTCCGTAGGGTTCAATATTGAGTTGGACCACCCTTTGCAGCTATAACAGCTTCAACTCTTCTGGGAAGGCCGTCCACAAGGTTTAGGAGTGTGTCTATGGGAATGTTTGACCATTCTTCCAGAAGCACATTTGTGAGGTCAGGCACTGATGTTGGTGGCTCGCATTCTCCGCTCTAATTCATCCTAAAGGTCTTCTGTCGGGTTGAGGTCAGGACTCTGTGCAGGATAGTCATGTTCCTCCACCCCAAACTCACTCAGACCCCATACACACTATACAACTTTTGTTGTCTGATTTCCTTTAGATTTATCAAACCATGTAGTGCAAGGGCCTGTCTGATTGCATACAAATTGAAACTCTTAAAGTGGTATTCCGGCCGAAATTATACTTTTTAAATAAAAATACCTCCTATAATACACAAGCTTAATGTATTCTCGTAAAGTTAGTCTGTAAACTAAGGTCTGTTTTGTTAGTTTATAGCAGTAGTGTGTTATTTTATAAACTTACAGCAGGCCTTGGCCATCTTAAGTGTGGGCATCTGAAGCCAGACTGTATTTCTTCCTGGATCTCATCCTTGCAGATCTCGCACATGCTCAGTGCAGCACAAGCAGTGTAATAGGTTTCAGGTCAGGTTACCTTAGCAATGGCAGTTTCAAAGGAAGTATCCGCCCCTTCCCAGAAGGCATTGCAAACAGGAAATGATGCGATGGGCCGCGGCCAGGGAGGAGGAAGTGAAAAATGAATGCAGCAGATATACAGTAGGTGCTGAGAAAAAAAAAAAAAAAAATCCAATTTGTTTACAGTGCACAGTTTAGTGAGGGATGCTGAAGAGTTGTAAAAGTGGGTGGAACTCCACTTTAAGGTTTGACCTCCTATTATATGGTTTTGGTAAATCTGAAGGAAAAAATCTACAGAAAATTGTATAGTGTGTATCCAGCCTAATCCATGTCGTTATGGACTTTGCTTTGTGCACCGGTCCAAATCATTTGGTGGAGGGGGGATTATGATGTGGGGTTGTTTTTCAGGGGTTGGGTTTTGGCCCCTTAGTTCCAGTGAAGGGAACTCTTAAGGCGTCAGAATACCAAGACATTTTGGACAATTTCATGCTTCCAACTTTGTGGGAACAGTTTGGGGACAGCCCCTTCCTGTTCCAACATGACTGCGCACCAGTGCACAAAGCAAGGTCCATAAAGACATGGATGAGTGAGTTTGGGGTGGAGGAAATTGACTGGCCTGCACAGAGTCCTGACCTCAAACCCGATAGAACACCTTTGAGATGAATTAGAGTGGAGACTGTGAGCCAGGCCTTCTCGTCCAACATCAGTACCTGACCTCACAAATGCACTTCTGGAAGAATGGTCAAACATTCCCATAGACACACTCCTAAACCTTGTGGACGGCCTTCCCAGAAGAGTTGAAGCTGTTATAGCTGCAAAGGGTGGGCCAACTCAATATTGAACTAAGACTGGGATGCCATTAAAGTTCGTGTGTGTGTAAAGGCAGGCGTCCCAATACTTTTGGTAATATAGTGTATTTGTGAGTGGATACAACAAGCATATACAAAAAAAAAAAAGGGAAATGTATACACTCCTGTTCAAAATGTGAAAGTATGTATGTAGCCCACAAGCCTTGCCTAAGAAGACCTCTGAAAAGCAGTAAGAGAAAAAGGTAAATAAAGCAATAAAATACTAAATATAGACGTGTAATCAATACCCTGCATCCTCCATGACGACATCTGTAATCGGGTTAAACAGCAGGAATGACTATTTGTCTATATAATGGGGCTGTAATAAAAATCTAAGCATTCTATGTATCTGCATGTATTTGACTTGGTATAGATTAGCTGCCATTCTCCAAGATGTTCTTTACCAAAAAGGGGAACAGAAATAAAGTCAATAGATAGGGATGAGTGAAGGGATTTCGGGAATTTCACTGTAGAGAAAATTTTGCTTACAAAAAACATCATCTATTCTCAAGAAAGATCTCCATCAAAATGTTTGACCATTCTTCCAGAAGGGCATTTGTGAGGTCAGGCACTGATGTTGGACGAGAAGGCCTGGCTTGCAGTCTCCTCTCTAATACATCCCAAAGGTGTTCTATCGGGTTGAGGTCAGGACTCTGTGCAGGCAAGTCAAGTTCCTCCAATTTGTCTCCGCTGCAAGATCCGTGAGTGTCTTTATACCTGTTTTGGATTCGTATGTATATATGAATATGTACCCCCCCCCCCCCCCCCCCCCGGGCCCTTCTAAAATTGATTATACACTGCTTCTTGTGATTGGATACTGGCCAAGTGCCATATGGGGGGGGGGCGAGATTCACATGAGATTTGGGTGCAGTGCGATTTCAGCCAGTTCATTTAAATAAGCTGAAATAGTGCTGGACTGCACCTGTCCACAGTACATTTGTTGCGGGAGGGCGGCAGTTACTGGTACGTCGCTCAGCACGGGCGCGCGATCCTGCGACCGCTGTGTCTGGTGGATCATGGTGCTCTGTACCTGGCTGCTCACATCATGTGATCTCTATGGCCAATCATAGAAATCACATGATTGCATGTAAGCAAAACTGATTGGCCCACAGATATCACATGGTGACTGTCCCGACTGTTCGCCCCAATATCGCAGTCCTGTTATAAGTCGCTGATCGCCACCATTACTAGTATAAAAAAGATCTCTCTCTCTATCCCTATCTCTATCTCTATCTATCTCTCTTATCCCATAGTTTGTAGTCGCTATAACTTTCGTGCAAACCAATCAATATACAATTGGACCCCTTTCACACTGAGCCGCCCCAGGCATCAGCGGTAAAGCAGCGCTATTTTCAGCACCGCTTTACCGGCGCTATTCGGCCGCTAGTGGGGCGGTTTTAACCCCCGCTACTGGCCGAAAAGGGGTTAAATACGCCCGCAAAACGCCGCTGCAGCAGTGGTTTGGCAGCACTGCCCCATTCTTTTCAATGTGGAGGAGCGGTGTATTCACCGCTGCAAAGAAGCTGCTGGTAGGACTTTTTGTGACGCCCTGCCAGCGCAGCGCCCCAGTATGAAAGCCCTCAGACTTTCACACTGGGTTTGCAGCTGAGGCTTTTTTCAGGCACTTTACAGCCGCTATCTTTAGTGCTGTAGCGCCTGAAAAACGCCTCAGTGTGAAGGGGGTCTTATTGGGATTTTTTTTTTTTTTGCTAAAAATATGTAGCAGAATACATATTGGCCTAAACTGATAAAGAAATTTGATTTAATAAATGTTTTTGTTGGATATATTTTATAGCAGAAAGTAAAAAATATTGTTTATTTTTTCAAAATCCTCAGTCTTTTTTTGTTTACAGCGCAAAAAATAAACCGCAGGGGTGCTCAAATACCACCCAAAGAAAGCTCTTTTTGTGGGACAAACGGACATACATTTTATTTGTGTACAACATCACATGACCGCGCAATTGTCAGTTAAATAACACAGTGCTATATCACAAAAAAGACCTGGTCATGAAGGGGGGTAAATCTTCCAGAGCTGAAGTGGTTAGTGGAGCGTGCATGTTGCGTGCCAGGCAACCGGCATTTTTATAAGGTGGCCAGTCACGGTAGCCCCTTTATTTCTTTCATTAAAGGTGTGTATATAAGGCTCCTTTCACACCTGAGCGCACTGGAATCGCGGCAAAACACGGGCCGTGTTTGTGATGCCATTATTTCTTAATGGCACCCCAAATGCGGTGCGATATTGCTGCGGTTTTCAAGCGACAAAATGCGTAAACATCGCAACACCAAACACGCCTGGCTATGTGTCAAAATTTAGGCACAGGCGCTTCCTTGGCGCATTTTTGGAGCGGAGTGAAGCCCATTTAAATGAATGGTGCTGCTCCAAAAAAAAAAAAAAAGCCACAAAAAAGTTAAAAAAAAAACGCGGTGGAGCAAGTGTCGCTGCAGAACCCCAAGGTGTGAATGAAGACAAGGAATGCCAAACCTCTGAAAAGCGAGCGGTTCACTGGCGGTGAGGAGGCAATATGTCCACCTGCGTTAACGCCTGAAGCGCATTGCACTCGTTACCTGGCAGCCTCATTCACTAGAATGGGTCGCATTCAGCAGGTGATAGTGGCTGCCGACCGTGACCGATATAATTCCTATGTGTACACCCCGGCCTTTGCAGCTGAAGGGGGCACCCCCCCCCGCCACATATGCAAATGAACCCCTAAAGAGGTATGTAGGCATCTGAAAATGCCGTCTGCTTGGTTGTCATGGCTCCCATGGTACTTTTATTTTTGATAAGCTGACTTCACTTGCCACATGCTTGTTTTTGGTCAAGTGAAGCAGCCAGGCAAAAAGCAGGGCAGCAATGACCAGAGTGTAACTCAGCACTAAAACCCCACCCCTAAGGGGTCAATTCGTACTTAATTTCCTGTCACATTTATCATTTTTTTATTGCCGATTTTTTTTTTTTATATTTGGGGACATTTTCCACAATGAGCCAATCAGAGTGGAGCCCTCCTGCACCGCGCGACACTGCCCTCGCGCCGCCGCCGCCCGGCGTCTTCCCGCTCTGAGGCTTGGCGCAGCGCTCACGTGACCCTCTCTGCCCTCGCGCTGCGGGTTTCCCGCTCGGCGAGCCTGAGGCAGGAAAAAAATAAAAAAAAAGGGGCGGGCGCCGCCATCTTGTTTGCCAAGCCCTGTCAGGTTGTATCCCTCCCTTTTCTGTTCATCTTGCCAGGCATGCTGGGGATTGTAGTCACAGCGGGTTAGAAAGGGGGGAGTGCTCAGGCATGGCTCTCTCCAGAGAATTAGTATTATTATTATGATTTAGAATTATAATAACAAAAGAAATATGAGGTGACCTTGTGAGGTGAAGTTTGGAGCAGCCTTTATATATATATATATATATATATATATATATATATATATATATATATATATATATATATAATAAAATCTGCCATGTACAATGTTGTCAGCTTCTGTCACCCGCCTGCTGTAAATACTACTTACATGACACAAGTATGCGGCAGTTAAAGTCACATTGAGATGTGTTCTATATGTACTTCATGACCAACATGGCCGCCAGTCAGCTTAGGCCCCATTCACATTTGCGCATTACGCTAATGTGCATTTCTTCACTTGACGGGAGACAAATGCACCAAAGACATTCTGGCACCTTTTCCATTTTTTTATTTTTTTTTTTTAACCGCGTATGACAAAACGCATGTCTGCTAGCCACGTTTGCCAAGCAACGTGTTTTTTTTGTAATGCGGTTTTACGCACGTTCCCAGGAACACATAGGTGTGAATGAGGCCTTAAGGGTCAGTTCACACCATAATGGTGCGTTTTTATATTCATGTTTCTGACAGGCTATTCATTTCAATGGGCCTCCAAAAGAACATTCTAAAAAAGTACGACAAACGCGACTTTTATTATACTGTGGTACCAGGCGACTTGGTGGCTGCAAACACGCACTATTTGCCAGGTGTGCTAGGGCGCCGTGAACAATTCATGGCAGGGGCGTGGGTCTAAGGAGGGCAGTGCATCCCCGTGCGATGCGGAACATGCACGCGGAAACGACGGTGCCCAAATATGTGGGCTACTTTCACACTGAAGTCACCGGGCGTCAGCAGTAAAGTGCCACTAGTTTTAGCGGCGCTTTACCGTCATTATAGCGGAGCTTTTTGGGGCACTAGCGAGGCATTTTTAACCCCTGTTGCGGCACCGCCAAAGTGATTTGCCGGCGCTTCGGCAGCGCTGCCCATTCATTTCAATGGGCAGGGGTGTTTTGGGAGCTGTGTTTACCGCCCCAAAGATGCGGCTTGCACGACTTTTCAGAACGTCCCGCAAGTGCACCGCCCCCCAGTGTGCAAGCACTCGGGCTCTCACAATGGGGAGTCATGAGAGACGCTTTACAGGCGCAATTTTTAGCGCTAAAATGCCTGAAATGCACCCCAGTGTGAAATGGGTCTTACACCAGATGCACTGCGGTGCGTTTTGTGAGCGCATTCCCAACGCAGGGCAAACAAAATAGCAATAATTCCTTATGAATGCAGTTCACACCAGCGTGTTGCGTTGCATTTGCCCAGTGCTGAAGAAAAGTACCGCCTGCACTACTTTTCTTCAGCATGACACAAACGCATTCAAATGTACGCAAATGCGCAACTCACTGCAAGGTAAGAAAAAACAAATGCAACACGTGCAAAGTGCACACCAACGCATTACAAAACAACGCATCGATCATCCATTAATGGAATGCATTGTGGTGTGGATGAGCCCTAAATTTGTGCCCATTCTGAGAGAAATGAAGGGGCTGGTACGCCTGGCCACTGAGCATACTAGATGCCTGGCTGCACCTAGTGAGGTTTAGACCCTGTTTTTGCCACCAGCAAACTGCCCCCATTAAGCGGCAGTGATTGGGGGTGTTTACATGCCGCGATGCCTTGCGGCAATGTTTAGCTGATATGTAGCAATCATTGGGCGGGCAAGCCTGTGGAACGCTACACATTCAAGTAAATGGGGAAGCTCTGTAAACACCCCGCAACCACGTGCAGTGCGCCCAGTTGCTGTACATTTGTTGGCAAAAAATGGGTTGCGTGGGTGCTCAACCCGTGGCCCTCCAGCTGTTGTGGAACTACAAGTCCCATCATGCTTTTGGGAGTCGTGCTTGTAGGTGTCAGCAGGGCCGGTGCTACCACTAGGCAAACTAGGCAGCCGCCAAGGGCGCACTGTGCTGCCTAGGGCGCCCGGCCACTGGTGGTACTACTCTCTTCTCATTGCAGCAAGCAACTAAGTCTCAGCATCAGCAGCTAGCCGCCGCTCCATTCGCACACGCGGTGTCAGTGGCGCAGCAGCGGAGGAGAGTTGTGTGTCCGGACACCCAAATGAATGGAAGCAAGCGAACATTTTTTGATGGGCGCTGGTGAGGCTGCATTTGAAGGGCGCTGGTGAGGCTGCATTTGATGGACTTCATTAAAAACGGGTATACATGGGCAGGACAAAGAGGGCGGAGTCAGGGGTGGAGCCAGGGGGGGGTGCAAAATGAGGTTTCGCCTAGGGTGGCAAAAATCCTTGCACCAGCCCTGACTGTCAGCCTTGCATGGGACTTGTAGTTCCACAACAGCTGGAGGGCTACAGGTTGAGCACCCAATGAGTTAAAGCATCGCTTCTCACCACCTGTCAGGAGGCTCTGAACACCGATGTGATCTGAAAAGTGATCAGAAGTGGATCAAATATTTATTTTTATTTATTTTTTTCTGGAGGCATTTGACAGTCAGTGAGGAGGCGATTTATTGCCCGCCACCTGCCGCACCTCGTCCTCATGCTTTGCTCATGGTTGCAGGGTGGTTGCTGCGCTTTTCCATTCGCTTGAATAGGTTGTGTGTGGCAGCAATACCACCCGCTCAATGTGACATGTCGTTGAACCTGCTGCCGCCCGCATAACACGTGTGTGTGGCAGAAAAAGGGGTGGGTTGTAATGCCCACGCAGCGCACATGTGTGTCACTGGGCGGCCAATGTTTCTGTGATAAGGGCACCTTCACTGCACGCTGCTAACTCAGACGCCGAACTGTCAAGGACGGTCCTTGGTCAGTACTAATGATTGGTAGCCAGTGGGACCAGCAGCTGATCATGTGACAGCCAATCACAGTGGTTACATGATCGCCGATCCTTCCAGTCCCCCCGGGCATTCCGAACTTTTTAAAGGGATGCCAGGGTGGGTAGGAAGGGGTTAAGGTTTGCAGCTGCCTGTGTGGGTGCATGCCCTTGTGTAGATGGGCAATTTAGGCGGGTGGTAAAACTGGGGCTCAGTCACCTGCTTTTACTATCCCCCCCCCTGGCCACCCATGTGAACAAGCACAAGGCCCCTGTTCACACTTGAGCTATGCTACCGCATTGTGTTTTTGGCAGAGGTTTTTGTAGCAGTACTATCCATTAGATCGGGTCACCCTCCGCTCCAAAAAAAACACACTAAAAAAAGCTCATGAACCAAGTGCGTTTTGTGTTCACACCCATGCGATCCGATTCATGTCTGAACTGACAGTTCACACTGCGATATGCAAACTGATTTGGGGGTGTCCTTTCTATTGACACTCCCAGCACTCCACATAGGGCAGTGTGAACTGTCGTGTGAGTCGGGTGCGATGCGGGAACTCTCCGTGGATTCGCAGGGTTCCCACATCACACTGGTCTGAACCCAGACTCGGTGTAAACTTGGCCTTTAAGGCAGGAGATGTGCGTTTTACTGTTTTTGTTTACAATTTTTAAAGTTCCACAACATTTATTATTGTATTGTTTATTATTTCCTGTGTTTGCTCTTTGTATGTACTGTAAACATGACATAGCACTGCTTCACATCCTCTCACATCACATCTGTCATACTACATCTGGGGGACTAGTGTGTGCCCACCTCTACTACAAACTCCTCAGCCATGTGACTGTCAGTGTAACGGGCACAGTGGCCGGGGAGGGAGGGAGCACGGAAGGAAGGTGTGTCCAGTATGGGCCCAGCTCCAACAGGTACATGAATCCCACACCAAGCACTGACCATTCTGGTGGAGCTCCCTAAAGGCAATCCAAGGGGTATCTATGAGACTCTTTATGAATTCTCTCCCATTTTGTCCTGTATGCTGGGTGTAGTTCTCAGTATCTCTTCTTATTCTGTATGTATGGACAATGCACAGTACCACTTCTCTTGCCCTGTATGCCAGGTGTAATTCTCAGTATCTCTTCTTATTCTGTATGTATGGACTCTGCACAGTACCACTTCTCTTGTCCTGTATGCCGGGTGTAATTCTCAGTATCTCTTCTTATTCTGTATGTATGGACTCTGCACAGTACCACTTCTCTTGTCCTGTATGCCAGGTGTAATTCTCAGTATCTCTTCTTATTCTGTATGTATGGACTCTGCACAGTACCACTTCTCTTGTCCTGTATGCCGGGTGTAATTCTCAGTATCTCTTCTTATTCTGTATGTATGGACTCTGCACAGTACCACTTCTCTTGTCCTGTATGCCGGGTGTAATTCTCAGTATCTCTTCTTATTCTGTATGTATGGACTCTGCACAGTACCACTTCTCTTGCCCTGTATGCCGGGTGTTAGGCCGGGTTCACACATATGAATATTGGATGAGGGTTTCCCCACATCCAGTTCATATGACGGGAGAGTGTGAGTGGTTCACACAGCTCTGGGGTGGCCGCAGTTCGCATTTAAAAAGGGTCCTGTGCATCTTTGGTTCTGATTCAGGTGTGAATTCAAGCAAAAATTCGGACCTGATTCGCACCTGAATCGGTGAACAGGAATGCATCGGACCCAATGCTGTGAACCACGGTCGCTGCACATGTGAACCCAGCCTAATTCTCTGTTTTTATTCTCTTATTCTGTATGGACTCTGCACAGTACCACTTCTCTGGTCCTGTTCTGCCGAGAAAGTTCCGCTCGGCGTATAAGTTCCCCCCTCTACTGCGCCTGCGCAGTAGGTATCGGCGGAAATAGCCGAAGCACAACAGCTGAAAATCAGCTGTACACGGCGCCTGGAAGAGGGCCCCTCGCGGGCTCGCTTCGCTCGCCACGCTTCGGGCACGGCCTCGCTGCGCTTGGCACTTTTAGATTCCCCCTCTAGGTCCACTTGGATGGTGGGGAAGGAATCTGGACCCAGAGCGCAGGCGCCGTGTACAGCTGATTGAAGCATTTGAGCTTCGGCTATCTTCGGCGGCTGAGAGTAGTATGTACTGCGCAGGCGCTGCGCCTGCGCAGTACAGGGGGGAACTTATCCGCCGAGGGAACATTCTCGGCAAGACACCGGGTGTAATTCTCAGTATCTGTTATGATGTCATCATGGACAATGCATGGTACCACTTCTCTGGCATGTCTTTTATTTACTGCTTGTGTATAACTCTTTAAACAACTGAGCTACACGGTTTTTGCTGCAGTGTTTGCCTTAGCTTTGCTGTCACTTTATAAACCGTTCTACCAACTAGACATCTTTGTACAAGTATACATATCCTCCCTTTGCTTGTTCGGGGTCAGTGATTCAGAAAGTGCCGAATCTGGAGACACCCAGGCAATCCTATTTTATGAAGATAGGCTACAGCGTTTGAACGCTAAAAATAAGCGCCTGAAAAGCGCCTCTCAAGCCTCCCCTAAAGCTACTTTCACACTCAGACCGCCCGAGCGTTAGCGGTAAAGCACCGCTGGTTTTACCGGCGCTGTGCGGGCGGGAGCGGGGCACTTTTAACCCCAAAGAAGGGGTTAACAAGAGGTTAAAAAAGCCTGAAAAGTGCTGCTGCTGAAGTGCTTTGCAGGCGCTTCGGCAGAGCTGCCCATTGATTTCAATGGCAGGGGTAGTGTAGGAGCGCTGTATATACCGCTCCAAAGACGCTGCTTTCAGGACTTTTTTTTCTTCGGTCCTGCAAGCGCACCGCCCCAGTGTGAAAGGACTTGGGCTTTAAACACAGGGGTGGCTTGAGAAGCGCTATTTTTGGCGCTAAAACGCCTCAGTGTGAAAGGGGTCTAAAGGGAAATACATTGTTGTTATACGAAAACAAGGTTCCCAGGATGCTTTGGGGCTGTGAGGAAGCCTTGAAGGGGCGTCAGTGTGACAGTCCTGAGAGGATAACTGAATGGAAGATGAATGGATTGTGATCTGAGAGCGTTGAAGGAAGCTCTTAGAACGCAGTCCCAGGTGTAAGACTATCAACTTCTGTAATGTTGCAGAGCCTTAATGGCTTCCCACTGTTCCCTCCTGAAGGAAGGCCGTCATATACAGAAGAATTCATTCGTCAATCTAATTTGGACAATAAATACTTTTCCATGATTAGGGGAATCAGTGATAAAGAATTGTCTGCCCATTTGTAGTGGATGTACACTGTTTGCATGCAGGCTGCCCAGTTTTGAAGTGGTTGTGTATGTAATGAATATGCTCTAAAGCGGAATATTCGAATGATTCAGTCAGAGGAAATTCTGCAGATGGAGCACAGCTTGAAGCATCATTAAAATGTATTGTTTGCACATTTCTTGTATGAAGGTCAGTGCAGCGACTCTCCAGTCACAGGGCCATAGCAGGGCCCACGGCTTTCCATCCAACTCGTCACAAAAAAATCTGATTTATTTAAGAGATGCTGTAAAAGCGAACATACTACATCTCCTATAAATGGGCATACCTCTAGGGTACAAAACAGGAACAGGCCACAGATAGGCAGAAGAAGCAGCTGCCTTGGGGCTTCAGCACGAGGGAGGAGCAAAAGGGACATGACCCGCAATCCTATACTGCTGAAGTAACATATACAATGAGGCTAGCCTGAAATTTTATATGCACCACATCCCAAATAACCGAAGACCGAAAAACACAAGAATACTTTTAAAGGGACTTTTTAGGTGCTACAGTGATCACCACAAATATCTTTCATAGCGCCATTCATTTTATTAATACAAAGTTATATTAAAGCGGACCTTCACCCTAATCATCATGTCGTGTTGCCCCTTGCCTCTTCCACGCTCCCTCTCTCACAACTAGGCATTATTATTATTTGTTAACTAATGTCATGCATTTGTGCTGCAAAGCCACACCCCTGACAACGTCATTGTGAGACAAAACGTGTTGGGTGGAGTCTGGCTTGACATCATCAAGTGTATCAGTCCCTGATAGGAGGACTGGGTCTTTGATTAAATTGGGCTGCAGCTGCATATAATATGCTGGTTCCTTGACGATTTAATTTGAGTCTTCTTCCTTCTTCCTTCTTCCTTCTTTCTTCTTCTTTCTTCTTTCTTTTTATAAAGCAGCATTTCTTGCCTAGGAGCATGCACAGATGGCTACCAGGGAAGTCCCAAAATTTTCCTCATCTTTGCACATACATGAAAAATCACCTGTGCATGTGTTGAAGGGCTGTGCCGGGACTCAAAGGCCAGGCACAGCCCTTTGGTGCATCTGCACATGAGCCATAATGAATGACGGCGTCAGAGGAGGGGGGGGGGGTGGAGCCATTACAGAGCGGAACCGAAGTTTCGCTTTGAGGAGGTTACATCCACGTGACCGATCAATAAAATGTTACGTAGTCACTACAACATTCTGTTCTCTGCTCCAACCTAAATCCAAAACAAAAGGTATGTCACCATCACCAGCACACAGAGGATCTCCAAAAAACGCTTTATTTGACGATCACATCATCACAGCTAAAAGAGCAAAGATATGGGGGCCAAGCAGGACACCTTCACGTGATTGTCAAATTAATCACTGGACCCTTTTTTCAGAGGTCCTTGGTATGCTGGTGAAATATCTTTTTTTTTTTTTTTTCTTTTTTTGTTTTGAGTGTTTCCAGTTTCCAGCTGATGGTCGCTACAGCACACACTTACCTGACAACCATTTGCCGGAATGTGTGCGAAGGGAATAGTTGTCTGACCCACCCCATTACCAGGTTACATGAACACACACATATACACGTTCCCCGTTTTATCCCTCATTTTGGTCTGATCTATATAGATGTATATAAAATGCACTTTTTATCTATCAAAAACTGTTTTCCAGCGCTAAACCTTCCATCTGATTTCTAAATTGCTGCATTTGTAAATTCCAAAAGCCAATATAAAGGAATAGTAGTGGTAAAAAAAAGCACTTGTGGGTTTAACCGATCGTGTTTTTTTTGTATAATTCTCCTTTAAGGGGGTGTGGCAGGGTGTGTGTCCTATGCCTGTATACTTTTGCTGATAGGTGTTCCTCATTCCCATCTCAAAAAGTTGGGAGGTATGTGTAATAGTGTTAAGTAGTTTGTGTTATCCATGTAAACTGATACATTCTGCTGGAGAGTTTGTGCCGTGAAAAACACGTGCTGCCTGGATTACCATTACCATGGGGTATAGGAAATTCCTCAAAATTCCTCACCTGAGGAATTTTGAGGAACTTCCTATACCCCACCTTAACAGAAACCTTGCAGGGAAACCTGTTATGAGTTAGTTACATGTGGTGTATATCTTGTCATACATTCATTTTAAAATATCTTTTGTATATTTTTTTTGAATACTGTTATAGAATAAAAATTTGTATCAGTACCAAGACAGTCCATTCAATTCCTTTGGGTGTTCATGTGTATTGGTCAGATTCGGCAACTGCCCTCACATGTCCACCTACCCTATCTTTATATGTCAGCTTGGATGATGGTACTTTTATACTGCATACTATCGAATACTATGTGAGGCCATACTCAACATTTAATTAGGGGAACTTCTAGGAGGAAAGTGTTACAACATTGAAATAAGATTATGATAAATATGAATTAGGACAATGAAAGGAGAAGTACAGCCAAAGCTCGATTGGTTGTACTTCTGTGGATCACAGGAGTGCAGTTCGTTCTGCACACCTGTGACCCAATTTCAGCTGACAGCGGGCTGAAGTCACAGGGCCAGTCCAGGCTCCGGCAAGATTGCGACAATGAAGTCAGGATCCGCCCACATACCTGTACCGGCCCCCAGCTCAGCCTCTCAGCAAGCCGCTGGCAGACGCTCCTGCCCCCTCCACAGCCCAGCGCTTCAGTGAGGGGGAGCAGGACAGGGAGCCCTGAGAACAGAGCGATTGGCAGTGTTTGATCGTTCGCTTCTGAGTGTTAGAGCTGTCGGGGGGACAGATGCAGCATTGGACCAATGCTTCATCCACCTAGGTAAGTATGATTCTGCAAAAAAAAAAAGTCCATACTTCTTTTTTAAAATTTATGGTAGGCTGTAGGGGCATTCTTATGCATGAGTTCATGTAAACTGGTTTTAGGTTGGAGCACATACCGAATGTTTTATTGTCTATGTAACATTTTATTGATTGGTCATGTGGATGTGACCTCCTTAAAAGCGACTAAAACTCTGCGTATTTTTTTTTATTAAAAGGACACCCAAGGCAGACCTACCTGTCAAACAGAGCCCTCTAGCTTTCACATGCTGGTCCTGGGTGCTTTCATCTTCGTCTGGTCCCCCTTACGGGTTCTGTCGGTTTGTTCGCTTGAATGGCCGGGCCGTGATGGCGTTACTCCTGTGCATGTGCACGGGAGTCGCATCATCACGGCACAGAGCGTCTGGCATAAATGTACAATGGGCCACGCATGCACGGCTCAGTGTATACTACAGCTGAGAGGCAGGGGGAAGCAGTTATGACAGAAGAGACCGATAGGGTTGCTTCTGTTAAAAAAAACCCACCTGTTTACAATTTTTTAAATTGAGAGTTTAAAACCACTTTAATAGAAGATTGCATCAATAAAACCAATGCTTTTATGCAAGAGATCTGTGGTCATTGTAGCACCTGAAAATTCCCATAAAAAAGTTTCTCATGCGTTTTCTATCCTGATGAAGTAGCTCATGGAGGGGGGGTCACTTTGGCGTTTTCCCCTAGGGCAGGGGTGTCAAACTCCATTTCATTGTGGGCCGCATCAGCAGTATGGTTGCCCTCAAAGGGCCAGTTGTATCTGGGGTGCACAACATACAGAGTTCAGGGGCATGCTATGTACAGAGTGCGGTTCCGGTGGTGCTGTATGCATAGAGTGCAAAGCTCAGGGGTGTGCTATGTACAGAGTGCAGGGTTCAGGAGTGTGTTACGTACAAAGTGCAGAGCTCAGGGGTGCGCTATGTAGAGAATGCAGGGCTTAGGGGTGCTCTACATATAGAGTGCAGGGTTCAGGAATGCAAAACTTACAGAGTGCAAAGCTCAGGGGTGTGCTATGTACAGAATGCAGCGTTCAGGAGTGTGTTACGTACAAAGTGCAGGGTTCAGGAGTGTGCTACGTACAAAGTGCAGGGTTCAGGAGTGTGCTACGTACAAAGTGCAGGGTTCTGGAGTGTGTTATGTACAGAGTGCAGGGTTCAGGAGTGTGTTATGTACAGAGTGCAGGGTTCAGGAGTGTGTTACGTACAAAGTGCAGGGTTCAGGAGTGTGTTACGTACAAAGTGCAGGGTTCAGGAGTGTGTTATGTACAGAGTGCAGGGTTCAGGAGTGTGTTACGTACAAAGTGCCTGGTTCAGGAGTGTGTTACGTACAGAGTGCATGGTTCAGGAGCGTGTAATGTACAAAGTGCAGGGTTCAGGAGTGTGTTATGTACAGAGTGCAGGGTTTAGGGGTGTGCTATGTACAGAGTTCAACCCCCCCCAATGCTTCAATACATCTCTACTCCTACGTTGCCCGACTTCCTATTACCTCCCTGTATAGGTGGCTTTGCCTTGCAGGGATATCGTTCTCTCTGAAGATCTGTCCCCGCCATGCCCCACCATGAGTGCATGCAGGGATCTGTTAATTCTGGGAGCCACTGAGAACAAAGGCTTCTGTGTTTTACAAGTGACAGTAGGGAGCGGGATCAGAGGATGAGAGTCGGAGGTGACAGATTAGAATTCTGCCACGTTCCGGCTGCAAAACTGGGTGAGAGGGCCACATGACAAGGCCTGGTGTGCCAATTTCAGTCCACGGGCCTTGCGTTTGATATATGTGCCCTAGGGTGTTAAAGGGCCATGTCCTGGTACTGGTTCAGACAACACATGTACAGGATTTTAGTGACAAGTGGTGGGCCCCATGACTTCTTGCCAATAATGTTGCACATACTCTTCAATCAGGTTACGGGTTGTAGACTGTCTGTATCCCAGTGGGGTTGCCACCCAGAACAAAATGTGCGCTTGCTTCTAATACATCTATTGAAATCTACAGAAGAACACCCAGTTCTGGGGTTTGTTGGTCTCCAGGGGGGTATCCTTTGATGTGCGCCGGCTTAGTGTTTATCATAAAGAATTTCATTACTGGAAATGGTGTCAGCCAAAAAATCAAGATGCAGTAGTGTACTAACTAAATAGCAATCTGATAAAGATTTATGCTCTCTAGAACCAAAAACCTAAGGCCTCGTTCACATCATCCAAGTGGCCGTGGTGTAGAAAGTATCTTTATGATAAACTAGAGGTTTGTGAATAGCTGTGGAGGGGAAGTCTGTGCAAAGTAATGGCAGGCTGACAGTAGCTGTCCGCTGGTGTAATTGGAAGTAATTGTGGAGGGAGAGATTACCTGCAGTTAGGGACAGATGGCCATCGCTCGACACAAGCTACTTGCATCCATCGGTAATCATCGCAGGTAATTGCTTCCTGGGCTCTCAGTCAGATTTTTGCAAGATACTTGCCATATCACTGCCAATTCAGCCGTGTGAATGAGGCCTTACTGGATGGCATTTAGTTAGCTAAAGTACCATCACAGGTAACATAAACAGTTGTCTTATTTTTTTTATTTAAAGCGGGGTTCCACCCAAATTTTGAACAATATCTGTATGTATTCTCTTCCTTGCCTAGATGCTGACATGCTTTAGCAGCTGCCAGTGATATCCACAAGAGAATCCGGCAGGCTGGTTGTACCCAAGTTGATCGGTCGATCAACTTGGTACATTCAGCCTGCCCATTAACGGTTTGAATCTCGGAGTTCTCCTCACTGAGCTCGGCAGAGTGTAGATTCAGCTCCCCGCACCCCTGCTTTCTGAAGCTCGGACAAGCTGTATAACTTCTGAACTTTCAAGGGCAGTAGAGATAAGAGGGCTGCAGCTAAACGGGTACAAACTTATTTGGAGGATTTGTTTGATCACCTGAGGCCAGTCCCTTCACTTGGTAAATGTACAGGTTTACAACCACTTTAAAATAACGTTTTCACCTTCCTTTTTTTTTTTCCACTGCTGCTGATCTTCTCTGGCATTTTTCAGCCACTCCTTGCACTCCTTTCAGCCATTGGCTGTACATTATATCATTATATCTCTGTGAACCATGCCTGCACACTGAGCTTTGCTTGTAGTGTTCACCAAGGGCCTCATGTGACAGGGTGAAAAAGCAGGAGCACAATCAGGACTCAGTTGTTACCTTATGACAGGAAGTGCCTAATCATGGCAGGTTCACCGGGTATTCTTTTAATAAAAGCTACAGAGTTTGAAAGATTGAGATTATGTGAGATGATTCTGTGAGAATTTAGTGATTGGGTTTATAACTTCTTTTATTCATAGCAATCCTGTACAGGTGTACGAGCTGTGTGTGCATCACAATGCTTTGTTGCTTGGATATTAAATTATGGGTATACAAAGCTATATCTCATATGCTGGGTCTTCTGTGGCCATAGTTAAAGCTATAGTCAAAATGTAAAATCCAATATATACATTTCCAAATTATTTTTTTTATTATTATTTGTAACCTACTCCTATTAATCTGAATAATCTTGAAGTTTCTAACCTTTGTGAAGATTTCCCACACTTCTTTGATCTCTGTGACACGTATTTACCATGCCCTGTGAGTAGGCACTGCTGTGTCACACATTTCAAAGAGCCTGTGTTTCATCAGATTTGGCAACCCTTCAGAATGTGTAACGGAAGTGACGTTCCGTCGCCGCCATCTTGCTACACCGCGCACTTCTCCATAGTAAGGATACACTGAGAGGGGGAAAAGCGGACATCTTGTTACACCCACCGGAGTTTTGCATTTTACACTTATGTTTAACAGTAAAGTGAGTTTATATAGTGAAATACAGCACTTAGAACTCCGTATGAATGTTTAGATGTTGAATTTTTAAAGCAGCAAACTTCTGTCAGATTAGCAAACCTGTGAGATCTGGAGGCTCGCCGCTGCTTTTGAAGTGGTTGTAAACCCATTACAACCACTTTAACCTACAGGTAAGCCTAGATTAAGGCTTATCTGTAGGTGCAAGAAATATCTCCCAGACCTACACGGTTTAGGAGATATTTGCAGGAATAGCAGCAGACAGCGTAGACCTCGGGCGCAGGCGCACTGAGCGTGCCGTTTCTAACGGCGCTCATTCCGTTAGTGGCGACACCAGAGTGCGGGAGTGACGTCATCACTGCTCCGGCCAGTCACAGCACCGGAGCAGTGATACCCGGAAGGCACGCCGAGCCAACGTGTCAGCGATGGAGGAGGTAAACGAGGGTTGCTTCCGGGGCTTCGATCTCAGGTAAGTAATTCATAATGAGCTAGTATGCTATGCATACTAGCTCATTATGCCTTTGTCCTTCAGTGTTTTTTTCTTTTTTTTAAAGAGAGGGTTTACTTCCTCTTTAAAATTCAACATCTAACCAGTCAGACTGAGTTCTAAGTAATGTATTTCACCGTATAAACTCACGTTACTGTTAAAAATAAGTATAAAAATGCAAAACTCTGGTGGGTGTAACAAGATATCCGCTTTCCCCCTTCTCAGTGTATCCTTACTATGGAGGAGTGCGGGGTGTAGCAAGATGGCGACAGAAAGTCACTTCCGTTACACATTTGACGGCTCGCCTAATCTGACGAAACACCTGTCTTCTGAACCACAGAGGTGCTGAAAGGAGGAGTCAGTACAGAAATCGCAACTTGTAGGGTGCAAGGTACCATGGGATATGTGGTCCTTAGAACTTGATGGCCAACAGGCAGACATAACTCACAACAGGAAAAAATATTTTTCACGTAAGCTTGTTTTGGGTTGTTTAAATCAACTATTGTTTATATTGCTGTTATAATGCTGATGTTATAAAATGAAAGTGTGCTGTATGCTGTGAGCTAAGATTTTCTTTTAGTCCTTGTTATGTAGAATTCATAGATTAGTCTAGTTTAGTTTCTACACTTAGATAGTTGTGTGTCAGCAGTCCAGAAGCACAGCATCTACTATGGCTTAAGCGCTTTATAGATTCTGAACTGAACGTTGGTTCTTCCTATAACATGTTCAGCAGTTTTCTGTTGGATAAACATTTTCTCAAGTCTATTGTTTTTTGTAAGATAATCATGGAATACAATGGGGGTTGATTTACTAAAAGTGGAGAGTGCAAAATCTGGTGTAGCTGTGCATGGTAGCCAATCAGCTTCTAATTCCAGCTTGTTCAATTAAAGTGATTGTAAAAGCAGAAAGTATTTTATCTTAATGCATTTTGTTCATTAACCACTTTCCGCCCAACACCGTCATATGACGTCCTGGACTTAGAGAGGGGATATCTGAATGATGGGTACATCTGCAGGCATCATTCAGATATCATCTTTTTTAGCTGACTATTCCCTGCACTGTAAAAACAATCATAGTGGCAATTCAGCCACTTGATCGTTTTTACAGGCAATGGGAGGGGATCCCCCCGCCCTCCGGTGCTTCTACCGGCTCGCCAGTGCGATTGGCAAGCCGGAAAAGAAATCCGCTGGCGGTGGAGGTTTACCATAGAGAATACCGGTGACCAGATGGTCCCTGGCAGTCTCTATGATCTTCGGAGGCCCGGGTGCAATGGTATGACTGGCAGTCCGGACTGGCAGTTGTACTCTTGAAAGGCCAAGATCCTTTTTTTTTTTTTTTTTTTTTTTTGATCTCTGGCTTTCCAGCCTAGAGGAGATATGTGGGGTCTTATAGACCCCACATGTCTCCATAAAGAGGACTTGTCATGCCCTGTTCCTATTACAAGGGATGTTTACATTACATTGTAATAGGATTAAAAGTGATAACAAATTTTTAAAGAGACAGTGTAAAAAAAAAATATTTTTTTTTAAAATGTTTATTCTTAAAGCGCCCCTATCCCGCGTGCTTGCACACAAAAGCGAATGCATACGTACGTTGCGCCCACATATGTAAACGGCGTTCAAACCACACATGTGAGGTATTGCCGTAAACGTTAGAGTGAGAGCAATAATTCGATCCCAAGACCTCCTCTGTAACTCTAAACATGTAACCTGTGAAAAATTTTTACGGGCCACCTATGGAGATTTTTAAGTACCGAAGTTTGACGCCATTCAACGAGTGTGCACAATTTTAAAGTGTGACATGTTAGGTATCTATTTACTCGGCATACCATCATCTTTCATATTATACAATACTAGTTGGGCTAACTACTGTTTTTTTGTTTTTTTTTGTTTTTTTTTTTAAATTCATGAAAATTAAAAAAAAAAAAAAAAAAAAAAAAGCGTTTGAAAAATTGCTCCGCAAATACAGCATGACATAAAAAGTTGCAGCGATTGACATTTTATTGTTTGTTATTTTAAACAATAAAAAAAATATGAGACTTTAGTATCCCTTTTAAGGCTCCATTCACACTTGCGCGACTTGTCATGCGACACATAAAGTTGCAGCCCATGTATTTCAATGGAAAGCCCTTCAAGTATAGGTAACTTAAAGTCGAGGTAACTTAAAGTCGCAGCGACTTAAAGATTCCTGCACTACTTTGTTGTGACTTGAGTGCCACAGACTACTATGTAAACCCTCAAATGTTGCATGAGAGTCACATCTTAATGTTATTAGTGTGACAGTTGTGCTACAGTCAAAGCCAAAGTCTCATCCCAAGTTGCAGATGAAATTGCACAACTTTGGAGCTGCACATGTGAATGCAGCCTTAAGCTTTGACAAAAAAGCCTGGAAACTGATTGGTTTCTATGCAGAGCTGCGGAAGATTTTGCACGCTCCAGTTTTAGTAAATTAATGTGTGTGTGTGTGGACTGATAACCTTTCCTCTGCTAGGTAACATGGTTTACATATTGTGGAGTATGTGTATTTTGTCCAAAGTTCATCTTTTTAGTAGAGAGATAATTATATTTTTTTTTTTGTGTTTAGAAAAAAGAAATTTGTTA
This sequence comes from Aquarana catesbeiana, assembly GCF_042186555.1. NCBI lineage: Eukaryota > Metazoa > Chordata > Amphibia > Anura > Ranidae > Aquarana > Aquarana catesbeiana. The sequence continues at coordinate 20,770,012 of NC_133335.1, forward strand.
CAAAATGGTATACCACCTAGTATGGTCCTTTTAATCTGGCAAACAGTCTGCTATGAAGGACTGCCAGTAAGGATGCCATTCATAATTTTGACCCTTTGTAGGTTGCATCTTCTGCCTACCTATGCCATGGCTGGTATTTATTTTAGCTGCACTTTATGGGTCTCTACTCCTGGCACTAATACCCTCTGATTTGTCCTTCGTCTGAATGAGACCCTGTCCTCTCCAATATGACCACCAGAGCCTGCAGTAGTGGACGCTTCCATTCCATGGTGTCATTTATCTTTCTCTCTCTGGTGTCCAGTACTAACTGGTAGGTTGAGCAAATTCTCACACACAAGAATATTCTCACTTTTGTGTTGGCTATAATAAAAGATTGAATACATTCACAGGAAAAATTCAGACAAGGCACAAAAAAAAACCAGTACAATGGCATGTTATGTTCATTTCTATGTTTAGTGTGAGCTCTAGATGCCTGATGATGTACTGATCACCTTTGTTGAATTTAGATAGGGCTGCTTTTGGCTGTTGGTCTGCATTATCCCCTCTGCCAACCAGATCACAGTGATCCCTGCCTCCATGCTCAGTGGTCTATGGAGAGTTCTGAGTTAATGCATGGTTTGCATTCGCACTGAAGGAGACCATACTGGACCACAAGTGAACCATGCCTGGGACCACCTCTTCCAAGCGGTCCCTGGCACAGTACATGTAATGGTGATCTCGCACTATGCAAATGAACCTGATGTGTACTATGACAGTGTACTTCTTTTAATCACTCAGCCTGTGCAGGCTCAAATCTGTTTGTTGACATCATCCTATAATCTGTAAAGTGTCACTAGAGGTGGATGGACCCCATTGCAAAATAGGGAGCAGTGTCTATGATAGGTTAGTTATTCTTTACAAGCCAGCTTGATCAGACCCCACACCACCCTACTAGAGGATTTCATAGGCGTGCACACAGGGTGTGCCGGATGTGCCTGGGCACACCCTAATCACCCCATGCACATTAGCATTATCACTCTGTGTGCCAGCAGGAAGATAGGAAAGCACTCCCTCTTACCGGCTCTGCCATAAGAGTCTTTCACTGTGCCGGCAGGGAGATTAATGTGCCGGGGTCAAATATATGTAGACACACGTGTGTTTTTGAGCTTTAGGGTACACGCCCCCATGCAAAACGCTATGCACACCTATGATATCAATGCTGCACCAGCCTTGTACTGAGCAGCTGCAAGAGGTACTACTTTTCATAGCATGTTGTAGTTCTTTCCTATTACGGTCACTTTTCCTTTTAGAAAAGAATAGAAACTACAGTATTGTTGGTAAACAAAAGGAAATGTCAAATGAATAACAATCAGTATCATGTATTGCAGCTTTTAGATGTCTGTGAGTTTTTTTAAAAAATGTTTTACACACATGTTCTTCTGGACAAGCATGGGATCCTGGCCAAGATATGGATAGCAGCTCACTGGCATAAGAAATTGACCAAGAGTAATATATTTGAATGCAACCTTGAAATGGCCATCAAAAATATCCTGTCTGCAAAGGTACGTCCCCAGATACTTTTAATTTTTTTTTCGTTTTGGTGTTGTATGGCTGTGGAAATTAGCTGGGAATAGAATGTTAATGTCTTAAATATCTGTCTCGTAGACGGTGATGTCCTTGAGAATATCAGGACATTTACTTCTTGGAGTAGTGCGAGTATTCAACCGGAAGACAAAATATCTGCTGGCCGACTGCAATGAATCTCTGCTCAAAATGAAGCTAGCCTTCCGTCCAGGTATCTATAAAATGGGGTAGTTGTAAAGAACTTGATTTATATAAAACAGGTAAAGACTAACAACACCCTACAGGTCTGCAAGTCATTCGTAAATTGAATAATATGTTGCCTTTTTTTTCTATCCTGAGGAAAGCGGTAGTAAACTGCAACTAAAAAAAAAAGAAAAAATTGGGCCCCTGCAGGTAATGTCATATTGTGGTAGTATGCATCACATACTAGCACGTTATGACAGACTTGCCTTAAAAGGAAGCCCTCCAGCGGCACACTGTCACGGCTGCGCTAAAAATTCTCTCGAAGGACGGCATGCCGTCCATTGAAAGTGCAGTGCGCATGTGCCGGTGACGTCACCGGCTGTTACTAAAGAACATATCTTCTAAACAGTGTGCGTTTAGGAGATATTTACTGTACCTACAGGTAAGCCTTATTATAGGGCGCCTCCACAGGGAGATATTTTTACTATATTCAGCTCCTTTCCCTTCTTATGAAGCAATAGCAAAATTTACAGTGGACAGTTTTCATCCTGAAATGGCAGAAAACAAAGAAATAAAGGTTATACCACGATGCATAATATGTTGGTGATGTGTAATAAAGAGTAATATTATCCCCAAGACACATTTTTTCTTTCCACCTACCCACAACACCTTACCACAACTCTGAAAGTCTATACGAATTTCATAATAATTCATGGCCAGTTCTGCGTGTTTGTGCATTCTGGCCCCATTAAAATGTCGTCCCCCCCCCCCAGCATTCAACAATGGTTTTCACAGAATCAATGACATTAAACTGATGGAAGACTCCACAAGTTCCATAAAAGGTTCTGACTCAAAATGTCATACAACATGGTTTTACTGGATAAAATAAATCTCCACAGACTAGTATAACAACTTTCTTTAACCGCACTAAACTTTGGAGCCTCCCGTGCCAACTGTTCCCTGGATCACTACTCCTTACCTCCTTCCTTCCCTCCCTCTACCCACCTCATCCCGCTTTTTTTTTTTTTTTCAACCCCCACTAGCCCCACACCACTCCCTCCTTTCATCTCCATTAACCACTCCTGAAGAAAACACAGCAGCTCCCTCGAAACCATAACCGCCAATTGCCCCTGCTGTTGGTTCCCACCCTCCTAAAACTTTTTTATACTATGATAAAGAGTATCAAAGTTTTGGACATTTTAGTTGTTGTCTTCTATTATGTACCTTCTGCAATAGCTTTGCGAAGATGGACTCCTGAACCACAGCTACCGCCCTTATTGCCATGTGATAACCTCCTCCTTTAATAAAAACGTTATTGCCTGTGACAGACAGCCCCTGTTAGTTGTCGATGGGGTGTATCTGCCACATTTGAGTTTTGAGGTTCATAAGGTAAATGGGTGGCAGTGAGAGGTCTGTAGCAGGATGTGAGGGGTTAAGCACTGGTCATACCTTGCTCCTCACCTGGGGTATAATTTGTCTTCTCTGGGTTAATCCGGGTGGGTGCTGAGAAAAGAAGACAAGCAGGCTGTGAGGGCACATGTCTGCAGGACTGGAGCAGACCCAGTGAGGTCTATTTACTGGCCAGGAGGCTTGACATTTGTTTTTGGACTTTCCTACTTATGCGTGGGAATCCTTTTGTTTGCTGTACATGCTGACCAATAAACACCAGCGGGTAGCCCTTTAATCTTACATGTGGCTTGCATTACCTCTCTGAAAACTCTCCACTTGATATGGAACCTCACATGCCATAAACAGAGCCGACTGTCAAACATTATGCAACGAACAAAATATTAGCAAGTAAGAGAATTGCTCTCACAACATAATCAAAGTTACATGCAATAGGGATAGCAAATGGTCCCAGAGGACCTCAAAATCTCATAGAAACAAACACAGTCCATCTACCAATAAATTGACTGTGAGATCATAATAAGGTACCAATTGGGGTAGTTGGCAATTCAGCCTTAACCATTTCAGGCCCGGAAGATTTGGCTGCTCAGTGACCAGGCCATTTTTTGAAATACGGCACTGCGTTACTATTTGACAATTGTGCGGTCGTGCAACGTTGTACCCAAACAAAATTGATGTCCTTTATTCCCCACAAATAGAGCTTTCTTTTGGTGGTATTTGATCATCTCTGTGGTCTTTATTTTTTGCACTATAAACAAAAAAAGAGCGACAACTTTGATAAAAAAAAACAATATTTTGTACTTTTTTGCTATAATAAATATCCCCGATTTTTTTTTTTTTTTTGTTTTTTTTTTTTTTTTTTAAAAAGCCAATTTTTTCCTCAGTCTAGGCCGATATGTATTCTTCTACATATTTTTAGTAATAAAAATCGCAATAAGCGTATATTGATTGCTTTGCGCAAAAGTTACAGCATCTACAAAATAAGGGATAGATTTATGGCATTTTTATTATTACTATTTATTTTATTATTATTATTTTATTTTTTTTACTAGTAATGGCAGTGATCAGCGATTTTTATCGGGACTGCGACATTATGGCGGACAGATCGGACACTTTTGACACATTTTAGGGACCATTGGCATTTATACAGCGATCAGTGCTATAAAAATGCACTGATTACTGTGTAAATGTCACTGGCAGGGAAGGGCTTAACACTAGGGGGCGATGAAGGAGTTAACTGTGTTCCCTAGAGAGTGATTCTAACTGTGGGGGGGGGGTGGGACTGCCTGGGTGAGGAGAAGCATTCGTTGTTCATACTTAGTATGAACAACAGATCACTCTCCTCACCCCTGACAGCACGGAGATCTCTCTGTTTACATTGACAGATCTCCGTTCTGTCTCTGTGTGGAGCGATCGCGGGTGCCCAGTGGTCAATGCGACTGTCGGGCACACGCATCGGCGTGGCGCGCACGCGCCCCCTAGTGGTCAAAAGGCGAATCAAGGTACAGCTACGTCAGTTCGCCCAGGGGAGCCAACCTGCCACAGTACAACTGCGGCGGCTGGTCAGGAAGGGGTTAAAGAACATAACATCCTCTCACCATCATGTCCAAAGATTGGCCTGACGGCTGAACAAACATTCAAACAGACTAGAAGGATCAAAAAAACGTAGGAGGAGAAGGGTAAAAAAGGACGGTGGGAAGCACAAAAGACGAGACCAGAAAGAGAAAGCCAAGAAGGAAGAGAAAGGTAAGGTCTCGGGTCGATGTATCGAGAAATATCAAATTGCTGAAAGGAGGTTGTTAAAACGCGATGGATGTGCGGAAGGAATCCAAGGCTGCCAAACTCAGAGAAATTTATCATAGGTGTCTAAAAAAATAGCTGTCAGTTTCTCGCTGACCATAATATCATTCATACAGTGTTTTACTGCTTTAAAACTAAGAATTGGGGATTTCCAGGCCCTTTCTATGGTCAGTTTGGTCGCCATTTGTCGTTCTGGTCTAAGCAACTCCTCAATAGGTTTAAAGAGAAGAGCCCCATAAGAGTTCCTATTAACATTAGAATGAAAAAGAATGCGGAGAAGCGCGTAGATCTGGATCCATAGTCTGCTCTTCTTAGGGCAGGACCTCCAAAGACCACCTCCTTCCTTCTTATGCAGTGATTCAGTATTATTACATACTGTAATGTTATTGCTGTCTATGGAATATGGTCAATGCTCTGTTTTGAGCTCTTCTACTGCGTGCTAAATTAAATATAAAACAAAAGAGGGTAAAAAAAAGTAATATTGATAAAGGTGCATTTGGCTGGTATCATGTTGTGTCTGCTTTATTTCTAGAAATGTTAGATCTCTCCGATGGCAATCGGGAAGCTAAGTATGATGCCATCACTTTTCAAGAAGCGTTTTATGATTTTGATGATCAGCTGCCTGATTTAAAGTAAGTTTCAGAAGTTTTCCTTCTTTTTTTTTTTTTACTGTCACAGTACACACATACACATAGGGGTTGATTTACTAAAGGCATATAGATGTACATTCTGAGACTGCAGTTGCTTCAGAGCTTAAGAAATGTGAAGCTTCACTTTGCAAAGAATACCCAATCACATGCAAGTTAAAAAAAAATGCATTTTTTTCTTGCACCTGATTGGATGATGCAAATCAGCAGCACTTTGTCTCATTTACTAAGCTCTGGAGCAACTGCACTTGCATAGTGCAAAGTCTACTTTCCTTTAATTAATCAACCCCAGAGTGTTGTATTTATTTTAATAAAGTTGTCAGGAAATTTCATAGGCATGTATTGATTGTTGCCTAATATGGCTGATTGTGTCAGTTGCTTTTGTATTTGGGTACCTTCTGCTAATTGTTGTACTTTACTGGCCAGTTGTCCTTCATGTGAAGAGTAGTCTCACTCCAATGTCACCTGCTCAGTGTACAGACATACATATTGGTGCAATTGTGAATGTCTCTGCAACCCCCTGGTGCATAAAGCATGACCTTCTTAGTGCAGGTGGTATTTTAATGTCCATTACAAATTTAAAAGCAATTGATTTTATATGTGGACTTGCATGTAGAACCCGTTTTGGTAGCATAGATACTTCCTAGTATTTTTTTTTTTTCTTTTCTTTTCTTTCTTGAAGTTTAGAGCTTTGTGTTACAATATACACATAGTGGTTGAAGAATCTTTGTTCTGTACTGTATTTTTATAAAGTGATGAAAAATAAACAGCTAGCACAATCATGATATGACGGTGAGTCCAGCAAGTTGTGAAACATTTGTTGAATAAATATCAGCAGGTACATTCACATATTCTGCAGATATAAGTCAGTACACGATACACTTCAGTTTAAGATAAGTATTTTGCATTAAAAATCTAAAAATGGCAAAAAAAACAAATTTCAGTTAATGTAGCATGTATAAGCGATCCCTCCTAAATGGCCACTGAGCTATACAATCGCAACCGAGCAATCTAAGGGTTTGTGTGCACTGGACTCTGACTAGACACCTTTCTGCTGGCTTAGTGTTTAGATTGAAAACCATGTGTTCCATTACAAATAGAGAAAAAAAACCTAGTGGTAACGTTTAAATTTTATCAACATCTTTCTGCATGTGACAACAAATTGTTTAATAACATAGCCAGTGACCACTGAGTATGGCATTTCACTCAGATAGCAGCCTGGGTTGTTTATGATTTCAGTTCTGTATGTATTTCTGTCTTTTGTGTACCTTGCAGTACCATTGATGTGGTGGATCATTTCACATTGAACCAAAGCCGAGCAGAGGACATCACGATGAAAGAGGATATTAGCAAGCAACGTACTCAAGAAAGTTTTGGTAAGGAGTCTGTTATGTTATAAATAACAGACATGCCTGTTTTGTAATCCCCTGCTTTAGATTTATACAGGCAGGCTGTATTGGTAAAATGATTGGGAACACCTTTGTTAAAAAAAAAAAAAAATGATTGGGAACAATTGAAAGGCAGTGCTGCTTCAGAAACAGACAAAATGACTCAATGGGGGAGATTTATTAACAAGAAAAATAGAGAAGGACAGCCGCACTCTGATCTAATGCCTTTATTGATAAAACTTAGGCAGGCCATACATGGTCGAATTCCGAATTAGTTTTCTTTTCACAATCAGAAACTTTGAGTTTTTTGATCTGATGATGCCACCATTGATTTTTGAAATTCAACCAACCAAGCCTTCAATTTCACCTCATGGTGCTACAGAAAAGAATTTTCGTGGCCGGGAATCTTTTTTTTCTTTCTGGGAATTTTTCTTTTCTTGCACTTGTGTGCATTCTATTTTCTTTTACAATTCTCGCACGATTCTCCCATCATTGATTAGAAAATCGTTCGTTTTTCAAAAAATTCCCAACATGCCTAATTACTCAAATTTGATTACTGCACGAAAATTGGCTGTTGCGGCAGCCCACTAATGGAGCGAAATTCGAACGAAAAATTCTTCGATAAGATTTTCGAAAGAAAATTCTTTTGAAATTCGACCCGTGTATGGCCAGCTTTAGTCCATACACCAACAGAGGCGCAGGTACGGATGATAGCTGACGCGTTTTGCACCGTTAGCGGCGCTTAGTCATAGCTGTAGACCACTGACCCCAATCTATCTTTTATACACATAAATCACTAGTCACCTGACCAATTGTATCTAATCTAGATTGTAGTCAGGTGTGGTCCTCAAGTACTTTCACACACATGAAGTGGAGGAGTGGGCGTGGAGGCGATCAGAGTAGACAATATGTGGGTGGATTAACCCATGTAAGGGAGAAAATGGTAAATAAATAATAAATGAGGAGTTCAAATTCAAAACACTTCATGGCCCCAGGGTCCAATAAATAGGCTACAGCAGATCGCCCCCCCCCAACCCCCCCATACACTCCATAATACATGTAGGGTGCAGGGTGCCTTTACATCAATGTGTGACACACCATGCCCATGTATCCACTAAACATCCATTAAAACATTTAGTCAAATTTGAACATCAATGTGTACAAAAATCATAAATGTATCCTTAAAAATATGTGAAAATCTAAAAGTGTGTGTGTGTATACACACAAATACGTGTATGTGATTGACCACCACCAGGAGATGTCAAAACAAGACATCTCTCCCTGGTAGTGTGAAAAAAAAAAAACAAACAGACACACGCATATGCATACAGGCATATACAAGAACCCCTACATATCATGAGAAGGACTATATACAGGAGCACAACTAACTTTATTAAATTGAATTGAAACAAATTTGTCTCGAACAATGTAAGTGCAATTACAGGCCATATTGTCCCTCAATTTAGCTACGGATATTAGTTGGTGTCATAAATATTAGTATTGTAATCCTGAAAAATATATACGTATATTTTCAGTGTAATCCTAATATAGTGTTTTGGCAAAAAAGCAGGCATATAAGCCGACTCAGGCCATCCAAAAAATAGAATAAATCTAAATCCAGTAAGTCTATTTCTTAGGTTGAGGCACATTTGCAGTAAAGATTCTGACTTTATAAAGGAAGCTGAGGATATGAAAATCAGGTTTGAGGATCGGGGTTACCCTAAATCCACAATCTCCAGAGCTTTCAAGATTGCTGAGAGCACTCCCCGCTGTCAACTAATCTCGGATGGGGGCTCGACTAGAAGTAAAAATAGTAGAAACTTTTCCACCTGTGTTCTCAACACCCTATAGTGTGGAATTCCATAAAATTAGGAACATTGTCACTAGGTACCTTCCTGTTCTTTTTAATGACTCGATATATGCTCAGATTTTGACAGGTGGCATCAAAACGGTATCTCGCCGTGTTCCTACATTGGGAAGATATTTATTCCCTAGTTTATACACCAGCACTAGTTCAGTCTCTCATTGGTTGCAGTTCAAAGGCACCTTTTAGATGTGGGAGTAAAACATGTGCCTATTGTCCTTTTATAAAAAGGGGTGATGTTGTTTGTTCCGCTACCACTGGCAAAATATTCAAGATCCCTTCATTTATTAATTTTAACACAAAATTTTTCGCTTATTACCTGCAGTTCATGTAATATCCAAAACGTGGGATGGACTACTCGACGGCTGAGAGATCGCCTCTATGTTCATCTGCACGACATTGAAAAGAATCGCTTGACCAATGTCACTAGACATTGGATCGATGTGCATGACAAGTATGTTTCATGTTTAACCATACAGGAAATGGATAGGATCTTTACATCCATTGGAGGGGTGACAGAATCAGGACACTCTGTAAAAGAGAAGTGTTCTGGATATTTCACCTCAATACTAGCGGGGTTAAACTTTGAATGGGATGTATCCCATTTTTATGATTGAAAGCACGAGCTCTATTAGCATATGGGGTTTTACTTTCCCTTCATCTGCCAGTTCGTTAATCCGAGACTCGTTACAATTATCCGGTTTACTCTGGCCATTCATATCTCACATTTCGGTTCTGAAAGGTCTTTTTATAGTGGGCAACTATATACCTGCTTTTTTGCCACCACACTATATTAGGATTACACTGAAAATATGCATATATATTTTTCAGGATTACACTACTAATATTTATGACACCAATTAATATCCAGAGCTAAATGGAGAGACAATATGGCCTGTAATTGCATATCGTTCGAGACAAATTTGTTTCAATTCAATTTAATTTAATAAAGTTAGTTGTGCTCCTGTATATAGTCCTTCTCGTGATATGTAGGGGGTTCTTCTATATATGTGTATGCATATGCGTGTGTGTTTGTTTTTTTTTTTTTTTTTGTTTTTGTTTTTTGTTTTTTGTTTTTTTCACACTATCAGGGAGAGAGGTCTTGTTTTGACACCTCCTGGTGGTGGTCAATCACATACACGTATTTGTGTGTATACACACACACTTTTAGATTTTCACATATTTTTAAAGATACATTTATGACTTTGTGTACACATTGATGTTCAAATTTGACTAAATGTTTTAATGGATATTTAGTGGATACATGGGCATGGTGTGTTACACATTGATGTATCGGAGTGTGGCTGTCCTACTCTATTTTTCTTGTTATCATCTTTGCTGAGCCAGCACCCTTCATCTCCTGAAACACAAGGATGGTGTGAACACAGGGCTATCTCATTGAACTTTGGAGATTTACTAAAGCTGGAGGGTGCAAAATCTGGTGCAGCTCTGCATAGAACCCAGTCGGCTTCCAGGTTTTATTGTCAAAGCTCAATTGAACAAGCTGAAGTTAGAAACTGATTGGCTACCATGCACAGCTGTACCAGATTTTGCGGGGGGGGGGGGGGGGGGGGGGGGTAGTGCACTTTGTGTACCAATATGACGTAGGCAAATCTACTTAGGCTATCAAGAAGTTGTATTGAAAGCTGAATTTCAGACAAACATGTAAGTCCATACATAAACCAACATATACTGTAAGAATTTATGGATGTATCTTCCAAAGGGTTTGTATTTCTGTCTATCCAGTTCTGATATTTACAGAGCCCTATCACACAGCCAGCTGGGTGACCTGACTTTTCTATGCTGCAGTTATGCAATATGATTTGGTCACCTTTCTGCCATCAGCCTGTGATTGGACAGTGAAACAGTGGCAGATTGCTCTCTTCTATCATCAAAGTATATTTGCACGCAGACACCTAATTGGTTTCTAGTACTGCTCCACCCTCTCTCTGTCTGAATTCTGTTGTGCAGGAAACTACAAAAGGCTGATACTAAGTAAAATTCTCAGGAACTTGGTTGTATTTAAAAAATAAAATAAAATGTATTTCCTGGCACACTTATCAGCTAGCCAGCAAGAAACTGAAGTTAAAATTCAGTTAAAAACATTTTTTTTAATATGCAAAATTTGAAAATATATGTAAGAGCTTTAGGCCCCATCCACATCTGGTGATTTGGGATTGCAGGCAGAATCACAGCGATTCTGCCCACAATTCCAAATCACACTGCAATAGTGGCAAAACGTACCATGCTTATTTAAGGGTGCCATTCTTTTGGGCAACAAGCTTCACGTGATGCAGTTTCCCACGATTACCACGTGATTTATTGTGGCAAAACCGCACCACATTTGAGGTGTCATTAAAAATGAATGGCACCCAAACACACTTGGTGCATTTTGCCACTAGTGCAGTGAGATTTGGAATCATGGGCTAAATTGTGGCAATCCTGCCTGCGACCCAAAATTGCCAGAAGTGCCTAATCAAGGCAGGTAAATTAAGAACAGGTATGCCTGAGGGCAGCTCATTCCTCCCTAAAGGTGCAGGGACATCCCAGAAGCCCAGCAGAGAACAATGGCAGCTGAAGGCATCCAATGGGGATGATTTACTAAAATTAGAGAGTGCAAAATCTTGCGCAGCTGTGCTTAGTAGCCAATCAGCTTCTAACTTCATCTTGTTCAATTAAGCCTTGACAAAAAAATCCTGGAAGCTGATTGGTTTCTATGCAGAACTGCATCAGATTTTGCACTTTGCAGTTTTAGTAAATCAACCCCTATTTCTCCCTGCTCCAGTTTGAGCAATATACACAAAAATGGCATCTTCCCCATCTTATAACAAACTTTTAGAGTTGGGGGCACATGGAAGGGTTTTGCACGGAGCTAACAAAATAAAATACATTTCTCAGTATTTGTTGCTATATCCTAGATTGTAAGCTCTAACAAGCAGGGCCCTCTGATTCCTCTTGTATTTAATTGTATTGTAACTGTACTGTCTGCCCTCATGTTGTAAAGCGCTGTGCAAATTGTTGGCGCTATATAAATCCTGTATAATAATATTAATATATGCTCCAACATGGAGGCTGTCATGGGCTCTAAATATGATCCACATTTTGTTATATTAGTCTCCTTCTCGTTCCAGTGGGAATTTGGCTACAGTAAATAATTCCAGGTGTTTTTTTCCATACAGTATATGATTCTATACTTTCTATTTAACAGGAAACCTAGATCCACTGAGACAGGACATTACTATGGATAGCAGTTTTGAAGTAAGCAACAACAGTGTTCTGCCTGAGAGCAGTTTTGTGGGTGCGAATGATGATGGTGAAGGATTTTTTAATCAAGAATTCTTTGGAGATGAAGACACAGCTGCCAATTTTTTTGGTATGTTAGATCATTGAGTGTGTCTAGCTGTGTGGTTTCATTGATACATGTATAATATACAGCATTTTTCTGAACAACTAGAATCAAAAGATGACTCCGACATTGCTCTAGCCAATCTCCTGACACTTAAAAGGCCTGTTATATGGATTTATTACGCTGTTCATTGTGGTATCACTTGAAAGATCCACAAGTGCATAAAAAGTTAGGCCCGCAGTACAAAAGAAAGGGCTTAGACAGAGGGCCGATATGACAGACGTTAAAGGGGTTTGGGTCCAGGAAGGGAGTTGGCAGTTTTTAAAGAAAAGTAAGTGTTGTGGGACTTACCAGATTTGTGTTCAAGTTTTGGAGCAGGAGTGATCTCAAGGGAGTGGTCAGGAGATCCTCAGTCGTAAGGGAGCCAAATTAGTGAAAACTTTCCGCCCTCCCTCCCCTTTAATATTCTGTGCTGGTTGGTTCAGTTGTCACTTGAGTGGTCATTTCGGGATCTGTTGTGTCATAGCAGCTGGCAGGGTACAATGTCCTTATAGGTCAATATGGGGCACAAAATGTGCAGTGTAGGGACCTGTCTGAGGAACGGCTTCCGGTATTTGATATGGTGTACCTGCAACTTGTTGTCTCTGAGTTTGTGGTTTTGCGGCTGGAAGCTTACAGTTAAGGGATATAGGTACTACCTTAATTGAGCCCTACTGGGACCTTGGGGGCTCCATTCATTCTGTGTTATTGTTGACATGATATTTATACAATTTTGTTGATAAAAGGCTGCTATGGCCATTAAAATCCAAGTTGTTGTCATGTGTGGTTAATGATGGTGGTAAAAGGGGTAGAGTGATGGTCAAGCAGGTAGGTAACAAGCCATCTTTATTACCCTAGTCCTGTATGAAGAAACCCTAATGCCCCATACACACGGTCGGATTTTCCGATGGAAAATGTCCGATCGGAGCGTGTTGTCGGACATTCCAACTGTGTGTGGGCTCCATCGGACATTTTCCATTGGATTTTCCGACACACAAACTTTGAGAGCAGGATATAAAATTTTCCGACAACAAAATCCGTTGTCGGAAATTCCGATCGTGTGTACACAAATCCGACAAAGTGCCACGCATGCTCAGAATAAATAAAGAGATGAGAGCTATTGGCCACTGCCCCGTTTATAGTCCCGACGTACGTGTTTTACGTCACCGCGTTCAGAATGATCAGATTTTCCGACAACTTTGTGTGACCGTGTGTATGCAAGACAAGTTTGAGCCAACATCCGTCGGAAAAAATCCTAGGATTTTGTTGTCGGAATGTCCGAACAAAGTCCGACCGTGTGTACGGGGCATAAGTCCTCAAAATACTGGTGTAGAAATCGCACAGGAACAACGCACATTGCAGTACTGGAATGTGTGGCAGCTTAACACAAGCATGAAACATTACCTTAACGAACCTATAAACTATTATATGTTAGATCTTTCTATAGATTCAACTGCTAAAAGGAATTTTCCTTCAACAAAACCATGAGACCATGGCTGTTGTTTATATGTGACTCATTAGTGTACATTCTCTTCTTTTTTTCTTTTCTTTAGCTGACAGTCATTTGTTTGCAGAATACAATGGCCTGAATATAGATGTGAGTAAAGAGGTGACTATGCCACCCAGCTCGCCTGGCCAAGAGCAGCAGTTTGAGAGTGATCTTTCTGCACGTATGTATACGCAACCATTTGTTAGAGAGGTTATCCAACTTCAATGTAAATCTTACCCTTGAAGCCTCCTATTTTGTTAGCTGTGTTAAAGTATAGCTAAACACAATTACAAAAAGTTATTGTTTTCTGACTATATGTCTACACATATTTTTGTTTTGTGTACAGCAATTGTTTTATTGTGTATGGTTGTGTGTCTCTTGGGTATTGTACATCACCTTACACAATGTAAATACCTGTTAAGTATAGCACTAGAATAAAGTTAGTGCTGATCTGCTATACAGTGGGGATGGAAAGTATTCAGCCCCCCCTACATTTTTCACTCTTTGTTATATTGCAGCTATTTGCTAAAATTATTTAAGTTCATTTTTTTTCCTCATTAATGTACACACAGCACCCATTATTGACAGAAAAACACAGAATTGTTGACATTTTGGTCCTAAGTATTCAGACCCTTTGCTCAGTAGAAGCGCCCTTTTGATCTAAAACAGCCATGAGTCTTTTTGGGAAAGATGCAACAAGTTTTTTACACCTGGATTTGTGGATCCTCTGCCATTCCTCCTTGCAGATCCTCTCCAGTTCTGTCAGGTTGGATGGTAAAAGTTGGTGGACAGCCATATTTAGGTCTCTCCAGAGATGCTCAATTGAGTTTAAGTCAGGGCTCTGGCTGGGCCATTCAAGAACAGTCACGGAGTTGTTGTGAAGCCACTCCTTCATTATTTTAGCTGTGTGCTTAGGGTCATTGTCTTGTTGTTATGTAAACCTTCAGCCCAGTCTGAGGTCCTGAGCACTCTGGAGAAGGTTTTCGTCCAGGATATCCCTGTACTTGGCCGCATTCATCTTTCCCTTGATTGCAACCAGTCGTTCTTCCCTGCAGCTGAAAAACACCCCCACAGCTTGATGCTGCCACCACCATGCTTCACTGTTGGGACTGTATTGGACAAGTGATGAGCAGTGCCTGGTTTTCTCCACACATACCGCTTAGAATTAAGGCCAAAAAGTTCTATCTTTGTCTCATCAGACCAGAGAATCTTATTTCTCACCATATTGGAGTCCTTCAGCTGTTTTTTAGCAAACTCCATGTGGGCTTTCATGTGTCTTGCACTGAGGAGAGGCTTCCGTCAGGCCACTCTACCATAAAGCCCCTACTGGTGGAGGGCTGCAGTGATGGTTGACTTTCTACAACTTTCTCCCATCTCCTGACTGCATCTCTGGAGCTCAGCCACTGTGATCTTTGGGTTCTTCTTTACCTCTCTCACTAAGGCTCTTCTCCCCCGATAGCTCAGTTTGGCCGGACGGCCAGCTCTAGGAAGGGTTCTGGTCGTCCCAAACGTCTTCCATTTAAGGATTATGGAGGCCACTGTGCTCTTAGGAACCTTAAGTGCAGCAGAAATGTTTTTTGTACCCTTGGTCAGATCTGTGCCTTGCCACAATTCTGTCTCTGAGCTCTTCAGGCAGTTCCTTTGACCTCATGATTCTCATTTGCTCTGACATGCACTGTGAGCTGTAAGGTCTTATATAGACAGGTGTGTGGCTTTCCTAATCAAGTCCAATCAGTATAATCAACACAGCTGGACTCAAATGAAGGTGTAGAACCATCTCAAGGATGATCAGAAGAAATGGACAACACCTGAGTTAAATATATGAGTGTCACAGCAAAAGGTCTGAATACTTAGGACCATGTGATATTTCAGTTTTTCTTTTTTAATAAATCTGCCAAAATGTCAACAATTCTGTGTTTTTCTGTCAATATGGGGTGCTGTGTGTACATTAATGAGGAAAAAAATGAACTTAAATGATTTTAGCAAATGGCTGCAATATAACAAAGAGTGAAGAATTTAAGTAGCATGGATGAATTGTGGGACTCAGCCACAGTAAAAGGCCTTGGGCTTTAATGCAAATCAATTCAAGTGACATTGGATGACCTTGCCAGTAATCACAGGCCTTCTCACTAATAAACTTTTAGGCTGTGGAAGGTCAGTTATTAGCAGAGCAAGTGGTTATATATGATCAATACATGTCAGCAATTCAATAGATTCTGTGAAACTTGCTAAACCATGTGCTGCAGCCATGCAGTTTTTATAGCTATGGTTGTAGAAAATTAGTGCTAGCAACTCCTGTTTTTGAACCTTTTCTATCATTCACAGTGAAGCACGTGGTGGCACTTCGTCAAAAGACTTGACCCTTTAATTTTCTACATAGAAGAGTAAAGGATTTGCGCATTGACCACAGTTATTACTGAACAATAATTGCTGTGGTTAATGGTGCTTAGATGACCCACATCAGGACTAGAAGATACTGTATTTTCTCCCCTGTTCTTGGAGTTTTTTTTTTGCCAGGTCAATGGCCAACTATGTAAAAATAATCTTTGTTGTCCTGTTAAAACCGCTTTTTTGATTCACTGGTTACTTTCTCTGGTAGGGCAGCCCGTGCCTATTTCTAGTAATGTACATTGTTTTGTCCGCAGCTGATTTAGGTAACACAGACCCAGAAATGCCAACAGCTGATTTAGGTAACACAGAACTTGAAACCGCAACAGAAAATCCTGAAGCTGGAAATAGCAGCTCACTTCAGTCTGAAGTTAGCTTTGTACTGGAACCAGTGGACGTTACAGGTACTTAAAATATGGTTCTAACAAGTAGGCTATGTTAAATAGTATAGTACATATATAACCAAAAATTATATGGACACCCCTCCAAATAATAACATTTCAGGTGTTTCCAGTGAATGGTGCTGTTCTTGCTACAGCACACAGACAATTTAGACAATAGCATGACTGTGCCCCTGTGCACAAAACTCCATAAAGACATTGGTGAGTTTGGTGTGAATGTGGCCTGAACAGAGCCCTGACTTTTGCTGAACACCTTTGTGATAAATTGAAGGCCAATTGTAAGACCGGTTGTGAGTAGGTGCAGCAGGGTGTGACGGTAGAGTCCAGATAGAAAAACAGGAATTTATTGTAATGGAAAACCAGCAATACACAACATACCTAGCGGGAAGGCAACCCGACCGGGAGCACTCGCAACATGTAACAGCAATGTGACAGAGGATGGTAGTCTCATGTAAGCTGACAGCATCTGTCTCTAGGAGTGGAGTGAGACCTGGCCAGTCCATTCCCAAATGGGGAGATTTTGAGAAAAGATGGTGTGTCCCAGCACTTTCCCTTCTGCTCTGGAAACTTTCCCTGACACTAAGCACTGTCCCTGATAGATGGGTGACCTGTCCCCACTCTGACCACTCACAATTTCCATGCCAAACCTGGGAGCCAGGGTCTTAAACAGACTCTGCTGTACCCAAGATGGCCACCAAAGTTACATGGAGTGCCAGCATCCAATCGCATGCCGCCTCTCTGTGACCGAGCAAACCATAGCGGAACTAAGTTCCTCTCGACTTCCTGCTCCATCTGCATTGTCACTGTAGATGAGCGCCACCTGCAGTGGAGAAAATAGAGTGCACTTGCCTACAAGGTCTTCCTACACAAAATCAGTATCTGACCTCACAAATGCTCTTTTGTTTTAATGGGCAAAAAATTTCCACAGTCCAACTTCAAAGTCTTGTGGAAAGCCTTGTCAGAGGAGTGGACCTCTCTCACTGATCAAAAAGAAAGGGGGTGCCTCTTCCCCTGACCACCAATGTAGAAGGCATTACTCCACTGACCACCAATGACTGTGTTTTCTTTTTTACTCATCATTATCTTTTTATGTTTAATTTTGTGGTTGTTACTGAACTTACTGAAAATAAATATAACATATAGAGCAGGTGGTTACATAGTTGGTAAGGTTGAATAAAGACAACAGCCCATCCAATTCAATCTGTGTAGGTGTGTGTGTAGAAAAATAATTTCTCATATCCCCGTATATTGTTTTCGCTAAGATACACGTCCAAGAGTCTTTTAAAACTATCCATACTTCCTGCCAACACCACCGATTGTGGAAGAGAGTTCAACATCCTTACCACACTGACAGTGAAAAAACCCCTACACAGCTTGAGGTTAAACTGCTTCTCCCCCTGTCTCATTGTGCGGCCCGTGTCCTCCTACACTCCCAGAGACTGAAAAGTTTCATACTTACGCTGGAACCACCATTGAGATATTTGTAAATCGCTATCATATCTCCTCTCAAGCGTCTATTCTCGAGGGAGAATACATTTAGTGCTTGTAAGCATTCCTCATTATGTCCTTCAGTCCCCATATTGGGCCCTCCAGGGTCCTCCTCTACACTGTAAAGCGCTGCGCAAACTGTTGGCGCTATATAAATCCTGTATAATAATAATCACAATAATAATGTCACATTTTAATAACCTAATATGCGGCTCTCCCTGTCAGCGCGAACAGAGGAATGCCATTTACCGGAACTTCCTGGTTCAACACGATCAGTTGTGATTGGTCACAGCTGATCACGTGGTAAGGAGCCTCCGACAGAGGCTCCATACCTGATCGGAGATGCAGTGTGTCAGACTGCCCTGCGGGTGCACGCCGGCATGTTATTCTGCTGGACGTCATATGACGCCCAGTCAGGATAACAGATCCACCGCCCGGCCGTCATTCTGCTATAGGCCGGGTGGGAAGTGGTTAAAGTATAACTAAAGGCAAAACTTTTATTTTAGTTTTGGATAGAGTGGAGAGGGATTAGAACCCCTGCAGTCTGTGCTGCTTATTGCTGTCTGTGCCCCCATTAGGAAGATTCACCCTCTCTATTTGTCCTGTTTAACATTATCATTGAAAGTGAATGTAAAATAAAATTACAAATTGTGGATTGTCCCCAGAAATGTAATAAAGGGGACATGTTCCAATGGGGACACTAGTTCTGGCAACCCCAAGTAATTCCCTTGATTTGCAGGTGTTTCCTCTCACTTCCTGTTTGGCTATGGGACATGAAGTGAAGTTAAATCTCCCCAATGGGACAAAGATGGCAAAAACAAAAGGTTTTTATTAGCCAAATGTACATACATAGTATAGACAAATGCAAACAGGGTACAGTCTTAGTTGCAAATGTCAGTATATTATTGCCATTTAGGAGTCTATGAGTTTCTTACAACTAAAGATAATACATGTGTTAGTACAAATTGCTCCTTTTTTCTTTTTTTTTTATACCAGTTGCTATCGATAATTGTGATGTAAACTATCATCATCTTATAATGTATTAAAAGTAAAACAATAAATGATAAAACCTTGGAGGTGGATACCTCCTTAACCAATTGTGCTGTCATCTCCCCAGAACCCCAAAACTATGTTCTCCCACTTTCTTCTTACATTATATATAACTCTACCGTGGTATACAAAAATTCTATCTTAGATATCACTTGGTATAGTTTCCTTGGAGTTTATCCATCTTCCCTACACTTTATTGAATTTTTTTGCACTTCCCCTTGTTTCATAAGTCATTTTATACAGCATGATATTGGCATTAACTAGTTCTTTCCAAGCAGATAATGTAAGATGGTCCCTTTTTTATCCAGTTGAGGACAATTAGCTTCCTTACATAATAAAATAGTAGTCTCAGGAGCGTTCTCGTATTGTTACTTGTGACTTCATCTTTTATAATACCTAAGAGACCCAACAATGGGCTACATATGTTCGGGAGATCAAACGTATCTGCAAGAAATTGGGTTATCTGCGACCATAAGGGCCGTATCCTATTGCAGTCCCATACCATGTGCATAAAAGTACCATCTGCTGCTAAACATTTATGACGTGTGGGGTTGTCTCTTCTACCCATCCGATATAATCTGTGTGGGGTATAATACATTTGATGCAGGTAACTCAGTTGTATCAGTTTGTCCCTGGCAGAAATAACCATGGGCATATATGAAGTCAGAACTTCCTCCCATTGTGACTCTGTTAGTTCTGGAATTACAGCGGTCCACCTGTCTTATTTTCTTTTCCCTCGGGTGTTTTTTTTTCCATGAGTACAGTATAATATGTAGATATTTGTTTGGTATGATCAGGTGCAGCAAGGAGTGTTTCTAGTTTAGTGTTTTCTAGAAGTATTGGCCCCATCCCAAATTGAGCATGGGCTGCATTTCTCATCCCGGTGAATTGAAATGTTCAGGAATCGGGGACACCCAGCTCACTCTTCAGCTGCGCAAATGTCTTTAGTTCGCCATTGTCATACAATTGGTGCATGTACGTAAGGCCAAATTTGGCCCATCTATGTCCGTCCTCTAGGTGAAAAAATTCTTTCAATCCTCATAGGAGGTCGCCACAGCTGCCTCCACCGCAATTGCAGCATTGTTTAGCTGTGGAAACTGTCCAATCCAGGCGATTTACCCGGTTTAAAGGAGGAGATGGCATAATGTATTTCTTCTTGTGTAATGGGGTGTTCCAAAGTGGCGCTATCCCCCTGAGTCCAGAGAAGGGAGATTCGGGTTCTCCAAATAGGAGGACAGCTACTGATCTGTACGTCTTGGACTGGGACTGTTGGAGGGTTTCATAGAATTCCAAAAATGTGTTCAGAATATTTTGAGAGTCTCTCACCAAGTCTCCCCTTGGGTGTCTAAGTTGTAGTACAGAGGTTGGAGCATATATAGGTTTCGCTAGAAATGCTAGTAAGCGGCCACAAAAATAAACTTTACACAAGTTATAACCCTCTCTTGCTCTAATTAAAATGATAAAAAAAAGTTTTGCTTTAATCTTCCACTTAGACTGGAAACAGAGAGAAGCAGCAGGCTATGGTCACCAAAGGGATAAGCCAACCTGTGGAGGTTGCTTTACTAAGGAACAGGATTGAAAAGCAAAGGGAATTAACACTTTAAAGCCCCTGTAAAACACACCAAATATTATGTTATTAAAACGTGACATTATTATTGTTTTTATTATACAGGATTTATATAGCGCCAACAGTTTGCGCAGCGCTTTACAATGTAGAAGAGGACCCTGGAGGGCCCTGCTCCTGGAGCTTATCATTTAAAGGGAGAGGGAGGTGGTACAAAAGGTAATAGCTGCGGGGGGATGATTTGATGGGGGTGGGTCAAGTACAGTTGTTAGGTGGATATGGGATAGGCTCAATAAATGAGTTTTCAGGGATCACCTAAATGCAGACAGAGTAGGTGCTGACCAGACATTCTGGGGCAGGGAGTTCCAGAGGATGGGAGAGGCTCTGGAGAAGTCCTGGAGGCGAACATGGGAGGAGTTAACAAGGGAGCTAGAAAGCAGCAGGTCTTAGGAGGAGCGGAGACATTACAATAATACAACTAACATTCTAGTTGAATGGTTTCTAAAGATTTGTTTTTCTGTATTCAGAAATTGAAAAGAGGAAGAGAACAAGAAAAAAAAGGAATCTTATGGTGGATGATTTAAAACAGATCTCAAGCAACTCCTTCCGTCAGCAACTGGAAGACACGTCAGATACCCTGACCATCTCGGATATTGCTCCCCCCACACGCTGCATGATGGAGTGGAAGAAAACTGGAGGGGTTCCATGGCTGCTGTCCGAGCCGGCTCAGCCAATAATCAGCGCTGACCTTCAATTGGTAAGTTTGTAAGTCTGTAAAAATTGTAATTCCCCAACTGGGACTTCAGAGATCTCATCAAGAACGTTTTCATATTAGATTTCTTTAAAGCAGAGTTCCACTGTTTTTTTCAACTTGGAATCAATCCATTGCCTATCCTCATTTTTATTTAAAATGGCAAATCATTTTTTTGGGGGGGGTTAATACCTTTTTTTTCTATATTGTATGGAGCACTTCCGGCTTCGGACACCTAGGTGATGACATAACTAGGCAATTCCCATGAACTACTGGGATATGCAGCCAAGTCGCACTGACATGCAGCTTTGAAATTTGACATTCAAAGTCTGATTTGGTGTGACCGGGGGCTAAGAAAAACAAATGTTGCTGTTTTAATGGTAATGATGGACAGCATCCTATATATATTGTTTTACATTTGCCCATCGGTCCACTTTAATTTTTATAACAAACACATCACCGGAAAGTCAAAATTCCCATCTAAGAAATTTTTTTTTTTTTTTTTATAATATATAATGTTTCACTTTACTGCAGACTTTTGCATGTATACTAATATAATTCTGTTCAGCTGTTTACACAAAACCAGAGATCAGACTCTAGAAATAAGAAGCAGTCGGCTGCTACTAAAAAAGCACAAGAAACACCAGCAGAACCCGAAGTTGAAACACATCTGCAAGATCAAGAGGAACAGGGTAAGAATATTATGGACAATCTGCTTTATAGTGTCAGTGATGAATGTGCGGGTAGATTGGGTAGATGATTTCACTGTATCCTGCAGCAATGAGATTCAGATGGGTGCTGGACTCGGTTCTTAATGAAAGAATAATGTTTCTTGAATATCCGTTCCTCATCTGTAAGACATTGATTGCCTATTCTTTTAATCATTGCAGATCTACCACAGCTTGAGGCTGCTGCAGTGACAGATGTCAGCTCCAACTACACTGAAGAGCCCTCAGAAATGCCTGAATTGGCAAGCATTGACCAGACAGTTGACCAAGAGAGCAGCCTGGTACAAGAGGTGAGGAGAAATTATTTTGAATATTTGAGGTCCAAAGGAGAGGTTACCTATGTTTCACATTCAGCGTGTACATCTGAATTCAGTGTGTATCATCTGTTGAAGTACAGGGGGTTGGCTGTGTTACTAAGGCTGACCATATAAACGACCTGCTCTTTTTTTTTTGTGGTCAAATAAGTTTTCATTAAACCATTTTAGATATGACATTACATGTTACAGAATAAAAGAGGAAAATAGTAAAAACATTGGTCTCAAGGAGATTCTCAAAAAGAGAGTGAACAGTCAGATACAAATATTATCTGTACAGCTAAATAGGGTACAGATAGGCCTCTAGAACTCACAGGGAGGCCATGAATGTGAAGTACCAACGAGCTAAAAAAACTTATCAGTAGCTAATGTAAAAAGAAACAAAAAAGGGTTGAAAAAAAGGTGTGTGTGTGTGGGGGGGGGGGGGGGGGGGGGGGCGCGAATAGTTGTGAGGACATCACCTAAATAAGTAAGAAAAACACTAAAAAACGGTAAAAACCAAACGGCAAGTGGTCAAAAGACTGCTCCGCTCAAGGAAATTAGGGAGAGAAGTATTCAAAGACATAAGCACCAAGGGAAAAACAAAAAAAAAGGGAGGGGGGGGGCGAAAAGGGGTTAGATATTGAGTGAGGAGAGCTTGGAAATCGGAAAGATCGCTATAAGCTCGCCGACCTGCTTTTTTTTTTTTTTAACTGCTTTCCTTCTGCCCTAAAGCAGTTTTATTGCTACAGGGCGACAGCTGTATGCTGGGATGACATTTATTCCAGACTTCCATGTGCAGGGGGCACACGCACGTCGCCAGCGGGCACCCGCCGATCATCGGCAATACACAGATAAACAAGGCATATCTCAGTTCTGACAGGGGGAGAAGGAATGGATTCTGTGTTCCTATAAAGCAGGGACTAGAATCCATTACTTCCCCTAGTAAAAGCAGCACGCAGTTAACACACAAACACTGGCTAGGCACGCAGTTAACCCATTGATTGTCCGAGATGTTAACCTCTTCCCAGCCAGTGCCGGTAGTACAGTGGCAGTGCATATTTTTAGCACTGATCACTGTGTTAGTGTTACTGGTCCCCACAAAGTGTCAAAAGTGTCAGATTGCAGTCCCGCTATATACTGCCCCAGGAAGACGACAAATGACGAAACATATGTAGAGCGGGTCACTGGTCCAGGCAAAGTGTCAAAAGTGTCAGTTAGTGTTAGAATGTCGCAGTATCGCAGTCTCGCTGTAAGTCGCTGATTGTCGCCATTACTAGTATAAAAAAAAAACATAAATATATGACAGTTTGTGTATGATATAACGTTTACGTAAATCAATCAATATATGCTTATTGGGTTTTTTTTTACATTGTACGCGTTTTATAGCAGAAAGTAAAAAATATTGTTTTTTTTTTTTCCTCTAAATTGTCAGTCTTTTTTTTGTTTAAAGCCCAAAAAATAAAAAACAGAGGTGATCAAATACCATCAAAAGAAAGCTCTATTTGTGGGGAAAAAGGGACATAAATGTTGTTAAAGTAATGCAGTGCCGTATGACAAACAATGGCCTGGTCATGAATAGGGGTAAATCTTCCGGAGGTCAAGTGGTGAAAGTAATGAATGACAGCAAATACAGAACTACAAGTTATACATGGTTAGATTATAGACATATGAAACCATGCCAAACTTTTGTTATTCACCTTTTAAAATACATCTTCCTCATGCATATTTTGACACTTCCTATCCGTGTTGGGAGTCGAAATGCGGTCTCTTGCACCTCCCTATTGACCAGTAAAGCTGCTCAGCAGGATGCTAAGCCAATGAAAAGGCAGGTGCTGAAACATATAATGTTAGAGGGTACAAATGCCTGCTTCACATAGGGGGACCAGCTAACTAGTTGAACAGCAAGACAGGTATCCTTTTAAAAAAAAAATCTTGAATTTGCATTATTTGCTTATAATTATCACATCCCCAGGAGCCAACTGAGAGTACTGAAGACACCGATGAGCACCGATGGACCAAAAGGACACAGAAGATGCTAAACTTCTTAAAAGTAAGAATCAAATTTCATCAGATGAGTAAAAATGAATGTGTTATGTTTAAAGGTAAATTTTACCATTTGGCTGTAAAGTGTAGTTCCTGGGCTGAAGATAGCGCCAACCGATGTGACCCCTCCCCTGCTGCTGATAATTATCTGTTTTCCATGTGTAAAAATGTAGATTTGAGGCAGCTGGAGTTTTTTGAGTCTTTTTGTGCTGCACTGAAGCCTACAACAAGATATGTTTTAACAGAGAAGTATGTTTTTGTTTTTTGTTTTTTAGTTTCATACTTGCCTATGTGGTTGCAGCATCAGACCGATGCTGTATCTGTCCCCCTCTGTCTCTCTCTACACTGAGAACCCAGCCACCGAACATCGCCAATGGCTCGGTTTTCACAGATCCCTCAGAGGAGAGCTGCTGACTGTCAGTCAGCGTCTCTCCTCTCTGCTTCTCCATGCTCACTGGAGCACTGAGCCGTCTCAGCAGTTTGCTGAGACTGCATCAATCAAGGCAGCTGGCAGATCCAGACTTGGGAAGTCGGGATTATGCGCTGCCTCAACTGATAGCAGTGACGTCAGTGGAGAGCGGACTTCAGACTGTTCTCCGCTGAAAACGGGTCACAGGAGTGCAAAACGAATTACACTCCTGTGACCCAGAGGAGAAGCCAGCCTTAAAAGCTCAGGCTGGACTTCTCCTTTTAATTCAGGTCAAAACTGCATTGATCCAAAAAGGTTTAAGTATTGGACTACTTTCTGAAACATTTGGTAAGGACAGAGAGAATTGTCTCCATATGCGTTTCATACCTGTGTAATATGTGTTAAAATTACCACTTATGGTCTCTATCTGAAGCCCCTGTGACAAGGTGACAACGCAGGAGCACAAGTGAGAGACAAGTACACAGAATTTTAATATAATAATATAATGCAATAAAGTGCTGCCTGCTACTTCTGAGTGGTCTCACAAACTGTAGCCCAGGGCCAGATGTGGCCCTTTATTTGCCTTTATCCAGCCCTTGCAGCACTATTCACTATTGGGGTACAGTTCCTCCCCCTAATACCAAATATGGGGCACTGATTACTCCCACTGATGCAATAAAAAAATTCTATTCCCGCTGGCCAGATGTGGCCCTTTGTTTGTTTGCCTTTATCCAGCCCTTGCAGCACTATTCATCCCACTAATATAAGATACTGTTCTGACACAACAATGGAACATAATTCCTGCCACTGACACCAACAATGCCTGCCACTGACACCAAACATGGGGTACTATTCCTCCCAATGACACCAGCGATGGGGCACTATTCCTCCCGATGACACCAATGATGGGGCACTATTCCTCCCAATGACATCAACAATGGGGCACTATTCCTCCCCACTGACACCAACAAGCGGGCCACTATTCCTTTCACTGACTCCAACAATGGGGTACTATTCCCCCCCCTAATACCAAAGATGGGACACTATTTACTCCCACTGATGCAAGAAAAACATTTTTTATTTTTGCTGGCCGCAGTCCAGCCCCCCTAAAGTCTATAGGACAGTAAACTGGCTCTTTGTTTAGGAAGTTTGGAGACCCCTGATCTAGATGAAGGCAAACTCCAAGCCTGCAGATCTTTTCAATATTCATATGTGACTGCTAACAATCTGCCAGTATGTTGTCGTATTTGATTTTTTTCTTGCCTGATCTTCGGTTTCTTCCACAGAAAATGAACCAGTCTGGAATCAACTCATTTAGTTTGAATAAAATGTGTGAGAACAATAAGAAGAAGCAGGCATCTGCTAAGTTCTACAGCCTCTTGGTGCTAAAGAATCAGAATGCTGTCAGGATGGCACAGAACTCTCCGTATAGTGATATCATTGTCACCCCAGGCCCCAAATTCCACAGCCACTGACTTACTTTTCTGCAACCATATGCTTCATGGTTCCTAATATGCATGTTTTTGTTTTTTTTGTGGTCTTGTATGTTTTCAGTATTATTATTTAAATTAACATATATTTTATTGAACCCTCTGTAACACCGTAGAGTCGTTTTCATGTTATGTTTATGAAATTTCTTTAAAGTGTCTAAAAAGCAATGATTTAGTCTGAGTGTTTATTTTTTTATGTAATATTGTGGGTTAGGGGGTTGGGTATTGCAAAAATATAGTTTACCTAGTATTGGGCAAAAGTTGCCATCATCCCTTTATATTATATTAACATCTTGTATCTCCTCTTAGCGGGACTTTTCCAAGGCAACCAAAAATATTCAAACTCTTAATTGTATAAAAACATATATATTTTATTAGGACTACTTTTTAAAAAGATAACAATTAAATATTAACCACTTCGAAACCAGGCCTATTTCTGACATTTGTTGTTTAAAAGTTAAAATCGGTATTTTTTCCTTGATAATTACTTAGAACCCCCAAACATTAAATATATTTTTTAAGCAGAGACCCTAGAGAATGAAATGGCGCTTGTTGCCATATTTTATGTCACACTGTATTTGCGCAGCAGTCTTTTAAACGCAATTTTTCTGGAAAAAATACACTTTAATGACTTTAAAAAAAAAACTAAGCCGTGAAGTTAGCCTAATTTTTTTGTATAATGTAAAAGATGATGTTACGCTGAGTAAATAGATACCTAACATGTCATGCTTTAAAACTGCGCACACTCGTGGAATGAGGACAAAAACTATGGTACTTAAAATCTGCATAGGCGACACTTTAAAAAAATTTAACGGTTACCTGTTTAGAGTTACAGAGGAGGTCTTGCACTAGAATTATTGCTCTCGCTCTAACGATCATGGCGATACCTCACATGTGTGATTTGAGCTCTGTTTACATTTGTGGGCGCGTCTTGCGTATTCGTTTTCTTTGAAGCGAGCAAGGAGGGATGGAGCACTTTAACTATTTTTTTTTTACCTTATTGTTTATTTTTTCACTGTCCCTTTAAAAAAAAAAATAATTCTGATCACTTTTATTGCTGTCACAAGTAATGTAAACATCCCTTGTGAAAGTAATAGACAGTGACGGGTACTCTTTATGGATGGATCGGGGGTCTAAAAATTGCCAAACCCCTCCTCTGCACTCCAAAGTATTTAAAACACCAAGATCTGCGTTTTTTTTAATACTGACACTTTTTTTAAAAATGGTAATGTTGGCTGCTGAGTAATCCGGAAGTGACGTTGTGACGTTGCTTCTGGGTTTCTACATCAGAGGACCCGATCAAAGCTGAATCTGGCTTTGTCCGGGACTCCAGCCAGCCGGTGGACATGGTGGCTTGGGGCTCCCGGTGGGACGGGAGAACCGGGTGGAGTGGCAGGAGGGGGCGGGGGTGTCCCCTCCTGCTCTTTGTAATAACCGCAGAGCACACGCCTATGCTGAGACTTCAGCTTATCTATTCACCATAGACCAGTGTCATCGCTGAGAATACAACCTATCCATTCACTAGAGAGCAGTGTCATCACTGAAAATACAGCCTATCCATTCACTAGAGAGCAGTGTCATCACTGAGAATACAGCCTATCCATTCACAAGAGAGCGGTGTCATCACTGAGAATACAGCCTATCCATTCACCATAGACCAGTGTCATCACTGAGAATACAGCCTATTCATTCACCATAGACCAGTGTCATCACTGAGAATGCAGCCTATCCATTCACTAGAGACCAGTGACTTTGCTCAGAATGTATCCTATCCATTCACTAGAGACCGGTGACATCACTGAGAATACAGCCTATCCAATCACTAGAGACCAGTGACATCACTGAGAATACAGCCTATCCAATCACTAGAGACCAGTGACATCACTGAGAATACAGCCTATCCAATCACTAGAGACCAGTGACATCACTGAGAATACAGCCTATCCAATCACTAGAGAGCGGTGATATCACTGAGAATACAGCCTATCCAATCACTAGAGACCAGTGACATCACTGAGAATACAGCCTATCCAATCACTAGAGAGTGGTGACATCACTGAGAATACAGCCTATCCAATCACTAGAGACCAGTGACATCACTGAGAATACAGCCTATCCAATCACTAGAGAGTGGTGACATCACTGAGAATACAGCCTATCCAATCACTAGAGACCAGTGACATCACTGAGAATACAGCCTATCCATTTACTAGAGACCAGTGACATCACTGGGAATACAGCCTATCCATTCACTAGAGACCGGTGACATCACTGAGAATGCAGCCTATCTGTTTACTAGGGACCGGTGACATCACTGAGAATGCAGCCTATCCATTCACTAGAGACCAGTGACATCACTGAGAATGCAGCCTATCCATTCACTAGAGACCAGTGACATCACTGAGAATACAGCCTATCCATTCACTAGAGACCGGTGACATCCCTGAGAATACAGCCTATCCATTCACTAGAGACCGGTGACATCACTGAGAATACAGCTATCCAATCACTAGAGACCAGTGACATCACTGAGAATGCAGCCTATCCATTCACCAGAGACTGGTGACATCACTGAGAATGCAGCTTATCCATTCACTAGAGACCAGTGACTTTGCTCAGAATGTATCCTATCCATTCACTAGAGACCAGTGACATCACTGAGAATGCAGCCTATCCATTCACCAGAGACCAGTGACATCACTGAGAATACAGCCTATCCAATCACTAGAGAGCGGTGATATCACTGAGAATACAGCCTATCCAATCACTAGAGACCCAGTGACATCACTGAGAATACAGCCTATCCAATCACTAGAGACCAGTGACATCACTGAGAATACAGCCTATCCAATCACTAGAGACCAGTGACATCACTGAGAATACAGCCTATCCATTCACTAGAGACCGGTGACATCACTGAGAATGCAGCCTATCTGTTTACTAGAGACCGGTGACATCACTGAGAATGCAGCCTATCCATTCACTAGAAACCAGTGACATCACTGAGAATGCAGCCTATCCATTCACTAGAGACCAGTGACATCACTGAGAATACAGCCTATCCATTCACTAGAGACAAGTGACATCACTGAGAATACAGCCCATCCAATCACTAGAGACCAGTGACATCACTGAGAATGCAGCCTATCCATTCACCAGAGACTGGTGACATCACTGAGAATGCAGCTTATCCATTCACTAGAGACCAGTGACTTTGCTCAGAATGTATCCTATCCATTCACTAGAGACCAGTGACATCACTGAGAATACAGCCTATCCAATCACTAGAGACCAGTGACATCACTGAGAATACAGCCTATCCAGTCACTAGAGACCAGTGACATCACTGAGAATACAGCCTATCCAATCACTAGAGAGTGGTGACATCACTGAGAATAAAGCCTATCCATTCACTAGAGACCAGTGACATCACTGGGAATACAGCCTATCCATTCACTAGAGACCAGTGACATCACTGGGAATACAGCCTATCCATTCACTAGAGACCGGTGACATCACTGAGAATGCAGCCTATCCATTCACTAGAGACCAGTGACATCACTGAGAATAAAGCCTATCCCATTCACTAGAGACCAGTGACATCACTGGAATACAGCCTATCCATTCACTAGAGACCGGTGACATCACTGAGAATGCAGCCTATCCATTCACTAGAGACCGGTGACATCACTGAGAATACAGCCTATCCATTCACTAGAGACCAGTGACATCACTGAGAATACAGCCTATCCATTCACTAGAGACCAGTGACATCACTGAGAATACAGCCTATCCAATCACTAGAGACCAGTGACATCGCTGAGAATACAACCTATCCATTCACTAGAGACAGTGACATCACTGAGAATACAGCCTATCCAATCACTAGAGACCGGTGACATCACTTAGAATGCGGTTGAATCGTTTTATCCTTCGGGCAGCTGGGCTTCAGTTTTCTATGTGCATAGTGCCCTTCTCTCCTGTGGACGGCAGTGTGACCCTATGCTTATTATCACCAAGTTGTGTCCCTCAGTGGACTCCGGTGAGTACAAAAATCCTATTCTGTCACAAGATGAGAATTCTGTTACTTTTAAAAACGTTAAAAAAAAACAACAACAATCTTGTTTCCATTATTTCACAGAGGAAAAACCCCAATAGGAAGCATTTCCAAGGATCTGTGCCAAAACCAGATCCCGGATATTCATTAGGTTCTGTGTACCTACTATGTTTACTGCCAGCTCATACTCTCCCTAGCAAACATTACATATCTGTTATTAGCGATAATCTCTGGGACCTACAGTTGGGATTTTAGAAAGCAGTATTTGATTCTGACGTCTGTCTTGTATATGGCGAATCAGTAAGGCATTGCAATGATTAAAACCGATATTTGGGGGGGGGGGGGGGGGGGGGGGGGCTTTACTGATCGATTTAATTATGCACTGGCATCTTATTTAAAGCTTGCTGAATTGTCAGAGAGGTCTTCCCACAGTTTTTGTCATTGCCCTCCATTCATCCTGCAAAAATTCCAGTAACATGAAACAACCCCTACATAGTTCTTACTTTGCTGTTAAACTGCCCAAGAAATATAATATGCTGGTTGATGACTCCATGTTTTAGTTTATATCAAAAACCTGTAAAATACAAGTTTGCTACTCAGAGTGGTCTGATCTTGTGAGGAGAACTTCTTTTAAATTTTTTATTTCTTTAATCTTGGTTACAGTGGGATTAGACGTGGGAGTTGGAAAACTGGTATTTTTTTTTTTTTAAATGCTGTAATACTTTATGATGGACACCAGGTGGCACCATAACAGACTATGTATACAATCCTAAAGGTAATCTTATCCAAGAGAAACCTGCAGGCTGCCAGTGCTGTTGACATCAACAATTGCCCATTGCTTGGCTGTCATGCAGACCTGCTTGCTTCAATGCTTTGAGTCACTAACTCAGAAGTACACAGAGGTAAGACAAAAATGACATACACTTACCTTATATGTATACTTATTCTGGATCAGGAGTTCAGAGAGTATTGAAGCTAAAGGGTGTCGGGCAACTAGCATTGGCAGAGAGTTGTCTATATTGGCTTTTTTAAATGTATATTGGAATATTTTACTCATGTTTTTTAGAGTGGGATTGGAGCCCATTTTTGAGTGAGTTACTTGTTGGTACAGGCTGTGGCTATTGGGTATCGCATATATCACTCACTGGCCACTTTATTAGGTACACCTTGCTAGTACTGGGTTGGACCCCCTTTTGCCTTCATTCCTCACAGCATAGATTCAACAAGGTGTTGGAAACGTTGGATTTTGGTCCATGGTGACATGATAACATCACACGGTTACTGCAGATTTGTCAGCTGCACATCCATGATGCAAATTTCCCGTTCCACCACGTCCCAAAGGTGCTCTATTGGATGAGATGTGGTGAGTGTGGAGGACATTGGAGTACAGGGACCTCATTGTCCAGTGGTGAGATGATTGGAGCTTTGTGACATTATCCTGCTGGAAGGAGCCATCAGAAGATGGGGACACATAAAGGGATGGACATGGTCAGCAACAATACTCAGGTAGGCTGTGGTGTTTAAATCATGATCAACTGGTAGTAAGGGGCCCAAAGTGTGCCAAGAAAATATCCCCCCCACCATTACACCACCACCACCAGCCTGAACCGGTGATACAAGGCAGGATGGATCCATGCTTTCATATTATTTACACCAAATTCTGACCCCACCATCTGAATGTCACAGCTGAAATCCAGACTCATCAGACCAGGCAACGTTTTTCCAATCTTCTATTGTCCAATTTTGGTGACCTGTGCGAATTGTAGCCTCAGTTTCCTGTTCTTAGCTGACAGGAGTGGCACCTGGAGTGGTCTTTTGCTGCTGTAGCCCATCTGCTTCAAAGTTCGATGTGTTGTGCATTCAGAGATGGTATTCTGCATACCTTGGTAAGTGTTGTTTTTTTTTTTAGTTACTGTTGCGTTTCTATCATCTGGAACCAATAAAAAGTAGGAGGGTGGAAGTGGTGCTTTTCTGGGGTGGAGTGTTTTAAACCCCTGGCTTGTGAAGAATCCCTAAATCTATTGAGTGAATTTCTGATATAATAACTGTGCAAATGAT
Source organism: Aquarana catesbeiana (assembly GCF_042186555.1). Lineage (NCBI taxonomy): Eukaryota > Metazoa > Chordata > Amphibia > Anura > Ranidae > Aquarana > Aquarana catesbeiana. The sequence continues at coordinate 20,802,461 of NC_133335.1, forward strand.
ACAAAAAACAAGCCAATAAATGTGCAAACCTATTATGCAAATGATCTGGGTAATTTATTGCAACAACCTAGTGCAGTGCTACTGGAATACAGATTTGCAAACAGTCCACCCAGTAATTAATATGTTCCTTATGTGCAAAAACCATAATCTAAAAACGACAATCTGATGTGATATTAAAAATATTTTTAAAAATCGTGCATAAAAACCAACATATTACACTTATAATGCCCTCTAGTGGAGTACTAGAGAAAGTGCTAGTGCGCTAAAAAGTCCATATATCATGACTAAAGTATAAAGCAACCAGCTGAAATAGGACCAAAGGTTTTCCTGTGTGCTACACAGTGGCAAATACTGTGAAGGCGTATTACCCCCTTGTGGGGTGAATGGTTCCGGTGAGTGCATTTCTTATGGGCCACCTTTTAAGAAGCGCCGAATACAGTTTTTTGAAGAGCACCTGTCACTTTATACTTTAGTCATGGTATATGGACTTTTTTAGCGCACTAGCACTTTCTCTAGTACTCCACTAGAGGGCATTATAAGTGTTTTATGTTGGTTTTTGATGCACAATTTGTATATATTTTTATTATCACATCAGATTGTCGTTTTTAGATTGTGGTTTTTGCACATAAGGAACATATTAATTACTGGGTGGACTGTTTGCAAATCTGTATTCCAGTAGCACTGCACTAGGTTGTTGCAATAATTACCCAGATCACTTGCATAATAAGTTTGCACATTTTATTGGCTTGGTTTTTGTATCATTTGCACAGTTATTATATCACAAACTCACTCAATAGTTTTAGGGATTCTTTTTTTTTTATAAATTCTTTATTTTTATTTTTACATGTATCAAAACATTATATAATCATATCAAATAAGGATTCATAGTGCACAACGCCACAGTTATATGTATGTTTCTTCACAAGCCAGGGGTTTAAAACACTCCACCCCAGAACAGCGCCACTTCCACCCTCCTACTTTATATTCATTCTGTTTCCACTTAGGTGGATATATTGGTAGAGGCTGCAGTTCTTCCTCATTGGTTTTTCTCCATAAGCGCGGGGATCTCATATATTCCCAAATATATTTTTACACATAATCTGGAACCAGTCTGCCCATTCTCCTCTGACATCAACAAGGCATTTTCCTCCACACAACTGCCGCTCACTGGATATTTTCTCTTTTTCAGACCATTCTCTGTAAACCCGAGAGATGGTTGTGTGTGAAAATCCCAGAAATATTCAGACCGCTGTCTGGCACCAACAACCATGCCATGTTCAAAGTCATTTAAGGAAGGGCCCAGTAGATGATATGTTTACCAACCCCTTCCCCTACTCTTCATCTTGAAACGTCCCCCTGTGTGCCCACAGCAGCTGCTGGCAGGAGAGGAGAGGAAGCTTGTGCTGGTCACATGAATTATAATGATCTATCATTTTGATAAGAGGATAAGTGGAGAGGAAGGAAGCTGCCAGTGCTTGCGGGGGGGGGGGGGGGAGGGGCGCACAGGGGGGCCTGGACAGTAGATAGAAGGAGCATATATGCTAGAACCAATCCCCCTTGCAGTGCAGCCGGAGGAGGAAAGAAGAGGAGAAGCTGGCGTTTGCAATAAGACAATACAGCCGGACCTCCTGTTCAACAGGTTCCCGGACCCCCCTTTTGAACTGATTTGGCCTGGGCCCAGTACAGAAGGGTTGGCTGTACTGCCTTATCAGCAGCCCTGCTACCGTCTGAAACTTTTCACACAGGTATGTTTTAATGCCAGAATCTGTTCCAGTAAAACTAATGGGTCAAATTCCAAAATGTACACTTGAAGTTCATCTAAACCTGAAAAATAAACTGTAATATATTGCAGTTTACAAGTCTTTAGATGTGTTGGCTGCATTTGTTTTCTTTTTTTTTTCTGGCTTTTTTTTCCCTTTTTATTTTTACCTTGATAACCATAGGTGTGCGCACAGGGTATGCCAGGTGTGCCTGGGCACACCCCAATCACCCTGTGCTGAGCAGATTCCCCCTGCTGCTTGGCTGCAGAGAAAGGGACTGGGGAATCACTGTCATCAGTCCCTTTCTTTGTCTCCAAATTAAGACAATAGGGGTCTGTTTAGACCCCTGTTTTTTAACCAAAGCCCCCCAATGGAGCTTCTAAATTGTAAAAAACAATAACAAAAAATACTGTAAAAAAAAAAAAAAAAAAAATTGTAAAAAAGTAATGAAAAATATATATAAAAAAATAAGCTACTGCTACCAATCTCTGCCCTACTTACATCGTCCACTGCTCTACCAACACTGTCCATTGCCCTACTGTGCTATATATATATATATATATATATATATATATATATATATATATATATATATATATATATATATATATATATATATTATGCAATAGGCTGCGCACGCCTATGTTGATAACATTGTTTGAGATTTCATTGTTGGCAATATCAACAGGTATTTTTATGTTCTTGCAGAAAATGTTCTTAGGCTGGAAAAACTAACACAGCCTTGACATCTAAGAATTTATAAGCTGCAAACACATTACCTTTACATTCTTGTGTTTAGATTTACTTTAATTTCTGCAACATGCCATACCACCAAATATAAAATCCTTTTATGCCATTACCTCAAGTGAACCCTATTTCATTGTATGCGATTCCTGCAATGAATTTCCTGAGAATCCCATGTTCTCTGATGGGGTTTTTAGAATCGATAATCCTTATATTTAGGTCAGTTACTGCTTCGTTGACTACAGGATTGTCACAGCTCTATCTGTTAAAGTGAAGCGCCAATGTGACCCTGAATGACTTTTTCTTTAAAATGACACTACTGTAAAAAAAGGCCGACAATTTTTTTTTTTTTTTTTAATTTATTTTTTCTGCTATAAAACATATCCAATACATTTTTTTAAAATCTCATTTCTTTCATTAAGGCCAATATGTATTCTGCTACATATTTTTGGTAAAAAAAGAAAAAAGCGTATATTGATTGGTTTGCGCAAAAGTCATAGCATCTACAAACTATGGGATATATATACTGGAATTTTTGTGTATATATAAAGTGACAGCGCTGTGAGCAATTCTATTGCAATTCAATGGATATCTAAACATAAACAATGTATCAACTGTGCATGTGAAACTGCTGTAAATATATATGTGAAAAATTACATAAAAATAATATTATTATCAACAATAAAGTGCTAAGCAAGCTAAATCATTATTTTTTTTTTTTATAATTCAATTTTTATTTTATTAAGATTCAGCCTAATGCCCCGTACACACGGTCGGATTTTCCGACGGAAAATGTGTGATAGGACCTTGTTGTCGGAAATTCCGACCATGTGTAGGCTCCATCACACATTTTCCATCGGATTTTCCGACACACAAAGTTTGAGAGCAGGATATAAAATTTTCCGACAACAAAATCTGTTGTCGGAAATTCCGATCGTGTGTACACAAATCCGACGGACAAAGTGCCACGCATGCTCAGAATAAATAAAGAGATGAAAGCTATTGGCCACTGCCCCGTTTATAGTCCCGACGTACGTGTATTACGTCACCGCGTTTAGAACGATCGGATTTTCCAACAACTTTGTGTGACCGTGTGTATGCAAGACAAGTTTGAGCCAACATCCGTCGGAAAAAATCCTAGGATTTTGTTGTCGGAATGTCCGAACAAAGTCCGACCGTGTGTACGGGGCATAACACTCAAATTAGGACAAAAACATGTGTCCATATATGACATTTGCATAATTTCAGAAATTCTATAACACATCTTAAAATATACAGTTCAAAGAAGAAAGAAAAACAAAAGAATAAAAAATAACATACAATATATTATAAAAGCTTGAATTTGCACCGACATCCCCCAATTAAGGAACCCAGCCTCCCCAACTATTCAGGTTCCTAGTATCTCCTAATTCGGCAACCAATCCCTAAATCAGTACAGAAAGTGGGGGTTGTATCTTCTTAAAGCTAAATCATTAATATACAGTATCTCACAAAAGTGAGTACAGCCCTCACATATTTGTAAATATTTTATTATATCTTATTATTTGACAACACTGAAGAAATGACACTTTGCTACAATGTAAAGTAGTGAGTGTACAGCTTGTATAACAGTGTAAATTTGCTGTCCCCTTAAAATAACTCAACACAGCCATTAACGTCTAAACCGCTGGCAACAAAAGTGAGTACACCCCTAAGTGAAAATGTCCAAATTGGGCCCAATTAGCCATTTTCCGTCCACAGTGTCATTTGACTCCTTAGAAGGTCTCAGGTGTTAATTGGGACTCTCTAATACTGGTCACCGGAAGTTTAACATGGAAAATGGCAAAGAACTCTCTGAGGATCTGACAAAAAAGAATTGTAGCTCTACATAAAGATGGCCTAGGCCAGTGATGGTGAACCTTGGCACTCCAGATGTTTTGCAACTACATTTCCCATGATGCTCTGGCACTCTGCAGTGTAGATGAGCATCATGGGAAATGTAGTTCCAAAACATCTGAGGTGCCAAGGTTCGCCATCACTGGCCTAGGCTATAAGAAGATTGCCAAGACCCTGAAACTGAGCTGCACCAAGACCATACAGAGGTATAACAGGACAGGTTCCTCTCAGAACAGGCCTCGCCATGGTCGACCAAAGAAGTTGAGTGCACGTGTTCAGCATCATATCCAGAGGTTGTCTTTGGGAAATAGATGTATGAGTGCTGCCAGCATTGCTGCAGAGGTTGAAGGAGTGGGGGTTCAGCCTGTCAGTGCTCAGACCATACTCCGCACACTGCATCACATTGGTCTGCATGGCTGTCGTCCCAGAAGGAAGCCTCTTCTAAAGATGATGCAAAAGTAAGCCCGCAAACAGTTTACTGAAGACAAGCAGACTAAGGACATGGATTACTGGAACCATGTCCTGTGGTCTGATGAGACCAAGATAAACTTATTTGGTTCAGATGGTGTCAAGCATGTGTGGCGGCAACCAGGTGAGGAGTACAAAGACAAGTGTGTCTTGCCTATAGTCAAGCATGGTGGTGGGAGTGTCATTGTCTGGGGCTGCAATAGGTGCTACCGGCACTGGGGAGCTACAGTTCATTGAAGGAACCATGAATGCCAACATGACATACTGAATCAGAGCATGATCCCCTCCCTTCGGAGACTGGGACACAGGGCAGTGTTCCAACATAACGACCCCAAGCACACCTTGCTAAAGAAGCTGAGGGTAAAGGTGATGGACTGGCCAAGCATGTCTCCAGACCTAAACCCTATTGAGCATCTGTGGGGCATCCTCAAACGGAAGGTGAAGGAGAGCAAGGTCTCTAACATCCACCAGCTCTGTGATGTCATCATGGAGGAGGGGAAGAGGACTCCAGTGGCAACCTGTGAAGCTCTGGTGAACTCCAAGCCCAAGAGGGTTAAGGCAGTGCTGGAAAATAATGGTGGCCACACAAAATATTGACACTTTGGGCCAAAATTGTACTCACTTTTGTTGCCAGCGTATTAGACATTAATGGCTGTGTGTTGAGTTATTTTGAGGGGACAGCAAATTTACACTGTTATACAAGCTGTACACTCACTACTTTACATTGTAGCAAAGTGTCATTTCTTCAGTGTTGTCACATGAAAAGATAGAATAAAATATTTACAAAAATGTGAGGGGTGTACTCACTTTTGTGAGATATTGTATACAATTATATAAATGGTAAATATAGTGTAGACTCCTTAAAAAAAAAAAATAAAAAAATGAAAAGTTATTAAGTGAACAAAATTCAGAAACTAGTCCCACAAATAAAGTCCTCTTTATCAAAGCAATAGATCAATATAATCCATGTGTCCAGCACAAGCTTCTTCAATCAAGTGAATCTTCTTCTATTGCTTCAAATGCACCTTCTGTGAAAAAATTTATGCCTAAAATGAACTCACCATATTGCAATGTCAGCAGCGCATTTTCTTTATAAACTAAACTCAGCAGGGACCATAGACGAACGATCACTCTCCAATGCTATAGACATCTCAGATCCTCAGAAGCTCAACATATAGAGGTGAGAGAAGAGAACCTCGCAGTGTAAGATCTTTTAAAAAAAACAGCTGAAAGTGTATTAAAAAATAGTGCACTCACATTCTAAAGTGTCTAACCCGACATCGATAAATAAGCATATGAATAAATCTAGTTCCTCCCAATTTTACCAATGCCACTAGCGGATACACATCCAACTGAGCTTGATAGTAGCACTGCAAACACCTGCCCTACTTACGTTTCGTCATTTATCGTCTTCCTGGGGCAGTATATAGCGGGACTGCATTCTGACACTTTTGACACTTTGTGGGGACCAGTGACACTAACACAGTGATCAGTGCTAAAAATATACACTGTCACTTTACTAATAACACTGGCTGGGAAGGGGTTAAACATCCAGGGCGGTTAAATGTGTCCCTAGCTAATGTTTTTGTGTACACAGTGTGCTGCTTTCACTAACGGATATGCTGGATTTTATTCCCTGCTTAGCAGGGAAACAAAATAGAACACATCCCTGCTGACAGGACAGAGCTCTGCTTTGTTTACATAGACAGAGCTCCATCCTGTGTGTCTCCTGGCCGATCATCCATTGGCCAGCACCTGCTGATCGGCTTTTGCTGTGTCTAATCACAGCAGAAGCGGCACGCCCCTACCCAGAAGTGCAGAATCAGGTATATATAGAACAAATACAGAATGGCCGCCCTTTAGCAGTATATCTGTCAGTGGTGGCCTGTCCATAAAGGGTGCATGGGCGCCGCCCCCCCATCCGTGCGTCCAGCCCCCTGATCTACATATAGGGCGCCGGACCATGGATTCCAATGGGGGAGGGAGTGTTTTTTTGAAGCATGTGGTTAGAGCCAGAGGCTCTAATAGGCTTCAAAAAAGGGTGGGCTCCCAGTTGTGTGAGATAGTGAATGAATATTTGCTATTTTCACACTCGGGGGTTGATTTACTTAAAGGCCAATAGACTGTGCACCTTGCAAAGTGCAGTTGCTCCAGAGCTTAGTAAATGAGGTAAAGCTTCACTTTACAAAGAGTACCCAATAACACGCAAGGAGAATAATAAAAAACTGCATTTTTGCTTGCACATGATTGGTTGATGAAAGTAAGCAGAGCTTCTGTTCATTTATTAACTGGAGCAATTGCTCTTGCAGTGTGGAACTGCACTTTGCAAAGTGCACAGTCTTTTTACCTTTAGTAAATCAACCCCTATATCTCCTCCCTGCCAATCAGGAAGCAGGTCTGAGACCTGTTTACAGATTGGCCAAAACGTCGGGCGATCTTATTGGACGCCTAACGCTTAGGAGGAAGAAGTGGAGACACACAGCGGAAGCCGATGGAGGAGCAGACACCGAAGCCGCTGCTTACACTTCTCCACCCGCCGTGATGGAGGGCACACCAGAGCCGCTGCTTGCACCTCGCCACCTGCCATGCTGCAGGAGCCACCAGAGCCGCTGCTCGCACCTCACCACCTGCCGTGCTGGAGGGGACAGCAGAGCCGCTGCTCACACCTCACCACCTGCCGTGCTGGAGGGGACACCAGAGCCGCTGCTCGCACCTCACCACCTGCCGTGCTGGAGGGGACAGCAGAGCCGCTGCTCACACCTCGCCACCTGCAGTGCTGGAGGGGACAGCAGAGCCGCTGCTCACACCTCGCCACCTGCAGTGCTGGAGGGGACAGCAGAGCCGCTGCTCACACCTCGCCACCTGCAGTGCTGGAGGGGACAGCAGAGCCGCTGCTCACACCACGCCACCTGCAGTGCTGGAGGGGACAGCAGAGCCGCTGCTCACACCTCACCACCTGCCGTGCTGGAGGGCACACCAGAGCCGCTGCTCGCACCTCACCACCTGCTGTGCTGGAGGGGACACCAGAACCGCTGCCCGCACCTCGCCACCTAGATGGGGCCTGCCCACTGTGCTGTAGGTGACACTGGAGTAGCTGCCTGCACCCCCCCCCCCACCTAGATGGGATAAGGACCAACCAGCAGACGGCCGCCCTGGTGGGGGGGGGGTGTTTACACCCCCCCCCCAAAAGAAAAACCGCCAGCCTCCACTGAAATCTGCTATAGTGCGGTCAGCAAGTGGCTTTAATGCATGTGTTGTAAAGCAAACACAATGCACGTGTCATAAAAAGCATTGTTATTTGATGAGGCTGCTCAGATCTCTGTGCTGCAGGTTAAAAAAATGAGGCATGTTCAATTTCTGTGCATTTTTATGCGCTGGGATGGCCAATAGAACAATGAACACATGTGTAAATGCATTTAACGCATAATAAAAGATGCATTAAAAAACTGACAAAAGCATACACAGATATATGTGACCCTGGCCTTAGCTGCACATAAAGTTGTGTACAGAGAATATTTATTTTTAGAGGTGACAGCTTCCAGCACATATCATTTAGTGTGATATTTTGTATTCACTTTTGAACAAACCTGATACATTTTGTGTGGAGTATTTGGAAGCATCCCAACCAGACTGTGTTTGTTTTTGTAATGATACTTCAGAATTAAGTGTGTTGAGTCATTGCAGATGTTTTGGGTCAATCTATCCAATCTATGTAAAAGACCTTCCCAACTCCTTCACTTATGTAGCACCCTCCTAGTTAGGCTGCTAGGATATTGGGTACATTTTGTCTTTTTTTGGCTTCTTTTGTAATCATTGGAGTAGTTGTTGAATTCTGTTGGCTGTTCTGGGTTTTGAAGGGTGCGAGTTTGATTGCTTTCCCCTGCCTTCCAGGAAGTGCTGGAACATAAGAGTGGAGCAATGTGCAGCATGAATATCTATGGTGCTGCAGCCAATCCCTGGGGAGGTGTGCCCAGAAGGTGGATGAGAAGCACATAAATAGTCTGAGCTCAGCTGTAGAACAGGGATTTTTCCACCTGTTCAGGTCCACCTCCCACTGTTCTGATGTTCACAGTTGCTGATCACAGAGGTCCTTGCTGTGGCAGAGCCGGGGGCCTACATCTGGAAGGGTATCAGACAGTGGCGTCGCTAGGAGGTGGCTTTTGGGGCTATAGCCCTGAATCTGGGGCCCATAGCCCAGAGTCTCTGCAGGGGTCCCCGGGGACCCTGATGTAAGGGGGGGCTCTCTGGGGACCCTGATGTAAGTGGGCGCCTCTCTGGGGATATATACACACACGTATATTACTGTATATGCATGTGTATGCCCGCCCAAGCATATGACTTTCTTTACTACGCTGCTATGGGCTCTATCTCCAGATCTTTTGTAGACCTAGCAAAGCACCTGGTATCGGACATCCTGAGACTTCACCTAAGGATTCCGTCTGCATAGCTTCACTGGAAGGCACCTGGAGGAAGCTGAATGGGCACAGCTGTTCCCCTGGCCACGTACTGCTTTGTTGTAGGATCCTAGTGACTAAGCACTATTGGGATTGCTGGGCCTTGTAGTTCCCCTCCTGATCGGTACATACCTACCAGTCCTCTCCAGTATTGTGGAAGGACTCTGAGCTAAGAAGTTCCTCTACTGAGAGGTACATACGGTAGTCTCCTCTGATTTCTTGTGGGAGGACTGTCCTTGAAAGCTGGGTCAGGTAATTCCCCTCTTGAGGAATACATGCCTCTGGCCTCTACTCATCTCTCACAGGAGGATTGTATGCTGAGCAGAACTGTTTCCTGAAGATTGCAACCTAGAGAGGAGCGTCCTCTTGTTGCGATAGTGTTTCTGGAATATGCCATACTACCCCACACCCCATCAAAGTTATTTAACAATAAAACCCCAAAAAGATGTCCCCTAGACTGCTTTCTGTGTCAGTGTGCCAGGACTGTGCGCTGTATGTTCTGGTAGCCCCTGCATTAGTGAGGCAAAACTCTGGTCATCATCATCATCTGTGCCGGAAGTGTACAGTGACTGTGGCTTTGACCATCATCAGCCAGCGGCCCTTTTGTGGGTAGCGCTAAACTGCTACTCTACCAAAAAGCTCAATATGGGTGAAATGCGTCAGCTGACGGAGTTCAGATGGTCCGTCTTGCACTATTGTTGGACCATTCATTAAACCTTTATGGCAATTAGTTTGGAATGCGCCTGTTTTTCCTCTTACTGGTACTAAAACCAAAGCACGTTTATTCGTTTTGGATGGGGTTGGGAAGGTTCGGAACCTTTGTGAGGTTTTTATTGCTATCTGCATTCCTGCTGGAGAGATTCACCGTTTTGATCACTGACAGACAGAAAGTGATGGAATATTCAAAATGGTCATAGAACAATAGATTAGGGATAGACTTTCAAAAAACAAACACCTGTTACTGTCACAACTCTCCAAGAGGGGAATTCTTCTCACTTGGAACTCAGTGCTTAAAGTGTTACTAAACCCATAACAGTAAAATTAGTCTGTATCTACAGTAAAGCATGATTGTTATACTCACTGTAGAACCTAAGGGGGTTAATCCTCCACATTGTGCAAAAAGGCTGCTTGATCCTGTCTTCCTTGATCCTCCCCTTCTTTCACTATCCCCAATCCATCTGCTGATAGAACAGAGCCCTAGGAGGAACTCTGCATATGCTCAGTTTGGTGCGTATTGCTAAAGAGTTTTTTTTTTTTCTTGGGAGGGTGCATGTGATCAGCACAGGACCAATCAGCACTGTACATACAGAGGGTCAGGGCTCCTGCAGCCTCATAGGACAATCAGAGGAGAATGAAAACTCCTCCTACAAGCTTTAATCAGACACTGATAGAAGTCACAAGACTGCTATATACTGCTGATGAGAAAAGGTATTTAGCAGTTTATATTTACTAAAATAATTGCATTTCCATTTTCTGTGTACTGTGGGAGACCAGATATAGTGAATGCAGGCTCCTGGGTTTAGTAACACTTTAACATTATCCAAGGTTCCTGTTGTGTCTCCTGGACAGAAAGTGAGGGGACATCTTCACGAAACAGCAAAAAAAGTAGAAACCTAACAGGCTTTTTAACAATTTCCCACTGTATCCAAAACAACAATAAATAACAAAAATAAAAAAAATAAATAGATTTGATATAGAGTTTAGGGAATGTTGGTGAGAGCACACCCAGAGACCCATAAATGTAACAACATGAAGTTTTTGTTTGCCACTCCCCCCCCCCCATACCAACCAGGCTGACTGTAAAAAGAAGATAATGCGCAGTGGCGGCTGGTGCCCAAAATTTTTAGGGGGGCGCAAACAAACTGAAAAATTCTGGAAAAAAAACATCAATTGCAGCCTCGCTGTGCCATTAATTGCAGCCACTGTGCCCATCAAACGCAGCTACTGTGCCCATCATATGCAACCACTGTGCTCATAAAATGCAGCCATTGTGTCCCATAAAATGCAGCCACTGTGCCCCATCACATGCAGCCACTGTGCCCATCACATGCAGCCACTGTGCCCCATAAAATGCAGCCACTGTGCCCCAACACATGCCGCCACTGTGCCCCAACACATGCCGCCACTGTGCCCATCACATGCCGCCATTGTGCCCATCACATGCCGCCACTGTGCCCATAAAATGCAGCCTCTGTGCCCATAAAATGCAGCCACTGTAACCCCCCTGCCCACTCGCCCGCTCGCTGTCTGACCGGCACTTACCCCATCTTGATGGCGGGTCAGGCGGCGGGTGTCGACGGCGAGCTGTGGGACATGCAGCGGGTCTGGCGACGGCTCCTGTGTCCTCCATGGTTCCCGTGCATCTCTTCTTCCTTTCCACTAGGCATCCAATAGGAATGCCTGTGACTTCAGCCAATCAGGTGACAGGTATTAGAACCGCACTTGCTGATTGGCGGAGAGGTGGTTCAGTGTTAGAAAAGCAAATATTCATTTTCTTTTCTAACACATCTGGGTGGGCTCTGAGCGCAATGCTCTGCGCTCCGAGTCCACCTTTGTTGAAGCCTATTAGAGCCTGTGGCTCTAATCAGGTGCTTAAAAAAAAACACCCCTGTAATTCAGGCGCCCGGTATCCGAAAAGGGGCCGGATGCCTGAATAGGGGGTGGCTACAGCGGCCATGGATAGATTCATGCTATGCATGAATCTATTTATTCTACCTATAGGGGGGTGGCGTGATAGAGGGGGCGGCGCCTGTGCGCCCTTAATGGACGGGCCATCACTGATAATGCGGGCAACCCAGGGAATCACATTAAAGTGTTCTTCTCCAAGAACTTGTTTCTAGTTCTCAGAGTTCCACTTAAAGGTAAGGAACAAATTGCCAACCTTTTTGCACAATATCAGACCATGGGTGCTTCATCTTTCTTTTTCTGTCTGTGAAGATGTACCTGTGATGGTTGGAAGGAGCAAATGTTGGATGGAAATGCAAAATGTATAATGTGTTGTCTGAGCGCTACAGTAATAGGACATCTGCTGAGGGAGGGTTCCTGGCCTGCAAAAAGATAGAAAGCCACCAGCGGAGGCCATAACAACATGGCCAACATGAAAGTTTGGTTTGTTGGTGCCTGTAGGTGGCAATAAGGCACCTAAAATAATAAAATTGTGCCACATCCCACAAAGTATATGGAATTTGCAATGTTTGGAAAGATGGACTTTAAAGGCACGTACCGTATATAGATTTTTTAACAAAATGAATTTATTAATATCCATATATATCACAATATCACAACACACATAGCCTTACACATAAAATTTGGACTACTTGTGGTTTCCCCAATATACGGACTAGATATCATTTCCTGTGTGACAATACTGAAGATGCGTCCACACGAGGGGATCCTCTTAGTTGGGGTTCCACTTGTTCACTTATAGATTAAAAACAGTTCTGCCCTACATGTTTTGCGACTATAACCATCGCTTCTTCAGGAGCTTGAATATTTTTGTGCCGTAGGTACCAGACAGCGAGACCCCACAAAACATCGCCAACGTCCCAGGATTAAATAAGAAAAAGAGAAACCCCCAAGCAGGGTGTGGAACTTTAAAAAGATAACAACAAAACCTGGGGAATGCCCAGGAAAAAAATCCAAGCCTACTTACCACCAGCTTGCAGACAACCAATTGACCTGTCTAACAGTATGCGTTAAAAACAGGGGTTCAGTCTGCACGCATTTGCAAACGCATGCGTAAGCCACAGAGCCACGTCACGGCACCCTGTAATCTGTGGTCCTAACACTAAAATTTGGGTGTCCCCACAGTGGAGGCACATGCATTCTAATGGATAAGTTAGGGCAGGTGGACTGAAGGGAGCCCACCCCTTCTTAAAGGTACAGGACACACCAAACACCCAGCAGGTAGCACAATGGCTTTAAAGGCAATGTACTACTAGATCACAAAATTGCATTAAAGCATGAATTTTATTACATCATTTAGGAGAGTATATGGTACAATTTAAAATTCTGATGAAGACTATAATGGCTGAATATATGTGAATGTATACAACATTGAACAGTATCTCCTTTTCAACCCAACGCGTTTTCAGGGATAGTTCAATCCTTTTATCGGGGGTAAATGTAGAGGAGGGAAGATGCAATTGTTTGTTCTGCAACAAGAAAAAATTTGATGCAGCTGTTTGCATAATAAAAGCCAAGTTCACATTTGCCACAAGGTGGAGGTAGAGCGTCGCCCCCCCCCCCTTTCCCCCGGGATGGGTCCTTGAATAACCCACGCTGAGGCGCCACAACGAGGCGCCCCAACAAGGTCAGCCACGTATGAGATGTGGTGGACCGGAAGTCAGGGAATATCGCTAAAAACTTGTATCGAGGAGGCAGCTCGATCAATAGAGGCAATAGTGCTGGCCTGCAAAAGGGAAATGTCACAGGACACAACCACCCTTATACAAAAGGTATACGTAGGTTTTTTTGTGTACGGATTTATGGCTGTATATACTATACGTTGTGTCTTGGTTGTAGCTCTGTTTTATATATTCACTGTCCAATCGTCAGATGTTTCCTTTCTAATTTGTAGCAGCTTGCATGTAGTATTTAACATCCAGGACTTCTCCAGGGGCATCGCTGCTGCATCCCCTTTGAATAAGCCATGCAGAGTGGTAAGTTAATGGTTTCGGTTGTCACAGCTCCTGGTGAGTGACATAAATAGCTGCAGGTGCTAAGTTCTTCATCATTCTGTGTATTCATGCTGAATCCTCCGGGGCTTGTCATATACTATAGTAGTCACGTCTTTTCCTTCAGGGATGTGATAAATATAAATAGCATTTATGGATGCCGAGCCATAGGGTTTCTAAGTGGCCCAAACTCCCTTAGTGATGCAAGTAAGTATTTTCCATGCAGGTCCACAGCAACGCCACAATAACATTGTCTCTGTACACCTCTTTAGACTGTATCTAAAACCAATTTTTGAAGGTTTGTCAATCCCATCAGTTTTTTGTTTTTTGCTGTCTGTGTGCCCTCAGAAAAGATTGACTTTCTCTGTTACAATAATTTTTATTGTTTTCAATAAAGAAGTATTACGTCTCTTGGTCCTACATCTATGTAGCATTATTATGCAAAATAGAAGTACCTCACAAATGCGCAATATATCAATAACATGGAAGACCATTGAGTGGATCTAAATTCCAAATAACGGGATTTGTGTATCAATGATTCGTCCACTTACAGCATCTCACAAAAGTGAGTACACCCCCTCACATTTCTGTAAATATTTTCTTCTATCTTTTCATGTGACAACACTGAAGAAATGACACTTTGTTACAATGTAAAGTAGTGAGTGTACAGCTTGTATAACGGTGTAAATTTGCTGTCCCCTCAAAATAACTCAACACACAGCCATTAATGTCTAAACCGCTGGCAACAAAAGTGAGTACACCCCTAAGTGAAAATGTCCAAATTGGGCCCAATTAGCCATTTTCCCTCCCCGGTGTCATGTGACTCATTAGTGTTACAAGGTCTGAATGGGGAGCAGGTGTGTTAAATTTGATGTTATCACTCTCACTCTCTCATACTGGTCACTGATAGTTCAACATGACATCTCATGGCAAAGAACTCGCTGAGAATCTGAAAAAAAAGAATTGTTGTTCTACATAAAGATGGCCTAGGCTATAAGAAGATTGCCAAGACCCTGAAACTGAGCTGCAGCACGGTGGCCAAGACCATACGGTGAATTAAAAGGACAGGTTCCACTCAGAACAGGCCTCGCCATGGTCGATCAAGAAGTTGAGTGCACGTGCTCAGCGTCATATCCAGAGGTTGTCTTTGGGAAATAGACGTATGAGTGCTGCCAGCATTGCTGCAGAGGTTGAAAGGGTGGGGAGGTCAGCCTGTCGGTGCTCAGACCATACGCCGCACACTGCATCAAATTGCTCTGCATGGCTGTAATCCTACAAGGAAGCCTCTTCTAAAGATGATGCACAAGAAAGCCCGCAAACAGTTTGCTGAAGACAAGCAGACTAAGAACATGGATTACTGGAACCATGTCCTGTGGTCTGATGAGACCAAGATAAATGTATTTGGTTCAGATGGTGTCAAGCGTGTGTGGCGGCAACCAGGTGAGGAGTAGAAAGACAAGTGTGTCTTGCCTACAGTCCAGCATGGTGGTGGGAGTGTCATGGTCTGGGACTGCATGAGTGCTGCCGGCACTGGGGAGCTACAGATCATTGAGGGAACCATGAATGCCAACATGTACTGTGACATACTGAAGCAGAGCATGACCCCTCCCTTCGGAGACTGGGCCGCAGGGCAGTATTCCAACATGATAATGACCCCAAACACACCTCCAAGACGACCACTGCCTTGCTAAAGAAGCTGAGGGTAAGGGTGATGGACTGGCCAAGCATGTCTCCAGACCTAAACCCTATTGAGCATCTGTGGAGCATCCTCAAATGGAAGGTGAAGGAGCGCAAGGTCTCTAACATCCACCAGCTCCGTGATGTCATCATGGAGGAGTGGAAGAGGACGAGTGGAAAATAATGGTGGCCACACAAAATATTGACACTTTGGGCCCAATTTGGACATTTTCACTTAGGGGTGTACTCACTTTTGTTGCCAGCGGTTTAGACATTAATGGCTGGGTGTTGAGTTATTTTGAGGGGACAGCAAATTTACACTGTTATACAAGCTGTACACTCACTACTTTACATTGTAGCAAAGTGTCATTTCTTCAGTGTTGTCACATGAAAAGATAGAAGAAAATGGCCCTTTAACAGGAATATTGTCAAAGAAAATTCTGTTCCAGCTATATTAACCTTTGGCCGCTCATAGGTAAACATTCGCTCTCTGTATTTGCCATGTGACCATTGTGATTGGGACTGAAAGTGATGGCAAAATCCCCAAAACATTAGTTGCCGCTGGAACAAGATTTGGGAGTAATCTTCCAAAGGGGACACTAGTTACAGTGACTATGGAGAGAATTTCTTTAGTGCCGGTTCACATAGGTGCGCTGTGCGATGTCGCATCTGATTTGCATCGCACTGCGATGTCCGTGCTATGCGATTTCAGCCATACAGATGATATGGCTGAATATGCATCGCATTCGGACCAAACTCGCACAGGACCCTTTTTTTGGTCCACACCAGAATCGGATCGCAGGGGGGTTCACACCCCCCTGCGATCCGATTCACGCCCGAACTGTCAGTTCGCAGTGCGATATGCGAGCTGAAATGGGGGTGACATTGTATTGACACTCCCAGCAGTTTGCATATGTGTAACAAAATAGTTAATAACTCATAATACCAAGTTCTTTGTAAAGCAATTATGAATATAGACCCGTACTACAATATGGCACCGTGAACTGCCGTGCGAGTCGGGTGCGATGTGGGAACGTGCAGTGGTTTCGCAGTGTTTCCTCGCATCACACCTAGGTAAACCGGCACTTAAAGCTGAACTCCAGCTTTTGATATACTTTACATAGTTCATTTGGGCCGTCCCTCACTAACATGTGAGGCCGCTGGATATGTGGTATAAACTGTATACAGCTAAGGCTACGTCAGGGTTGCCAACCGCCAGGAAATTTACTGACCGTTTGTAAAAATCTGTGATTTTTTTTTTACAACTGCCAGTAAATATCAGGGGCTGATAATTTCACGCTGTGTTGACTTTTTAAGTGTAAATCAAGCAAATGACTTTGTTATAGGTATTGTCAGTGTTTCCATATCATGTTTATACTGTTCAAATATTCACTGTGTTAATTTTCAATAGGAGTTCTGCAATTTCCCAGGTTGTCAGTAAAAAAAATGTTCTCCGCCAGTAAATTTTCCATGTTTTGCCAGTAAAAAAATGCTGCGGGAGGTTGGCAACCCTGGGCTACATACAGGATACCGCACTGTTTTCTGGGTTCGAGCTGAGACTTCCTGCCTCATAAGCGGAACACAGTAGAGCCTGTCTAAGTGGCGCTCAGCCATTCATAGAAAGCTTTCTATTCTACCAATGAATACAAAGCTTCCTCTGATTGGCTGAGTGAGAGTGGCGGCCTGATGATGTCACAGCCTCTGACTCAGCCAATCGGAGGAAGCTTTGTATTCATTGCTAGAATACATCACTTTCCCTGAATGGCTGAGCGCCGATCAGATCTCTGACTCTATTGGGTTCCGGGTATGAGACAGGAAGGTCTCGGCTCGCATCCGGAACACGGTGTGTATAGCCTCAGCAACATACAGTTTATACCACACATCCAGCGTCCTCACATGTTAGTAAGGGATGGGAAGATTGATTTACTAAAGGCAAATATACTTTGCACTGCAAGTGCATTTGCTCTAGACCTGAGGGGAAGCTCTGCTGATTTCTATCCTCCAATTATGTACAAGCAAAAATGCTGTTTTTTTTTTTTTTTTTTTTCCTTGCATGTGATTGAGTATTCTTTGCAAAGGGAAGCTTTATCTCATTTCCTAAGCTCTGGAGCAAGTGCACCTTCAGTGCACAGTATATTTGCCTTTAGTAAATTAACCTCATACTGTAGTTTGCTTGGGCCAGCTTGGCCCAAATGAACTATGTAAAGTGTATCAAAAGCTGCAGTTCAGCTTTAACTACCTGATTGTGTCTACAGGACAGGAAGGAAATCTCCCCAAATAGGACACAGACGGCAAAAAAAACATGATATGTTTTAACTCTTCCCTACAATTTCTTTTATCATATCAAATAAATACACCAGTACATTTGCACACCTCACAACTTTCTGAGATGGGCATGAGGGAAACCTATCAGCAAAAGCATTCAGGCATAGGACACACCCCCTGCCACGCCCCCTTAAGGGGGAATTGTACAAAAAAACAAGATTGGCTAAACCCACAAGTGTTTTTTTATCACTACTATTTACTATTGGCTTTTGGAATTTACAAATGCAGCAATTTAGAAATCAAATGAAAGGTTTAGTGCTGCAAAACGCTTTTTGATAGATAAGTAGTGCATTTTAAAAACATCTATCTAGATCAAACGAAAATGAGGGACAAATGAGGAGGACAGAGGGACAGTCCCTCGAAATCAGGGACAGTTGGGAGCTATGCATTTGAAATGTTGTTTAGGCAGAATTCCAACACCATAAATTATGTTTTGGGACGACAGGGATTTATGGTGCCCCTGGATGACGTGACCTATCACGAAACGCGTAGGGAGGAGCTGGACGACGCGCTGACGTCACCCCCAGTCTGTGAGCTGTGGGTTTGTCCGTGTGTGATCGGCCGACACCGCGGACTTTAGGCTTTATCACTGACGATCTATGTAAGTGTGTTTTTGATTTTTTATGGGAAATAAAGTTTGAAGGTTTTACACGATTGGAGCTTTCTGCTTTTTGTTACATGCCATGTTTACATCTGAACCGATCTGGTTTGTGTGACGATCTGAGGTACAGCCGCAGCAGCTCAGCACGGGAGATACACTTACCACTACAGCTGACATACCTTCCATGATCCTCTGTAATGGGGGATCGTCTAAGTCTGGTAAGAAGTAACCCCTTCTTTACTGGTGGTGGACTATCATCTTTCATCACACAACAGCTGAAGATTTTTTTTATGTGTGGACTATATACATTTATTTTTGCCTTTGCACCGGTGGACTATTTACAATTCATTGAGGAATTTTTTGTTTTTTTATTATTTGTCCTTCCAATGTAATATAATTTGATTTTAGGTACCATTATTAGTGATCACAGAGATCTATACTGCATTTTGAATTATTCATCTCACCAAATCGGTTAGGGATATATCATATTATTAATATAATATTAATATATTATTTAATAACCTTTATGGTTATTTAGTAGCGCGATTCAGGTGTTTTCCATTTGGTTATATACCAATTAACAAATTGCTGTTCAGTTATTGTACATAAATTTCTGGACGGTGCAGCTAAGTGGGTTGGAGGCAATCTTAAGAAGGCCTCTCCTTTTAGGTGCTCATGCTTGCCCTCACAAGCACCACAATGTGAGCTCTCTGTCCATTGGACAGTGCAGCTTACTAAACGAACATACAGAGCCTATGAGAGCGACTCTGCACCAAGTGATCACTGTGACCAATCCTAGTGATCACACAATATTGGTGTTGGCAGCTGCTTTCACTTTTATCTCACAGCTATAACTGTGCGAGATGAAAAGAAAGTTCTTAATTACAGCCAGCACACTGTGGAAAAAAAAAAAAAATCAACCAGTACCGGAATTATCAAAAATAATTATTGCGTGTATTGTTATTCAAATGCTGTTGTTATAAGATTGTTGTATCTGATGTAACCAGGGCTGCTTCTTACACTGCTCCATTGTGAAAACGCATATGCCTTTTTGGGGCGTTTTGATGTGTTTACGGGTTATTTTTTTGTTGCCTTATTCCCAGCATGCACCTGTAAAATATGGACATGTGACTCAAAAAAGTGCCAAGAACACAACCGCGGTGCATTTTTTGTGCGTGTTTGAGGCAGCAAGCAGGGCTTTTTTTTTAATGCAACTGAAACGCAACTGACTGGTTGGAATCGTTCCATAGGATTTAACAACTTGCGGACCGCCCCGCATATACTGCTGCAGGGCGGCCGCTCGGTGACAGATCATAGGTACGTGATCTGACGATTCCGGGTCTGGGGAACGCGCCGGCGGCGACTTGCTCCTGCTGTGATTGGAAACAGCGGGAGCCAATCTGTGGGTCCATCGGACGCGATGTCTGCCGAGACCCGCCGATCGTTCGGGAGACAGGCAGAACAGCAGTCTGTGATGGGAATATACTGATCCTGTGTTTCTGCTACAGAGGAACACAGATCTTTACCTTGTTCCAGCCAAAGCACCTCCCCCACATAGTTAGAAAGCACTCCAAGGGAACACATTTAACACTTTGATCGCCCCTGATGTTAACCCTTTCCCTGCCAGTGCCATTAGTACAGTGACAGTGCATATTTTTTAGCACTGATTACTGTATTTGTGTTACTGGTCCCCAAAAAGTGTCAGCTAGGTGTCCGAATTGTCCACCGCAATATCACAGTCCTGCTATAAGTCGCTGATCGCCGCCATTACTAGTAAAAAGAAATTATATAGCAGAATATGTAGCAGAATACATATTGGTCTAAATTGATGAAGAAATTGGATTTTTTACTGGATATGTTTTATAGCAGAAAGTAAAAAATATTGGGTTTTTTTTTTTTTTCAAAATTGTCAGTCGTTTTTTGTTTATAGCGCAAAAAAAAAAAAAATTAAAAATGGCAGAGGTGCTCAAATACCACCACAAGAAAGCTCTATTTCTGGGACAAATTGGACAAACATTTGATTTGGGTACAGCATCGCAGTTAAAGTAATGCATTTCCCTATCGCAAAAAATGGCCTGGTCATGAAGGGGGGGGGGGATAAACCTTTCCAAAACTGAAGTGGTTAAAGGGATACATTTTTCATGCATTTCTCTTCCGCTTTTTTTAACTAAAAAACTGATCAATGTGAATTGGGATCTGCTTGCTGTCTCTGTGTGTATGTGTTGGTATGTGGCCTTCTCTATCTATTGCCCTGTGCACAACCATGACATTATTTGTTGCTCCAGACTGTCTTACCTAAGTTTTATGTGTTGATCTTATCTTGGCCTCTGGCCTTTTGCTTTCCTGACTTTAGAAGCAAAAAGTCCACTTTGATTGTTAGGCATTCTTATAGTCACTCATGATTAATTAACGAACTTCAACCCCACCCTTATAACAGTATATATTTGAGCATCCTTAAGGGGTGAGCACATTGCAGGGGCTTCTTTCTCTAAGTGATTCTTTCTACAAGTGATATGCACTTCAATCTCTGCACTTCAGCGATTGCACGAAGCAAACAAATACAGCAATCTGCACTGGAAAGCACCTAACAGACTGCAGGTGACCCGTCTCTCTAATAAGCTCTCCTTCCGCTCTGTAACATGCACTCTCTACCACTGCTTCTGACACTCCTCTCCTCTCTCCTCAAACTCTCTTACCTTCACCCCCCCTCTCCACCTGCCTGCTTATACATATCACCCTGCCTTCTGTCTTCTCCCTACTACTGCTCCAACCAACTCTTGCTCATTCTACATCCATACACTGATAAAACCTCCAGTACTCTGAGACATGCCCCTTCACATAAATCACATTCCCACATTACCTCCCTCACCCTCCTGCTTCTCCTATTCTCTGGTGACATATCCCCAAACCCTGGGCCACCATCATCTGTCTTTGCCCATCGCTCCCATCCCCCTACACCCTCTGGCAGGAGCCGTAACCCACAGAACTTGGTCTCTATTCCTCTTTCCAAAACCAGCCCCCCCCTTTTCCTGTGCCCTGTGGAATGCACGTTCTGTCTGCAACAAACTCACCGCCCTTCACGACCTCTTTATCACAAATTCCTTTAACCTACTTGCCATTACTGAAACCTGGCTTCATGAATCGGACACTATTTCTCCTGCTTCCCTCTCCCATGGGGGCCTTCTCTGGACTCACTCCCCCAGACCAAGTGGACGGAAGGGAGGTGGAGTGGGAATCCTTCTAGCCCCATGCAGCACCTATCAGGTACTTCACCCACCTCCCTCTCTGACACTCTCCTCTTTTGAGGCACATTGCATTCGTCTATTCTCTCCCATTTCTCTAAGAATTGCTGTCATCTACCGGCCCCCTGGACTGGTATCAGCCTTTCTTGATGACTTCTCTGCCTGGCTACCCTACTTTCTCTCTGCTGAAATCCCCACAATCATTCTT
The DNA here is from genome assembly GCF_042186555.1 of Aquarana catesbeiana. Taxonomy (NCBI): domain Eukaryota; kingdom Metazoa; phylum Chordata; class Amphibia; order Anura; family Ranidae; genus Aquarana; species Aquarana catesbeiana. The sequence goes on from NC_133335.1 coordinate 20,824,491, forward strand.
GGGGACTTCAACATCCCTGTTAACACTAACACTACTATTACTTCTAAACTTCTCAGTCTCACCTCATCGCTTGACCTGAAGCAATGGATACAGGCTCCTACCCACTCCAACGGCAACACCCTTGACCTTGTCTTCTCCTATCTGTGCACTCCGTGCAACCTTTCCAACAATCCACTCCCACTCTCTGATCACCACCTTATTAGTTTTGCTCTCTCCTTGTCTTCCACCTCTTCTCCCTCCAACCGCTTAACGGTTACCCGTAGAAACCTTCGCCACCTCAACCCTTCTCTTCTCTACTCTGCTACTGATCACCTCTATGACAAAATCTCACCTCTGTCCTGCCCCAACCAAGCTACTTTCATCTACAACAGCTCACTGTCTTCCTCCCTTGACAAGCTTGCCCCTCTCACTACACGCAGAATTAGGCCCCGACTGCTACAACCCTGGAAAACAGATGACACCAGAAGTCCAAACGTAGCCGCGCTCTTGAGCGCCTGTGGCATAAGACTAAGACCCAGGAAGACTTCACACAATATAAATCTGCCCTCCTAAAATACTACTCCTGCCTTCACACTGCCAAACAGACCTACTTTATCACACTCATTAACACCTTCTCATCCAGTCCACGTCAACTCTTCTCTACCTTCAACACTCTACTCTGTCCTCCACTGCCTCCACCCACCAACACACTCACTGCCCAGGAGATTGCCAATCACTTCAAAACTAAGATTGATACAATTCATGAGGAGATCACCAATGCGCAAAAACCTCCCCCATGCAACACCCCATGTCCACAGATACAATCATTACTTCCCTCATTCAACCCTGTTACTATTACTGAGGTTGCTAAACTTTTATCTAGCACCCATCTAACCACTTGCCCCCTGGATCCTGTTCCTTCGCAAATGCTACGCTCACCCTCTGACTGGATTCTACACTCTCTAACTCACATTTTCAACCTCTCCCTCTCCTGTGGCATCTTCCCAAACTCTCTAAAACATGCACTAGTCATCCCCATTCTAAAAAAGCCCTCACTGGATCCCACCAATCTCAACAACTTACGTCCAATCTCCTTACTCTCCTTCTCCTCCAAACTTCTTGAAAGACTGGTCTACATTCGACTAAGCGACCATCTGACCATGAATAAACTTCTAGATCCCCTCCAGTCCGGTTTTCGCCCTCAACACTCCACGGAAACTGCTCTCCTTAAACTCTCAAATGACCTACTAATGGCTAAAGCCAATGGACACTATTCTGTACTACTTCTCCTGGATCTCTCTGCTGCCTTTGACACAGTGGACCATCCCCTCCTCCTCAAAAAACTCCACTCCTTTGGTCTCCGTGACTGTACTCTTCGCTGGTTCTCATCCTACCTATCACACCGCTCCTTCAGTGTCACTTACAACTCTACTTCCTCCTCTCCTCTTCCTTTTTCCGTTGGGGTCCCCCAAGGTTCTGTTCTTGGACCTCTCCTTTTCTCAATCTACACCACCTCCTTGGGTCAGTTGATTGCCTCCCATGGCTTTCAATATCATCTCTACGCTGATGACACCCAAATCTATCTCTCCACCCCCCAGCTCTCTCCATCTGTCTCCTCACGCATTACCAACTTACTAGCAGACATATCAGCCTGGATGTCACATCACTTCTTCAAACTCAACCTATCCAAAACCGAGCTCATGATATTTCCTCCCTCAGGTGCCACTTCCCCTGCTTTCCCTGTCAATATCAACGGCTCAACTATCAACCCATCTCCCCACGCCAAGGTCCTAGGTGTAATCCTGGACTCTGAACTAACCTTTCGACCCCACATTCTATCACTATCCAAAGCTTGCTGCCTCAATCTCCGCAACATCTCCAAGATACGCCCCTTCCTAACCAATGTCACCACAAAGCTTCTAATCCACTCCCTGGTCATCTCCCGCCTCGACTACTGCAACTCCCTCCTCATTGGTTTACCTCTAAATAGGCTATCCCCACTTCAGTCCATCATGAACGCTGCTGCCAGGCTCATCCACCACACAAACCGCTCAGCGTCTGCTACACCCCTCTGCCAATCCCTCCATTGGCTGCCACTCAATCACCGAATTAAATTCAAGATACTAACTATAACTTACAAAGCTATCCACAACCTGGCCCCCAGCTACATCTCTAACCTAGTCACAAAATACCAACCTAATCGTTCTCTTCGCTCCTCCCAAGACCTCCTGTTCTCAAACTCCCTGGTCACCTCATCCCATGCTCGCCTTCAGGACTTCTCCAGAGCCTCCCCCATCCTCTGGAATGCTCTACCCCAATCTGTCCGTTTTTCTCCTACTTTATCCACTTTCAGACGATCCCTGAAAACTCATCTCTTCAGAGAAGCCTATCTGGCCCCCACCTAACAACTGTACATTTATCTTCTCAATCAGCACATCACCCACAGTTATTACCTCTTGTATCTTTTGACCTTCCCTCTTAGATTGTAAGCTCTAAGGAGCAGGGCCCTCTGATTCCTACTGTATTAAAGTGTATTGTATTTGTACTGTCTACCCTCAAGTTGTAAAGCGCTACGTAAACTGTTGGCGCTATATAAATCCTGTATAATAATAATAATAATAATAATGTGAAAGGGCCCATAAATATGCCATCTGTCTATTAGATGGGGTTGTCACATATGTCTTGATGAAGAAGACCTGAGTGGCTGCTAAACATTGTCCTGTGGTGTGATCATCTGATGATATGAAAATTATGATGTGATGATCACATATATTATGAATGTTATTAATGGCGCCAGAAGGTCGTTATAGCAGTCACATCAGGGTGAAAGCTGGTATGGTAAATTAGTGAGTGTTAAAGCTGAAGTTGAGTTATGGCCATTTGTACATAGGTGCATTGGTCCAGCTTGGGCCAATGTAAGTATGTGTGTGTGCCATATGGGATCTGTGGAAGATGGAAGTACAATACAATGATCCCCACTAACTTCCAGGTCCCATGCTAAGAGGCTGCCCTGTGACATCACTGCCCTGCCTCCCCACCATGTCCATTCAGTAAAAGCCGTCACAGCCTTCTGGTACACATCACAGGTCCCAGGAGACTGCGGGACCCTTTTCACAAAGGGCAGTGCGGCTCGCGAACGTGCAGTAGGAGGTTTCCCTTACTTAAGATGTCGGCGCCTGCACCCCAAAACCAATTGAAGAATCGGCTTGGCTGAGGATGTTGTCGGATCCCTGGACAGGTAAGTGTCCCTATATTAACCCCTTGGCGCCGGGGCCTTCCGCCCTTTAAGGGGTTTAAGATGCCGGGAGGCGTGATGCAGTTTATGATCATGATCGTGATTGGCTGTCACGGTGGTCATATGATTGGAAATCTGCCGATCGCAAGCGTCGTTTTCCATTAGCCGACGGTAACTGGCAAGGCAATATTGCACACAAATATGCGGCCGCTCGGCGCCAAGGTCTAACTAAATTAAAAACTCTATTAAACCCAAAAGCAAACATTTATTATATTGCAGTTACCAATTCTTAGATGTGATGGCTGCATTAGCTTCCCGTTTTTAGGCTCTCTTTCCTTCCTTTATTTTCACCTGGTGATCTGGTCAGTAAGTCTGTTGTTTTTCAAAAGAACAAACTGTTCTGCAGATGTAGCAGTTACAGGGGCAAGACAAACCGCTTACCACTGAAAAGGTTGCTTACAGTTTTCAGCTTTTATTCATTGTAAACCTGTGCACCCTTAATGGACGGGGGCCGCCCCTGTGTGAAGGGAACTCTTCAGGTGTCAGCATACCAACACATTTTGGACAATTTCATGATCCCAACTTTGTGGGAACAGTTTGGGGATGGCCCCTTCCTGTTCCAACATGACTGAGCACCAGTGCACAAAGCAAGGCCCATAAAGACATGGATGAGTGAGTTTGGGGTGGAGGAAATTGACTGGCCTGCACAGAGTCCTGACCTCAACCCAATAGAACAACTTTGGGATGAATTAGAGTGGAGACTGCGAGCCAGGCCTTCTTGTCCAACATCAGTGCCTGACCTCACAAATGTTCTTCTGGAAGAATGATCAAACATTCCCATAGACACACTCCTAAACCTTGTGGACGGCCTTCCCAGAAGAGTTGAAGCTGTTATAGCTGCAAAGGGTGGACCAACCCAATATTGAAATCTACGGACTAAGACTGGGATGCCATTAAAGTTCATGGGTGCGTAAAGGCAGGCGTCCCAATATTTTTGGTAATATAGTGTCTTCATTTGGTCCAAGCTGGACCCATGGATCCTTAATAAACCTTTATAAAAATATCCATACCTAAACTTCAGCTTTAATATGAAGGAATTCATTGGCTGTTGGAGAGGCTGATCATGTCTGCACATCTCATGTCTATGGTGACCAGTGGCGGCCCGTCCATTAAGGCCACCCCCTCTCTCCAGCCACCCCCCCTCTGTGAATAATGTATAGATTCATGCATTGCATGAATCTATGCATGGCCGCCGCCACCCCCTATTCAGGCATCCGTCCCCTTTTCGGACGCCGCACACCTAAATTACAGCAGCAGGGGTGTGTTTTTGAAGCACCTGATTAGAGCCACAGGCTCTTAAAGGCTTAAAAAAAAATGAACCCGAAGCACAAAGCATTTCGCTCGAAGGTGTGTTATGTAATGAATATTCGCTTTTCTAACACTGAACCGCCTCTCTGCCAATCAGGGGGTCTGTTACCTGTCAACTGATTGGCAGAAAGGACAGGTGCTGCTATTGGACGCCTATCAGGAGGAGGGGAGGAGAAGCATGGAGGACACAGCTGTCTGACCCGCTGCAAGGTCCCACAGCTCACCGCCGTCACCCACTGCCTAACCCGCCACCGAGATAGGGTAAGTGCCTGTCAGATGGCGAGCAGGCGGGGGGGGGGTGGGTCACCGTGGCAACCGTTGATGGGCACAGTGGCAGCATTTAATGGGGCACAGTGGTGGCATATGATGGGGTGGCATTTGATGGGGCACAGTGGCGGTATTTGATGGCACAGTGGTGGCATTTGATGGGGCACAGTGGCAGCATTCAATGGGGCACAGTGGTGGCATATGATGGGGCAGCATTTGATGGGGCACAGTGGTGGCATATGATGGGGCAGCATTTGATGGGGCACAGTGGTGGCATATGATGGGGTGGCATTTGATGGGGCACAGTGGCGGCATTTGATGGGGCACAGTGGTGGCATTTGATGGTACAGGGGCAGCAATTGATGTTTTTTTTCCAGTATGTTTCCTTTTTTTTCACATTTTGAGCACCAGCCGCCACTGGATTGGTGACCACCAGATAAGGAAAGGAGGGCAATATGGGAATCCATGGGAAGCAGGATCTCCATACTGTGTGCAGTACACCGGGCTTCATAGACATCTACACACAGCACAATCCGATCTGCTGGACGACCTGAATCTTCCTTGCTCTGTGACTTTAAGTGAAAGTGAGATGACGCACAGACTCCGCCCCCCTCCCTCCCTGGTGTCCCCCATCCCTCTCCTCCCTCCCCCCCTCCCCAACAGACCGACCGACCGACCACTCCTCCTCCTCCTCCTCCTCCTCCTCCTCCTCCTCCTCCTCCTCCGCCGGCCGGAGCTGCGGCACCATCATGCAGAGCCCCGCAGGTGACACCGCCCGGGCCAGAGGGGACCCCGATTGGGGGTCGGGGGTGGGGTGCAGGGACTGGATGTGGGCGGAGGCATCCCCAGCTTTGTGTCTTCATATAGTCATTTTAAGCAAGTGATGTGGGTAGGTGTGTGTGCGGGATAGGGGCAGGTGGGTAAGTAGGTGTGTGCAGGTGATTATGGGTGGGTAGGTGTGTGCAGGATAGGTGCAGGTGGGTAAGTAGATAGGTAGGTGCAGGTGTTTGGTTTGTGTGTGTAGTGCAGGCTAGGGGCAGGTGGTTAAGTAGATAGGTAGGTAGATGTGTGCAGATGGGTAAGTAGTGAGTAGGTAGGTGCAGGTGATTGGTATGGGTGGGTAGGTGTGTGTACTGTAGGGTGGCATATGGTTAAGTTGGTGGTAGATCGGTGCCAGTGATTGGTATGAGGTGTGTGCGGATAGCTGAAGATTTGCAGTGCCCGGTGTGTCAGCAGATGATCGGTGTGGATACAATGTATCAATGTTTGACACTCTCACTTCCTCTGGATGTAGCGCTGCTATAGATCCCAATGTGATTTCCCGGCCTTACATGTATCTTTATCACTCTCAGTGTTTGTGGTCAGTGAATATTGGAGTTGGTCCGGTTCAGTTTTTGACAGGTTAATGAGATGGTAATGTAATTATGTAATCTGGGGTGGATGTCCTGACAGCTGTTTGCAGAAGTGTGTGTATATATATATATCGAGAGAGAGAGAGAGAGAGAGATAATGTGTGTGTATCTGTATATCTATATTGAGATAGATAGAGATTATTATTATTATATATATATATATATATATATATATATATATCTATCAATCACAACAGTATCTTCTTCACTATGTTATGCTGTTACAATTTGGAGTAATAGTTACACTTGGAGCATTTGTTTGCCTGATAAATCTGATCGATTATAAAGCTATAAAAAGAGCTGAAAAAAGGGGCATTTTTTTGGGTCAGTGTGCCAGTGGATAGTTTACTCCATTTGTAGATTGTTGTGACTAATGGTGCCCATACAGGAGGCGGAAAAAAATCTTTTGAATATCCTGTCATTTGGACAGTTTGTTCGTTTTATCGTCCAGTTAATGGGCACAAATAATCGAAAATTGGTTCTGTGATATTTTTAAAGCCCAAAAAAAAAATTAAAAAAAAATTGAAGGCAGTTTGGAAAACTTCCAAACGGACGATAAATCGAAAGGTTAATATGTTAATCGCCTGAGCGGTTTGCACTAAGTATATGTGGCAAAACGAACTGGGAAAAAAAAAATGGATACATTTACATCCATTGAATGATTTATTGATCAAAATTTGGTCATTGCATGATGGCAAAATCGTTTTCTCTCACAACTGTGTGTTTGTTTTTCTACCGCGTTCGAACGATTTTTTTTTTTTTGACAGGTGTATAGCTAGCATTTAGACCCCTTTCACATTGGAGACGCTGATAGCAGGGCACTTTTAACCCCAAAGAAGGGGTTAAAAGCTCCCGTGTTGCACCGCTTTCATTGCAATGGGCAGGGGCGTTTTGGGAGCCCTGTATACACCACTCCCAACTCACCCCAAAGATGCTGCTTGCAGGATTCATAATGTCCCGCAAGCAAAACCGCCCGGGTGTGAAAGTACCTATTACAGAGAATGGGAGGCGGTTTCCAGGCGCTATTTCTAGGGCTAAAATGCCTGAAAACTGCCTCAGTGTGAAAGGGGTCCAAGAACACATTGGGATTGATTTACTAAAACTGGAGAGTGCAAAATCTGGTGCAGCTGTGGGTGGTAGCCAATCGGCTTCTAACTTCAGCTTGTTCCATTAAGCTTTTAATGAGAGGGGAAACAAAAAAAGCCTGGTTTACACTGGAGCGTTTTAACATGCGATTTGACATGTCATATTGGTGGCAATTGCCGTCAGTGGCGCGGTCCTAATCGGTGCCACGCCGCATCTGCCGCGCTGCACTGATTTCAAAAAGTAGTTTCTGTACTACTTTTTGTGATTTCGGGCTGCAGTTTTTATTGACATCTGTGCAGAAACCTGCACAGATGTCTCTGAAATTGCGGCCAAAATCGTGCGAGATCAGCTGAACTTGCTGGGCTTCATTCCCGCAGCTCAGTGTGAACCCGGGCGGAAGGTGATTGGTTTCTATGCAGAGCTGCAACAGATTTTTCACTCTTCAGTTTTAGTAAATAGACCCCCCCCCCCCCCCATGCCTTTTTATTATGAAAGACCCCATTGATCAGGAGGGTCACCTTGCCTTATACATTGACCATCTCACTTTTCTGTTGGAGAAAGAGCCACTCTGATGTATAGACGTCTGTGATTTCTAGGGGCCCCTTGCCTGGTGTACCGGACCCTGTAGTGGTGGCACCCGGGCTGTGACACTGCTGTTTGCTTGCTTTAGGACTGCTTGCATTGCATTGACTGAGCTGACTTGGACATTGCACAGGGCCTAGCATTAAGGAGAGTCCTGCTTGTGTGATTGGAATATCCGTGGAGATCTATAGATATCTATGAACTGCCTTCAGATATTCTGATCACACAAGCAGCGCTGTGCCCTCTCCCTTCATCACGTACTCGTCATCCTCCATAACATAACCTTTGTATCCTGACTTGTGCTTTTCTCTATCAGTGCTCCTATCTCCTCCACTCCTCCGTGTGCGCTCTGCCATTCATCGCCTTCCCTCGGGGTGTTTTGCAGCAATGTGGCCGCCTGTTTCCGCGCATTGTGAAGGTCACACATCTGCAGCCGTACCATCGTCAGGATTTTCACTTTCCTGCCCGCAAGGTTGGGGGGCATCTGCTCTGTGTTGTGTTGGCAGCCTCACTGTGGTTTGATGTGTGGGTGGATCTCTTGGGTCCAGAACGCTGCAAATCTGTGCTGAGCAAGTCGTTGCTGCAGATTATATGCAGTTTTTTTTTTCTCTATCAAAAGGTACCCAAAATAGGATGCTGGGGCTGTGCTGATAGCAGACAAGCTGTGAATGCATGCAGGCCTATAGGACTAATACAGAAAGGCTGGCAGTTTTCTTACATCCACATTCTGCCCATATACTACAAGTGGATTTATGTTGTGATTTTTGGTGGTAAAGGGCGAGTCCTTCTGTGGATGTGGCTGGTGAAAGTTGTCAGGGCCCTCGGTGTGGGTGTTGTATGTCGCTTCCAGCTAGAAGTGGGTGGAGGAAATGAGAGGCTGAATGTGACACAGCTTGGAATCTTAATTCAGCATCATTCCTGTTGCCGGGGCAACCATGTGCGATGAGTGAAGGGCAGGATGCCCAAGTCAATGTATGACGACATTCTCTTTTCTCCCCAAACCCTAATCATGACTTGAGGCCTGCTGTGTGGGCATGCATTGTTCACATATAGCATCCTCCCGATTTACATCTGCTTACATTTCCCAGTTGCTTGTTATAGTGGTAAAAATATTCTGGCTTATTTCTATCTATAAAAGATCGCAGAATTGTTTAAACGTCGTTTTCAAAGCCCACAAATGCCTAGTATCCTCAGCGTATGTTTTCTAGAAATTCCTATTTTGAAGCCTCTGTAATGTCAATTTAAAAGCTAGCTAAAGGTGTTGTTTTTGTTTTTTGTTTTTGTTTTGTTTTGTTTTTTTTGTTTTTTTTTTTTTTTTTTTTTGTGTTTTTTTTTTTTTTTTTGTTTTTTTTTTAACATGTCATACTTGCCACCTCTGTGCAATTGGTTTTGCACAGAGTGGCCCTGATCCTCCTCTTCTGGGGTCCCTCGGTGGCGCTCCTGGCTCCTCCTCTTCTCGAGTGCCCCTTTGGAGAAGCGCTTCCGTGTCCTGCTGCTGCGTCCACTGACGCAGTCAGCCCCGCCCCCCGCGTCATTGGATTTGGTTGACAGCAGCAGGAACCAGTGGCTGCGCTGCTATCAATCTATCCAATCAGGACCCGAGACACCAGCTGGAGCTGGTGTGCCCGTCCCCATCGCTGAAAAGACCGGGTTCAGGTAAGTAAAAGGGGGGGGGGGGCGGCAGCTGCCTCACAGGAGGTTTTTCACCTTAATGCACCCTGAGGGTTTACAACCCCTTTAAAGCACTTTCAGCCCCGGAAGATTTGGCTGCTGAAAGGCCGGGTCATTTTTTGCGATTCAGCACTGCATCACTTTAACTGACAATTAAGCGATCGTGCGACGTTGCACCCAAACAAAATTGACGTCCTTTTTTTTTTTTTCTTCCACAAATAAAGCTTTCTTTTTTGTGGTATTTGATCATCTCTGCGGTTTTTATTCTTTGCGCTATAAACAAAGAAAGTGTAAATTTTGAAAAAAAACACAATATTTTGTACTTTTTGCTATAATAAATATCCCCGTTTTTTTTTTTTTTTTTTTTTTAAAAAGCTAATTCTTTTCTCAGTTTAGGCTGATATGTATTCTTCTACATATTTTTGGTATTAAAAATCGCCATAAGCGTATATTGATTGGTTTGTGCAAAAGATATAGCGTTTACAAAATAGGGGATAGATTTATAGCAATATTATTATTATTATTGTTATTATTATTATATATTTTTTTTTTGTTTTTTTTGCTAGTAATGGCGGTGATCTGCGATTTTTTTTTTTTTTTTTTTTTTTATCGGGACTGCAACATTATGGCAGACACATTGGCATTTATAAAGCGATCAGTGCTATGAAAATGCACTGATTACTGTAAAAATGTCACTGGCAGGGAAGGGGTTAACACTAGGGGGCGATCAAGGGGTTAACTGTGTTCTCTCTCTGTGTTCTAACTGAAGGGGGGAGGGGACTGTGCAGGGGAGATGACAGATAACTGTTCATACTTTGTATGAACAGACGATCAGTCACTTCTCCCCTCAGGGAACTGGGAACTGTGTATTTACACACACAGATTCCGGTTATCAGTGTGTCACGAGCGATCGCAGGAGCCTGGTGGTCTTCGTGACCGCCGGGCACTCGTGTCGGCTCCGGGGGCGAGCAGCTGGCACGCACGCCCCTAGTGGCCACAGGGCGAAGCAACGTTGCAAAACGTCGTTTCGCCCAGCCGTGCCATTCTGCCGCAGTAAAACTGCGGCGGCTGGTTGGCAAGTGGTTAAAGGATATCTAAAGGTGTTTTTTTTTTTTTTTTTTTCTTTTTTTTTTTCTTTTTTTTTTAAGCAAACATGTCATACTTGGCTCCTCTGCGCAGTTGGTTTTGCACAGAGTGGCCCCGATCCTCCTCTTCTCGGGTGCCCCTTTGGAGAGGCGTGCTCCCGTGTCCTGCTGCTGCATTCATTGACACAGACAGCCCCGCCTCCCACGTCATTGAATTTGATTGACAGCAGTGGGAGCCAATGGCTGTGCTGCTATCAATCTATCCAATCAGGACCCGAGACACCGGCTGGAGCGGGTGTGCTTGTCTCCGTCGCTTGAAAGACCGGGTTCAGGTAAGTAAAAGGGGGGGGGGGGCTCTGGGGGCAGCTGCATCACAGGAGGTTTTTCACCTTTAATGCATTCTGAGGGTTTACAACATGCTATCTACTATATGGAAATTCAATAAAAAATTATTTAAAGTTTAAAATAAATCAACCTGTTCACTTATTACGTGTGATAAGAAAAAAATATTTAATATGAATTATTATATAACATAAAAAATGTTCTACTTTTAGAATTAAAGTGGATGTAAACCCTCACATATACCCAGTGAAGTGAACAGCCTCAGATGATGCACAGAGATGAAATAAATCTCCCTACATAAGTTTTACATGAATATCTGCTGTCTTCAGCTTTATATACTGTTTAGAATGTGTACATCCTGTTAGGAAGAGAAGATTCAGATTCACCTGTGGGTGTGGATTCTTTTCATACACTGTGCGACAGCCGATTGGTGGAAAGGCACACACATAGGCAGAACTGTGCTGTGAATAGACAATCTCTCTTGTAATCTATTTATAGCACCCACCCTGACATACAATTCAGCCTGGTTTTATCATGTGTGAGAGAACTTGGCAGAAGTTATGCTGAGAACAGAAGAACGGAGCAGGAGAAAGCCATGGGACATAGTGCTTTTGGAGAGAGATAAGAAAACACTACAGATATATGTGCCCAGCTCAAATTTCATGAATGGGGTTTACATTTCTAGAAGTAGAGAAGAAGGTTGACCTGAAAGCAATAAGAAATCCTTGTATAGGACAGTCAGATAATATATTATAGCTTTTGTTGGGTAAAAAACTGGACAATCAGACATTGGATGTTGAGGAGCTACAAGGTCCAACATCAACACTAAATGATGTCTCCTGGTATTTGTAGTTCCCCAGCACTGGAGGTCTGCTGCTTTCACTTGCCAGGAGCTTTTAGTGAAATGAAATCAATAAGTGATGCAATCATTTCATAGCACTTTGATCAGCCAAGTGAGTGAATTACATGAAGTACCTCGCTGGGAGCTCCAGATTGTCTATTAGTAAATAATGGATCAGACTTCATTTATCAAAGTGCCCCAAACAGGAGCTGTCTGTAATGTTTTCATACCATAGATGTTGGTGTAACCGTTTTCTGGTTGGTGGCTTTAACAAGCGGTTCTTATGTTAGACATTGATAAATGAAACCTTTACGTTTACCAATCATGGAAATGTGTTATATTTAACCACTTCCATACCGGGCCTATTCTGGTACTCCTCCTACATGTAAAGATCATAATTTTTTTTGCTAGAAAATTACTCAGAATGCCCAAATATCTCTATTATCTCTATCATCTCTATCTCTATCATCTCTATCTCTATCATCTCTATCTCTATCATCTCTATCTCTATCTCTATCATCTCTATCTCTATCTCTATCATCTCTATCTCTATCATCTCTATCTCTATCTCTATCATCTCTATCTCTATCTCTATCATCTCTATCTCTATCTCTATCATCTCTATCTCTATCTCTATCATCTCTATCTCTATCTCTATCATCTCTATCTCTATCATCTCTATCTCTATCTCTATCATCTCTATCTCTATCTCTATCATCTCTATCTCTATCTCTATCATCTCTATCTCTATCATCTCTATCTCTATCATCTCTATCTCTATCATCTCTATCTCTATCATCTCTATCTCTATCATCTCTATCTCTATCATCTCTATCTCTATCATCTCTATCTCTATCATCTCTATCTCTATCATCTCTATCTCTATCATCTCTATCTCTATCATCTCTATCTCTATCATCTCTATCTCTATCATCTCTATCTCTATCATCTCTATCTCTATCATCTCTAATAGAGATAGATATATATATAGATAGATAATTTTTTTTTTTTTTTAGCAGACATCCTAGGGAATAAAATGGTGGTCATTGCAACTTTTTATCTCTCACAGTATTTGCGCAACAATTTTTCAAACGCATTTTTTTTGGAAAAAAAATTCATGATTAAAAAAAATAACAAAACGGTAAACTTAGCCCAATTCTTTTGCATAATGTGAAATTATGATGTTACGCCGAGTAAACAGATACCCAACATGTCACGCTTTAAAATTGCGCACACTCTTGGAATGACGCCAAACTTTGGTACTTAAAAATCTCCATAGGCGACGCTTTAAAATTTTTCTACAGGTTACATGCTTATGCCCCGTACACACGGTCGGATTTTCCGACGGAAAATGTGTGATAGGACCTTGTTGTCGGAAATTCCGACCGTGTGTAGGCTCCATCACACATTTTCCATCGGATTTTCCGACACACAAAGTTTGAGAGCAGGATATAAAATTTTCCGACAACAAAATCCGTTGGAAATTCCGATCGTGTGTACACAAATCCGACGGACAAAGTGCTACGCATGCTCAGAATAAATAAAGAGATGAAAGCTATTGGCCACTGCCCCGTTTATAGTCCCGACGTACGTGTTTTACGTCACCGCGTTTAGAAGGATCGGATTTTCCGACAACTTTGTGTGACCGTGTGTATGCAAGACAAGTTTGAGCCAACATCCGTCGGAAAAAATCCTAGGATTTTGTTGTCGGAATGTCCGAACAAAGTCCGACCGTGTGTACGGGACATTAGAGTTACAGAGGAGGTCTAGTGCTTTAAAACGCATGCGGCGATACCTCACATGTGGTTTGAACAGCATTTACATATGTGGGCGGGACTTGCGCGTGCATTCGCTTCTGAGCGCGAGCTACCGGGCACAGGGGCGTTTTAAATGATGTTTTTTTTTTTGTTTTTTTTTTATTTTACTTTATTTTATTTTTTTAATTTATTTTTACACTTTTTCTTTTACAATTTTTTTTGATCACTTTTATTCCTTTTACAAGGAATGTAAACATCCCTTGTAATATGAATAGTTTGACAGGTTCTCTTTATGGAGAGATGCGGGGTCAAAAGACCCCACATCCCTCCTCCAGGCTGGAAAACATGAGCTCGGGAAAAAAAAATCCACGATCTCATGCTTACCAGCCGCGATCGTGGCTTTGTTTACACCTGCGGCCTGGACGTGACGTCTTTACGTCGCGCCCGGGCCTCTGACGGTCATAGAGAAGACTGGTGACAATTTGGTCACCGGAAATCTCTATGGTCGTCATGCGGCCGATTCTTTCTCCGGGTCCTGGATGGCACGGGAGAGCCCGGAGAAGCACCGGATGGCGGCGCCTGTAAGAATGATCAAGTGGTGGAAACGCTGCTATGATCCTTCTTATGGTGCACAGAATCGCTGGCTAAAAACAAGGATATCTTGAATGATGCCTGTAGCTGCACCCATCATTCAGATACTCCCACTGGAAGTCAAAGACGTCGTATGACGTCTTTGAGCAGGAAGTGGTTAAACAGAATATAGCTGGATAGCTTTGTCGCCAAAAAATCATGGTGAAATCAATAGGTGTGCACCCCAAAGCTCAAACACGTGTGTGTGTGTGTGTGTGTGTATATATAATTTGTGTGTAAACAAACATTTTAAAATGTATTATAACCTGGATGGTGTCAGTAGTTTTTTGTTTAGATGTTTTATTATTCTATCTTTTTTATTTATTTATTTATTTATAAATATTCACAAAACGTTCATTCACAAAGTGAAGCATAGTAAACGGTTTACAAATGATATCTTGACTGGGGGGAATCTGCATTGACCGGGGTGCCTCATGCCTATGGTAAAATCCAGTTTCCAGTTTTGGTGTGTGTGTGAGATCAATTTGGGAAAAAAATTTGGGTGAGAAATAAACATTCACTTATTTAGAAATCTCGCACACGTGATGTTTTACCCCTTTCACCCTGGAGGTGTTTTTCAAGCACTTTAGCGCTAAAAATAGCACCTGAAAAAAGCCTCATCTGCAGTCCCCGTGTAAAGCCTGAGTGCTTTCACACCAGGGCGGTGCGCTTGCAGGACGTTCGAAAAAGTCTTGTCAGCAGCATCTTTTGGGGCGGTTTGCACCGCTTCTCCACCGCCCCTGCCCATTGGAATGCATGGGCAGCGCTGCTGAAAATCCTGCAAAGCGCTTTGGCGCCACATGGGCGCTTTTAACCCCTTTTTAATCGCTTCTAGGGGGTTAAAAGTGCCCCGCTCCCACTAAAACTAGCGGCTCTTTACCGCTACAGCCCCCACCGTGAAAGCGCTCTGATTTCACCTGTGACTGTACACGTGCTCACCACACTTTCTATATCGGTGATGGTGAACCTTGGCACCCCAGATGTTTTGGAACTACATTTCCCATGATGCTCAACCACACTGCAGAAAGCATGAGGATCATGGGAAATGTAGTACCAAAACATCTGGGGTGCCAAGGTTCACCATCACTGCTCTATATGGTTCCAGTGTATCTAAACCCAAGAACAAGAATGTAAACTTACCAGTCACTTTTTTTTTTCTTTTCTTTTCACCTGGTGATCCTGCTAGTAACCACATCACATCCGTGGTTCTAAACTCCTGTCCTCAGGATCCAATAACAGGCCAGGTTTGCAAGATAACTGAAATACATCACAGGTGATATCATTTGCTTCTCAGTGATTGCAGTATTCTAGTCTGCATCTCCCCAAGGTAATACTTCAAATCTGGCCTGTTAGGCTCGATTCACACCTATGCATGTTGCTTTTGAGCGTTTTTGGAGGTTTTTTTTTTCATGCTTGCCACGTTTTTGAGCAGCGTTTTTGCCGCGTTTTTGCCGCGTTTTTGCCGCGATTTGCGTTTTGCGTTTTTTTTTTTTTTCATTTTTTTTACAGTCTTAAAAAAAAATTACAAAAAAAAAAAAAAATTACAAAAAAAAAAAAAACGGCAAAAACGCACCAAAAACGCACCAAAAACGCATCAAAAACGCTGCAAAAACGGTGCACTTGCGTTTTTGATGCTTGTCCATTGAAAACCATTACATGCAAAACGCTGCTTTTTGCATGAAAAAAAGTCCCCGACCCTTTCCAAAAACGCAGAGATACAAAAAAGCATTGATGTGAACATGTTCCATAGGAACCCATGTTAAAAAATTCCCGTGCATTTCTGCAAAATGCAAAATGCATCAAAAAACGCGCTAGTGTGAATGGGGCCTTAGAAGGTCCTGAGGACAGGAATTGAGAACCACTGCTCTAGGGTGACAGTGGTCACTCGCTGTACTGAATCTGTGATTGAACATTGTTGCTACCCTAGGACAGTGGTCTTCACACTCCAACCCTTTGCTTGCCTTTTATCAGGCCCTTGGGACATTATTCCTCCCACTGACACCAATGATGGGGCACTATTCCTCCCACTGACACCAAAGATGGGACACAATTCCTCCCACTGACACCAGAGATGGGACATTATTCCTCCCACTGACACCAATGATGGGGCACTATTCCTCCCACTGACACCAAAGATGGGACACTATTCCTCCCACTGACACCAGAGATGGGACATTATTCCTCCCACTGACACCAAAGATGGGACATTATTCCTCCCACTGACACCAAAGATGGGACACAATTCCTCCCACTGACACCAAAGATGGGACACAATTCCTCCCACTGACACCAAAGATGGGACACTATTCCTCCCACTGACACCAAAGATGGGACACTATTCCTCCCACTGACACCAGAGATGGGATACTATTCCTCCCACTGACACCAAAGATGGGGCATTTATTCTTTTCACTGACACCTTTTTCTACTCCCGCAGGCCACAGTCTGTCCCCCCCCCCCCCCTGAGGTCCAAAGAGATGTAAACTGGCCCTTTGTTTAGAACGTTTTTGGAGACCCCCTGCCCTAGGACAACAAGTATGTTAGGACTACAGGACACCTCCTCATCTCCATAACATTGAAGGAAGGTATTTTATAGTTCACATACTAAACTGGCCAGGGCTAATTACTCTGCTGGAGATAAACCTACAGTGCACAAGAAATTGGGCTTATACTGGCTTTCTGTCAGAATCCATGGGTATTATTTGCAATTATTGCTTTAAATGGTTTACTTAACGGGCTAGAAAGTATCAAACAAGCAAAGTTCATTTTAAGGGTTTACGTACACTGAGGGCTGATTTACACTTACTGCATGGGTTGTGGGAATGCATGCAATGCTATTCATTTTGAATAGCACCCCAAGGCACTAAGACAACGCATGGCAATGCACAATGTATCATAAATGTTATATATCTGATACTCTACTCTACTTACTCTATGTTGGAAGCACATACATACTTTTTTCTTTTCCCTCTTCCTTTTTTTTTTTTTTTTTTTTTTAAGTAAATGGAAACGATAACTATTGTTGATTGTGCTGAGTTTGCGTTTTTTTTTTTTTTTTGCACAAAAAAATGATAGGCTGTTTTGCTGCATTTGAGGTGCTATAATCAATAAATGCA
The DNA here is from genome assembly GCF_042186555.1 of Aquarana catesbeiana. Classification (NCBI taxonomy): domain Eukaryota; kingdom Metazoa; phylum Chordata; class Amphibia; order Anura; family Ranidae; genus Aquarana; species Aquarana catesbeiana. The sequence goes on from NC_133335.1 coordinate 20,841,862, forward strand.
CCACAAGCACAACATGCATTTTTTTTTTTTTTTAATAACAATATATATATAAATAAATATAAATATATATACATAATATATATTTTATATTTACTTTTTTTTTTTTTTTACATGTATTCTGCCATGTACAGCAAAAAGTTTTTGTATAAATTAGCTTTTTCTGCGAGCTCCTGGCAGAAGAATACGGAGTGGATGGAAGCATTTTAATATGCCTGCATGCAGCCTTAATGACCAGTGCACATGATCCGAAAATTGGATGACAGATAGTCCGTGGTTTTTTTTTTTTTCATGCCAATCGCATATCAAAAATGGAGAGTTTACTAAAGTTGTGAAAATTCTTGTAGAGCAGAATAAAAAAAGGAAAAAAAAGATGTCATGTGTTGTAGTGTATATCTATTGTATGTCCCATCAGGTAATAGATGGACTGTCGTGATCAGCTCTCGAAAGCTGTGATCCGAGTATCGCACGATCGGTTCGATTTGCTCGATTTTTCGGATTGTGTGTACCGGCCATTAGTCTCCAGTGTTTAGGTGCCCTACCAGCTGCCTGTCAGATCCTGAGAGGCTTCAAGCTGCTGTGGAAGGACAGTACACTTAGGGCACTTTTACACTGGCAGAGCCCGGGCGTCAGCAGTAAAGCACCGCTATTTTTAGCGGTGCATTACCATCGTTTTTGTGGCGCTTTCTGGCCGCTAGCAGAGTGTTTTTAATACCCGCTAACAGCCGAAAAAGGGTTAAAAGCGCTTCAAATCTGTGCGACTTCAAAGAAGTCCCTGCACTACTTTGGCCCGACTTTCATGCTGGTTGAGGTCTATAGACCTCAAGTTTAAACAGGCATTCCCTGAAATCGCTATAAAATCGCGTGACTTTCAAGTAGCCGCAGTGCGAAAGGGGGTAACATGCGTCCAAGGACGAATACCCTAAACATAAGCAGTCTGCATTCTGGGCATTCGTCCATGGGTGCATACCTCCCCCTAAACGTAAGTACTGATAGGTGTACCATCCAGCCACAGCAGCTACTAATTTTTCATGGAGTTTGCCAGGCTGCCAGCTGCAGGGGTGGACGGTGCACCTGTGCTCTTCATCCGAACCTAAAGCATTGGAGTCTCATTCTCATTGTAATTAGGCCTTAGATGTCGTTTTATTCAATATCTAACCATATAAACGCCTCTTCCCTGACAGCATTCAGAATATAGGGACCGCTGTGTTCTGTGTGAGAGAAGCGGTCGGTCTGCGGTGGTCCGTCGCACCCCCTGCACAATTACAGCTGCAGCTTTCCAAACAGCAATTCCTTCACACCCTGCTACATGGAGGGAAGTAGTTGTGACCATACAGGGGGCATGTCAGACTTCTGGAGATCGACTGCTTGTCAGGCAAGCCATAGGTGGATCGATTTTGTTTCCTTCTACCCAATGTGGAAGGAAAGAAAATTGGTTGAATTTCCCCTATCAACACAGTGCTGATTTGGGTAATCCCTCCCGCAGCACTATTGTATTCTGCTGGCGGTGGGGTGTGGGGAGCCTTCCCCGCCAGGAGAACACAATGTGTCCTGCCAGGGCTGCTGTTAGAAATTACGGGGCCCCATTAGAGCTTCACAATTATTTGTTAAAAAAAATCGTGATCTCGATTCAACCCCCCTGACGATCTCTATTGCAGAGGTTGCCGATTCTTTCATTTAACAAGTGGAGAGACTTATCTGCTCACTCAGCTGTCAAAAGAAAACATCAGGGCAGTTTGCCAAGTTTTTAACATGAAACATTGTAACTAACTCTGCCTTCTTAGGCCCCTTTCACACGATCGGACCGTTCAGGTCCGCCTGTCAGTTTTGACGGCGGACCTGAACGGGCGCTCCATGTTAACCTATGGAGCGACGGATGTCAGCGGAGACATGTCCGCTGACATCCGACCCCGTCCGATCCGCTAAAAGCAGACGGATGGCCCTATGTCCGGATCCGTCGCTATTGGATCGGGTGAGATCATCCAATCCCTCCATAGGCAGCAGCGGCACCTGACAAGCCCCTCCCCGCTCAGTGAGCAGAGAGGGACCTGTCATCTGCCGGCTCAGCGGGGATCAACGGACTGATCTCCCGCTGAGCCAGCGGACCGAGGCGGACTCCGCTTCCACGGAGTCCGCCTCGTGTGAATGAGGCCTTAGATCAAAGGGATAATCTTCTGTGTGTAAAGAAAAAATCCAGGCAGTCTGCCAAGTTTTTAACAACGTGTAAATGCAGGAAGTTTAACCAAGTCAGTCTTTTTCTGACACTTCTTTCTTAAGTTAAAATCAATATTTTTTGCTAGAAAATTACTTGGAACCCCCAAACATATATATTTTAGCAGAGACCCTAGGGAATGAAATGGCAATTGCTGCAATATTTTATGTCACACTGTATTTGCCCAGCGGTCTTTCAAATGCAATTTTTTTGGGAAAAAATACACTTCAATGAATAAAAAAACAAAAACAAAGTAAAGTTAGCCCAATTTTTTTTGTTTTTTTTGTTTTAATGTGAAAGATGATGTTACGCCGCGAGAATTGTGATCTATCTTCTAAGCAAAAAAATCGTGATTCTCATTTTAGCCAGAATCGTTCAGCTCTAGGCCCCATGCAGCCAAATAGACGCCCCCCCCAAATACTTTTTAATTTACTATGCTTCATTTGAATGAACACAGTGAGTGAGATGGGTACCGATCACTCGTGCTCATTCAAGAAAGGAAGGGGCTTGTAAATATAACATTTACTGGTCCCTTCTCCCGTTGTCCATCCTGAAGGATCCTATTGTGTACTTGCTGCTGCTGGCAGGAAAGAAGGCCACACTGCGGGGGGGGGGAGAGCACCACACGGGGCCTGAGTAGCAAGGGGGAACATATGGTGCAGAGTGAGGGTGATTGGTGCCGGGGGAGAGGGGGCAATTACTAGAATCGATCACCTGTATGGCTCTCTGCAGCAGCTGGAAGCCGGTGTGAGGAAGAGAAGAAGCCGGCTTTCAGCTTTGAATCACCTTCCCTGGCCAAATATGATTTACCCTGCTGCTGGCCTGGGCCCTTTACAGAAGGACTGGTGGTTCCCTCTTATCCACGGCCCTGATTACTGCTAGCAGCTATAGCCAGAGGCAGTAATTGCATGCTAAAAATCCAACAGGCTGGTTGTACCCAAGTTGATCCAATCCACCTGCCCATAGATGGATCAAATATTGGCTGAACGAGTCAAGATTCAAGTCATCTATGGCCGTCTATAAATGCACCGTATAGCAGTTCTTATCTTTAGCCTTATGCTGGGGAAGGGGTGTTTGTGATACTGGGACGTGATTTAAATAAATACATTAAATAAGACACCAGTTTATCTACAGCTAATGACGTGCAGTACTATGATAGCGGTACCAGTGCATCGCAATTGGTGCATCGCACTGTTAAAGCAAACCTTACGAAAATGTCCATAAGCTCTATTGGGAACAGTGCAGTGTTGTATTATATGCTGCACTGTGCTTTTTATATATTTTTATTTTTTTTCAGCGCACAGCACCTCAACATGGTGTGAAATGAATGGCCTGATAAAAGGGAACAAGCCTTCCATTAAGCCTGTTTGTAAATTCCTTTCTTAGAAATTAGAGTTAAGCCAAGGTGATCTTCCTGCTTTTTCTCAAAATATAATCTCCTCTATATATGAATACAGACGTGTCTGATCTACCAAACATCAAGTAATTCGTAGGCAGGAAGTGAATAGCCGGGTTCTCCTCAAGTTGGACATATGAGCATATTCATATTCAGGCAATATGAGAATTCCCTGATAAAAGATAATTGGTTGAATTTGCCAGATTCTTGATGTGTTTCTTTATCCTTTAGTAATAGCATTATGATTTATTAATCAGGATATAGTGTTGTGCGGAGCCCTTGCTGAGCTGCTGGAAGAACCAGTTGCAGCACTGATGGTGAAAGCTTGGAAGCTACAGATCTGAGCCTCATCCATGCAGTTCGGTTTTGTTTGGAATCTCTCCCTATTTTTAATTTTGCATTCAGTAAAGTTGTAGTTTTTAGTAAAATGTATTGTTTCTAGAAACAACTCAATTTAAATAATAATAAAAAAAATGTTCCCCTTAAAGTGGTAATAAAGTTAAAAGCTTAACTTTGTCCTACAGGTCAGCTTTTAAAAAATCCTTCCCTGTAGGTGCTTTTGAAACGGCCTGAACTTGCGCCATTTTCTAGATATTAACATTGGCTCAAGCTGATGAAGCCGATGACGTCACTGGCACATGTGCAGTACTGTCTTCATTCACAGAACACTGAGTGCGCCGTGAATGTATAGAGTGCAATGCGGCGATGGTGGCTTCCAAAGGTGGGAGTGAGGTCATTGCCGCCTGGCCATGCAAAGGGCCTGGAGAACACAAACCTGGAAGGAAGACTGGGTGAGGATGGAACCCCGTGAGCAGTGACAGCTCAGCGCTGGAGGACTCCTTTTTGAAAGGTAAGTCTGCCAAAATGCGGCGCATACTAGCACATTGTCATTTGCCTGCAGGGGGGCCATTTAAATGTAGTAGTATTATTCTTCTTATTATCATTATTATTTTATCCTGGATTATGTAAAACCTTTAATTCAAAGGTGTCAAACCCCATTTCATCACGGGCCGCATCAGCTGTATGTTTGCCTCAAAAGGCAGGTTGCATCTGGGGTGCGCTAGGTACAGGGTGCATGGTTCAGGGATGCGCTAGGTACAGGGTGCATGGTTCAGGGATGCGCTAGGTACAGGGTGCATGGTTCAGGGATGCGCTAGGTACAGGGTGCGTGGTTCAGGGGTGCGCTAGGCACAGGGTGCGTGGTTCAGGGATGCGCTAGGCACAGGGTGCGTGGTTCAGGGATGCGCTAGGCACAGGGTGCGTGGTTCAGGGATGCGCTAGGCACAGGGTGCGTGGTTCAGGGATGCGCTAGGCACAGGGTGCGTGGTTCAGGGGTGCGCTAGGCACAGGGTGCGTGGTTCAGGGATGCGCTAGGCACAGGGTGCGTGGTTCAGGGGTGCACTAGGCACAGGGTGCGTGGTTCAGGGGTGCACTAGGTACAGAGCGCAGGGTTCACGGGGTCAGGGTGCACTGGGTACAGAGTACAGGGTGTTTACAAATGACAGCAGGAGTGAGCTGGAGGTGACAGAATAGAGTTATGCCATGTTCTAGCTGTAAAACTCATTGAGGGCTACATGACAGGGCCTGATGGGCTGGATTCAGCCTGCAGGCTTTGCGTTTTGACATGTGCTTTTTTTTTTTTTTGTTTACATCCTTCCCTTTTTTTTTTTTTTTTTTTTTTTTTTTCAGTGCTGGTGATTGCTCACCTCCTCTTTTCAGCCACTTCTGTGTGCATACACTTGTAGTCTCTTTTTGAAAGCCCATGGGGCATAGTTGGGAGACGAGAACAGCGTCTGAACAGGGAGCTTCATGGGAGGATCACCAGAGATTATTTCAAAAGAAATTATGTTAAAAATGACTTGTGTGTTTGGTTTCAGAAATGCTCTCCTCCTTTTTTTTAGCCAGTCTATGCTGCAACTATTTTATTTCCTACTGTAGGAGGTGCTCTCTGCCGCCCTATTGTGTCCCCTTGCTGCAGTGCCCCAATGTCCGTCCCTGGAGGCAGGAGGCCATCTATTGGTTCGCGGAGGTAAGTCTGCCTTCTGCCTCATGTAAACTTTTTTTTATTTATTTTTTTCTCCAGTTGCTGTGCTTTTCAACATGTTGTTTGTTTTCCCATTTACAGGCGAGCTTCGCCTCCTGCCTCTATGAGGGACCCATATGGAACATCCTCTCTTAGCAGTAGCACCTCCGGCTCCTACAAAGGAAGTGATAGCAGTCCTTCTTCCAGGTACAGCAACTAATAATCTGAAACCATCTGACGGCTGATTTGTATTTTTTAAAAAGGGGCCTTCCAAATGGCATTAAAAAACTACACATAATCTATAAAAGTAAAAGCTAAATTGAAATCGGTTAATTTAGTCTGACTACTGGTAGGCGATATCGGACATCTTGGCGTTCTCCCATGGTACACCATCCAGGCAATGAATGCTAAATAATCTATCTAGGATAGGGGAACCCCCTTATAATGGCTTCAGCAGGTGGGCTGACTTGAGAACACAAATGTAGACCACCAAATCCCCAAAAACGATAAACTGGGTGTATGACGTGTGTTGGGGCAGAAATGATAATCCTAATGTGCTAGTTTTTGTCATTTTACGTTGCTAGTGAGTGTTTATTATTGATGGCCATTGCTGAGGACACACCCTGGATTTGGACTTTTAAAGCAGACCTAACAACCAATCAGATTGACGGTAGATAATGAGAACTGATATGTGACTCCTCCTCCTAGACAGGGGCGGACTAATAACTCATGGGGCCCCCGGGCAATAGGAGATTATGGGGCCCCCCAGGCAATCAGAGATTATGGGGCCACACAGTATACAATCACACAGTATACACAGACAGATGTTAAAAAAAACACAGATTTATACATACTGTCCCTGGTTTTACTGAGGCTGGCAACCCTGATGGGGCCCCCTAGTGGCCCAGGGCCCTCGGGCAGTGCCCAAGTGGCTCAATGGTCAGTCCGCCCCTGCTCCTAGATATCTCTTATCTTTTTTTTCCCCTGTAGTCGTCATACTGAACGTGAGCCTTATTGTCAGACCAGGAGCGTGGCAAAGTACAGGGAGCTGCAATAAAGTACTGAATAAGCATGTTCTCTGTGAAATCGCAGCATAGGCACATAGCGGGGAAGCGCTGGGACATCCAGATCTAATAACCTCTAATTGCTTAGTGAACCCAGCTTGCTTACTAGTCTGATTATCTGTACAGCAGGGAAGTGTTACTTTTATATATGTTTGATTAGTGAGAGTGCAGTAATCTGTCTTCATATTCTGTGTCTCTTTTGCTCCAGTTCAGAAATGTGCTGGGAAGGAAGAACTGCTTCGCACGGCTTCATCTTGTATACCATAAAATACCATTCGGCTTCAGTTTGGAAATGCTAAACAGAGAACCTAATGGGAGTGTTGATTGCCACTTTAAAGAAGCTGCTAGCAGGCTTCAGCACTTCTTGAAGCTTGTTGAAAGCCTGCTAGCAGCTTCTTTTGAGGCTGGATTCACACCTATGCATTTTTAGTGCTTTTTGCACCTTGTAGATTTGCACTACAGATCGTGTTCCATAGGAAACCATGTTTAATGGACTGTAGTGCAAAATGCAAAAAGCACTAAAACTGCCTAGGTGTGAGTCCAGCCTAAAGTGGTAATCGACACTCCCATTAGGATCCCATGTTCAGCATTTACAAACTGGAGTTGAAATAGTGCTTGAAAAGCTTCCTGAAAGATCTGCAAATGCTTTGTCAAAGCTTTCTGTTCACACCGCTCTTATACAAGCTGGATCCCATGTGAAACAGGCCGAAGTGGTCAAAATGAGTTTACTCCCCGTAGCACTGAATTTTTCAGGACATAACCATGTAGAAGGGAATTATGGATTTGGCAAACCAAGTGACAGTGTTAATCAGGACAGAGCTACACTATATTACCAAAAGTATTGTGACACCTGCCTCTACACGCACATGAACTTTAATGGTGTCTTAGTCAGTAGGGTTCAATATTGAGTTGGCCCACCCTTTGCAGCTATAACAACTTCAACTCTTCTGGGAAGGCTATCCACAAGGTTTAGGAGTGTGTCTATGGGAATGTTTGATCATTATTCCAAAAGCACATTTGTGAGGTCAGGCACTGATGTTGGAGGAGAAGGCCTGGCTCGCAGTCTCCGCTCAAATTCATCCCAAAGGTATTCTATCAGGTTGAGGTTAGGACTCTGTGCAGGCCAGTCAAGTTCCTCCACCCCAAACTCGCTCATCCATGTCTTTATGGACCTTGCTTTGTGCATGTTGGAACAGGAAGGGGCCGTCTCCAAACTGTTCCCACAAAGTTGGGAGCATGAAATTGTCCAAAATGTCTTGGTATGCTGACGTCTTGAGTTCCCTTCACTGGAACTAAGGGTTCAAGCCCAACCCCTGAAAAACAACCCCACACCATAATCCCCCCTCCACCAAATGATTTGGACTAAGACTGTGATGCTTTTAAAGTTCATGTAAAGGCAGGTGTCCCAATACTTTTGACAATATCCTGTATGTAGGATGGGGAAGTATTATAATACTAGAGTGACAGGAGGGGGGTTGCAGAGCCCTGTCCATTTATGTGAGGGTGGTAATGGTCTGAAGTTACTAAAAGCTCTACTTTGTGCTGATCTGAATGGACAGGCCACCATTCAAGGGGCAGAGATGAAAAGTTACTGAAAGGCCAACTTTAGCTTGAGCTTCAGTCAGCGACTTTTCCTAATCTAAAATGATATCATCTGTCTGTGGCAGGCAGTAGGTAGTGGTGATTCTTGTCCATCTTATACTGTTGCCTACAGAATTGAACACTGGCAAAAAAAAGAAAAAAAAAATGCAGGCCAGCCCAGCATAACCCCTCCTAGTCCTTGCATTCCTCAATTTTTTGTTTTTGTTTGCTAGTGTCCTAGGAGGATTGGTGTATTTTCTTTAGCTCTGCTAAGAGAAGTCTCTCTAACCCGCTTTACATTTTTCTTTCTTCTCCCTCCTTCTTTCTTCTCCCTCCTTCTTTCTTCTCCCTCCTTCTTTCTTCTCCCTCCTTCTTTCTTCTCCCTCCTTCTTTCTTCTCCCTCCTTCTTTCTTCTTTCTTCTCCCTCCTTCTTTCTTCTCCCTCCTTCTTTCTTCTTTCTTCTCCCTCCTTCTTTCTTCTCCCTCCTTCTTTCTTCTTTCTTCTCCCTCCTTCTTTCTTCTCCCTCCTTCTTTCTTCTCCCTCCTTCTTTCTTCTCCCTCCTTCTTTCTTCTCCCTCCTTCTTTCTTCTCCCTCCTTCTTTCTTCTTCTTTCTTCTTTCTTCTCCCTCCTTCTTTCTTCTCCCTCCTTCTTTCTTCTCCCTCCTTCTTTCTTCTCCCTCCTTCTTTCTTCTTCTTTCTTCTCCCTCCTTCTTTCTTCTTCTTCTTTCTTCTCCCTCCTTCTTTCTTCTCCTTCTTTCTTCTCCCTCCTTCTTCTTTCTTCTCCCTCCTTCTTCTTTCTTCTCCCTCCTTCTTTCTTCTTCTTCTTTCTTCTCCCTCCTTCTTCTTTCTTCTCCCTCCTTCTTTCTTCTTCTTCTTTCTTCTCCCTCCTTCTTTCTTCTTCTTCTTCTTTCTTCTCCCTCCTTCTTTCTTCTTCTTCTTTCTTCTCCCTCCTTCTTTCTTCTTCTTCTTCTTCTTTCTTCTCCCTCCTTCTTTCTTCTTCTTCTTCTTCTTTCTTCTCCCTCCTTCTTTCTTCTTCTTCTTCTTCTTCTTCTTTCTTCTCCCTCCTTCTTTCTTCTTTTCAGTCAGGATTCCTGCTTAGACTGCTTCAGTTGGACTCTACTTGGCAGATATGAAAATCGACCTTTCCTCCGCAGGACTTTGGCATGCTTGACCCTGTTGGTGATGGCATTGCAGGCAAGGCTGGGATGTGACCTTTTGGGCACTGAGCACTGCTTGTGGCGCTTTCCAGACATTGTGTACTGGTACGTTAGCCATGGAGCACCTTCCAGGTCCAGAGCCATGGCATTGCCTCGGCACTTGCTTTGTCTCTGAAGGACTCTCTTAAGTAAGCTTTTTAGGCTGAGAAATGGGAGCTACCTTGTTTGGATTACTGAGTCCCTCCGAATGTGTCACTTTTTGTCAGTTTCACAGCAGAGTTATTTGCTGGGTGCAGTGTCATGCGCATGCTCCGCACTCTTTCCCACCATAAAACGTTGAGGAAGCACATTCCCATTGCTCCTCATGCTTGCAGGGGATATGTGGAACTCTAATCCTCGGTCTGATCCTACTGGCGGCCTACAGTGGTCATCTTTGGTCACCTGACCATTATGCCTGAAGCCAAGCAGTTGAGTTCGGGAGTACCCTAGGCCTTGCTTTGTACCGTGAGCTAATTTATATGTCCAGCTTGCAGCACAACCTGTCTGATTGTAGACATGGGGTCTAGTTCTGTTGTTCCAGGTGTCTCCAGTTTACACACCACTGACAGTTCCAGAGGTGTGTACCTACTAATGTTGGCAGTGGCAGTCTTGAATTCTGTCCTCTGCTAGGGTGTCCTCGAGAGTCTTTCAGCTCAATTAGGCATGGCAGATGCTTGCAGACTCTGAGGCCTCAAGCGTGGTCCTCTGCTTTCCCCTGTTCGTTATCTGATCTGCCCGTGGCCTCCAAACCATTTGCCGCCAAGACGCTGTCTGCCACTAAGTCTCTCCAGTCTTTGACAGGTGGACCTGCCTCTGAGGAGTTGCAGTCTTTGTTTCCTATCGATGCAGTACACATCACTTTAAAACATGAGGATCAGTCTGTAGCCAATACCAGCGATATCCTCAGTCTAGGATACTTTTAAGTTCATAAGACTGCTCAGACCTCCCCAATGCACAGGCTTTGCAAGTGGAGGCTTGAAAACATCCTGCCAATAGGTTTGTATGTCCCAAATGTCCCTAGTCCTATATCCATTTGAGAAAGACATTGTTAAAAAGTGGGCTGCCCCTATTTGTAGATCCATTATTATGCTATTATTATGTTTTTTAACAAAGCTTCTACCATCCCAGTGGAGGATGCGTCTGCTTTTAGGACCCATCTCTGATCTCTCGGGCAGCTCCTGCGCTGTAACCTATTTTTACCATTACCCAGGGTGGATTTGATTTAAATCACTGGTAAAAAAAGGCTTGATTTAAATCAACTCAATTTAAATCATAATTTTTAAAAAGTAACTGTCATCTCTGTCCAGCAATTGCTTCTCCTCTGACCCGCTGTTGACTCACCGACAGTCCCATTCACTTTAATGGGATGGCTGGGGATGCGGCACAACAAGGTGAGGGACGTGGCAGCAGCACGTGAGTGGAAACCCGCTAACATTCTTGCTGGTAGTTAGAATCTATACTTGCAAACAAAATGAAGGTTTCCTATTTAGAAGAATAAGCTGTCAGGTTAGTAAAACGGCAATATCAAAACCGATTCAATCATACAGTTTGTAGTGTACATAGATTTGCAAAACAATAAGATAAAGGAATTTTCCTGAACTTTGTTTTATCTCATGGTTACTGTGAAATTGTGTGAATGCATCAATGCAGTGCATGTTATCTCAGCTTGCAGAGCTTGGATTCCTTGAATGAGTTTACCAAAAATGTAAATATTGAGGAATATACAGCCTCATGCTGCATAACTAAGCTCCATTTCATGCAGAATAAACTAAATTATTAATCTTAAAAAGGAAAACTATCTTTAGATAGATTTTTACTCCCAAAAGCATTTTATTAAAGTAAATTTGATTTAAAAAAAAAAAAAAAAATCGGTTATAGAAAAAAAAATATCCTATCTATCTATCTATCTATCTATCTATCTATCTATCTATCTATCTATCTATCTATCTATCTATCATATTTTTATCATTGATTTATATTCACCGTGCCATTACCTTGATCTGTCAAACTTCGACACTGACTGCTCTGGGGTTTTAAGAAATTATCTGATCACTATAGCAGTTAATTTCTGCCATTGAGCATTTAAAACTCTTATATGCGGCATTGAGCTACAGCGTGGATGTGTTTCTAGTCTACTGTCTCACTTCTAAACTGATAAACTTGCAGGGGAATGTTTGGCTAAAGTGTTTGGACTGTGGAGCCTGCAGCTAAAAATCTTTTCCTCCTGTATGACCTTCAAAGGTCCGCTCTGAATGCCCTCATCATGTATGCTACAGATGGCCAGAATACTAAAAAGACTTACCCCTTGCATGAGGTCAAGAAAAGTCATTTTCTGTACTCCCATGTGCTCAAACTCCCAGTCCAGAGCCAAGTCTGAGCCCAGTCTGCTTGTTCTCTATGATCTTATTTCAGAGACTGCTGGCTTCACATTCTTTGACCTTTGTCCATTGTCTCTTATGTGGCTCCCCTTGTCACTCCAGGAGATCTGAATTTGGTTCTCTCGGCACTCCAGCAACAGCTTTTTGAATGCATCAGGAAATTTCCACTCTTACAAGGTTGCATTTCTTGTGGCCATCGCCTGTGTGCAGTGAGATTGTAAGCTCAAGCAACAAACCAATAGCAGCGCCTGATCCCGCACTGCTATCTGTTTTTGGAAAGCTGCAAAAACAGATGGTATCTATCTCCTGGAACGCATTATGCTCTTAATCCAAGGTTCCACTGTACTTGAGTTTGTAAGCTGGTGACCTTAGGTTGTAAAGAACCCCTAGGGGCATACATGCAGGCTGGTGTTGAGACCCAGAGCTTTCTTCCTACCAAAGGTAGTCTCAGCCTTTCACCTCAAGTAGAATGTTCTTCTTCCTCCCCAAGTCTGGCTCCCTTTTTGACATCAAAGTGGAGGGATCATCTCATCTATATTGTCTGTCTGGATTTGGTAAATCTGATACAATTTTTCCATTTGATAATTTTTTAAATATTTTTTTTGATGTTGTAAATTAATGATTTGATCACTGTGATGAGCACATGGCCCCTCTGATTCATACTGATCTCCGACCAAGACATAGATAGGAAAGGGATCACATGGCCTCTATGGTAGGTTCATAGTGATATCTGACCAAGACATAGACAGGAAGGGATCACATGGCCCCTATGAGAGGTTCATAGTGATCTCAGACCAGGACATAAGCATGATCACATGTCCCCTATGGTAAGTTCATAGTGATCTCCGACCAGGACATAGCCGGGAAGGGATCATATGGCCCCTATGGTAGGTTCATTGTGATCTCTCTGACCAGGACATAGCCAGGATGGGATTACACGGCCCCTATGGTTACAGCATTTGTTTACACCTGGCTAAATCTTTTGTATAGAGAACATTGTATAAACCAATATGGGGTTGACACTTACCAGGTGAGGCAGCCATATTGTGAGATTGCATTGGCCGGGAATCGAACCTGGGTCAACTGCTTGAAAAGCAGCTATGCTCACCACTGCACCACCAATGCAAGGTAGCATGTCTTTGGAATGTGGGATGAAAAGGAATACCCAGAGGAAACCCACATAAGCACAGGAGAACATGCAAACTCAATGCAGACAGTGTCCTTGTCAGGATTTGAACCAAGGACCCCAGTGCTGCCAGGCTAACCCCTAAGCCTCTGTGCTGCCCATATGCTGCCTCTGTTCTCTAAGGCCTGTCCCCCGCTGAGCAGGGTAAATCTGTGATGTCCACTCAAAACGTTTAGGAGGTGAAGCGGCCATCTTGGGCGCACCGAATGGAGCCATTTTCCCTACCAGCATGTCTTTGGGCTGTAGAAGGAAACTCACACAAGCACAGGGAGAACATGCAGACTCCACGCAGACAGTGTCCTGGTCAGGATATGAACCAAACGCCCCAGTGCTGCAAGGCAGAAGTGCTAACTACTAAGCCTCTGTGCTGCCCGATCTTAAAGAAGAACTTCACCTATAAATGGAAGTTCCGCTTTTCTTCCGCTTCCTCCTTTGGCTTTAAATTTCCTAAAGGACCTGGAGATACAGGTCCATATTGTAGAGTTATGAATCTTTCATATTCTGTCCTGTAGGGGGAGTTTGTATGAACTGTTCTCATTCCACCAACCCTACAAATTAACTATCTATGCCTCCCCCATGTTCATTAAATTCTTCCTCTTCAATATACTATCCTGTAGGGGGAGACTTTATGAACGGTTTCCCATTCAACCCACCCAACCTATGAGGATCCATATTTCCCCTTCATTCTCCTTGGGTTACGATATTCTTAGGTGACCTAGAGATGCAGATCCTTTTTATAGAGTGACCTTGAGCTACAGAGTCCTTTCAGCTGTTGTAGGCCTCAGTGGTCACTTCGCCAATATTGGTGATGTCCTTCATGTGGAATGGGACAAATACATGTCCTCTGGTCTGGACAGAGAGGACATGAGCTAGCCACGGGTTTGACCTGAAATGTAGCCAGGACAACTAGCTTGAATGTGGAAGCCTGGCTCTGCATAGATGGTAGAAAGTCCATGATTGTCTGTGGAGCTGCCACCAGCTCCACTTACCGTGCCCAGGTCTGCTGGCCGGCCTCTGCTGTTTTTATAGGCCCCGGAATGGTGACCACTTGAATGGGGCACCAGCGCTACTTTTTTGACGCTCACCTAAAAGGTATTTCCACGTTTGCAGCCATATTGGGATGACACCTACTTTATATCTGTTACTTGTTTTCATTAACCGAGAAAAACGCCCCCCCCATGGATTTCAGTGCACTGCCCTATGCGCCACATGCGGGGCAAAGTAGCTCATGGCGCGTTCCACTTTGTTTTATTACCCACGCATTTTGCCACATTTGTTGTAAGAGTATCTTGCAGTCACTGCTTGTTTCAGATATCTATTGCCTTGTGCTTTGCTTGTATCTTTTCAGCTAGTTTGCAGTAAAGCAGGGAAGTGAAAAAATCCTGTTGAATATTTTTGCTTTTACTAAACAAGAATGTTGCATATACAAACTACCAACAATTATAAGATATACAAAGTTTCACAAACCTACACTTTATGCGAACTAGCTTTTCCTGCCAAATGAACTTTGGCAATAGTATGTATGCAGTTAAGTACACTAAAAATCATTTGGCTTCTGTTATATCTGGTCCACAGTTTCCTTCTTAAATAGTATTTCAGGTATTAAGCATTTGAAGGAAAGTCTGTTCTCTTGTGTAGCACTACCCCCGTGGGCGTTGCAAATGTCAGGGTCCCCCACTGCTGCACAGCAAGTCACTTAGCATTTTCAATGTGCATCCAGACACTGGAAAACGATCCTTGAGTTTTGTTGTTTTTATTGAGGGGATGATATTTTGGGTGGGTTTAGGGATTTATGGGATGCCCAACTTGACAACAGAAAATCCGGGGGCAACCCTATTTACAGCTCCTCCTCTTCTTCCTGCACCAAACTTGGTCCTTGTACAGCTCTGCTAAGTGCACTCCTTTTTGGAACTAACCATCTGTTACTCTGTTAGTTTAGCAAAAGCCCCGTACAAGCTAGGAAATCTTAGTCCCTTGAAAAGTAGCACATGTGGCGTGAACTGCATCTTGCAACACCTTCTGCTTCCCTGTAGACACTAATCTCAGTTCTACTGCTTGCAGAAATTCTAGGGCACCTAGCTGCCACCGGCCCACCTGGCTGTTTCTTCTTCATAGTCCTCCTGACTGACAGTCTGCACCAGTCCTACCCGACTGACACACTGGAGATTTCCCAGGGCAAGGTGGTTGGATGAAGACTTAGTACATCGCTGTCTTCAAGAGAGACCTGCTACAGCCGACAGTCTCCCCTTGTCCGTCCCTGCATTGTGCTGATCTACTCGCTCTCCTTGCTCCCCGCTGCCTCTCTGGAAGGTTCTCCTCAAACTGCCTTTGGTGGTAAAGCCTTCCAGGCCAGCCACCTGAGCTCAGGCCTGAGGTAAACCCCTCCCCAGCTGGGGTCCCTCATGGACCACCGAAAGACTCCCTCAGCACTGCTTCTCCATCTTCCACCCGACTCCCATCCCAGCATGCCCCATTCCTAATTAAAGGCTCCTTAGTCACCTGCCAGGCCCACTCCTGGGGATTGGCTAAGGGCCTTCAAATATTCAGAGCAGCCCCGCCTTACCTTCACCCAGTATATTCTAGAATGTTCTCCAACTTTCTAGATTCAGGGGGAGGCACCAGAGCTGTCTGTAGGAGTCATGCTGGCCTAACCTCTAATAACCCTGACCCAATTACAGACTCACGGGCTAGGCATGAGTCAAGAGTATAGTTTGCCTACGCTCATTCTAGTAGCACTCACTAGAGGGTGCTACACTTGTAATGTAAATTAAATGTCATCCCCAGATGAGGTCCCTCTTCCAGTTCGTGCTGCTGGCTTTTTTTTTTTTTTTAGAAAGTTTGCTACCCCTTCCTACGTGAGATTAAAGCTCTTCTGGCCATACTTTTCCTGTGGATCTCAGGAATGCACTTGGTGATCCAGATTCAGCTGACAGCGGGCTAAAATTTGCTGTCAGCCGACGTCACAGAGCCTTCTGAAGCAGGGATCCAGACAATGTCATGATCTGCCCAGATGTGCTGCTGAGAGCAAGGGCAGACCGGGCCCGGGGCAACTGCCCCCCCCCCCCCCCCGGCAGCTATGATGCCCCATAAAAGGGCCGCACCGCTTCTGCTGCAGACATGCCTAAAGGCTTCCTGGTGAGGAGTAAAAAATCCCTGCCGGTGTCCTACCGAGTGTGGGATGAGAACTGAGTGATCTTTGATCTCGGTGTAGAGGCATCAGGGGACAGCTGAATGATGCTGCAGCCATCTAGGTGCGAGTATAAAGGTGTGTGTGTGTGTGTGTGTGTGTGTGTGTGTGTGTGTGTGTTTTTGTTTTTGTTTATCTTCTCCCATCTTCTTAGAACAGTTTCTTTGAAGGAAAACATTTCCTAACTCCAAATCCTAGATGTCGCTATAGTATCATACATGCCATAAATCATATATGTCAAAAGGCAGGCAGTCTCTGATTCTCATGTCGGTTGTAATGCTGTTGGATGCCTGGAACGATGAGACTTTCTGTGTTCCTCAATGGATGAGAAAGATATTGGGGTTTTTGTGATTACCAGAAAATCATTTTCTTGGAGTCCATTGAGGGACACAAGTCCTACCTCTCTGTTTTTGATCATTCTGTTGGCACTGTTGTGCCACAAAACCTGAGGCATGCTGGGATTGGGAAGGGTTATGTTGGGCTGGCCCACAATTTATTTTTGTTTGCCAGTATCCGATCTTCCTGTAGGCAGCAGTGCAATCCATGGTATAAAATGTGCATCCTTCATTTTAATTTATTCCTGAGAGAGAGAAAGCTGTAGATTGGGTTGTGGAGCCTGAAGGGAGTTTCAGGAAATGCATCAGGCAATACAAAGATTCATGTCTTTGTTAAACTGTTTGATTTTTATATGGTCTTTCTTTTTTGTGTGTTTTTTTTTTTTTTTTTTTCTTCTTATGTAGGCGGTCAAATAAATACAGTCTGTGCAGTGAGAACCATGGAATCAAGCCTCCCACCCCAGAACAATATCTCACCCCCCTGCAGCAGAAAGAGGTCTGCATCCGTCACCTGAGGGCGAGACTGAGGGACATGCAGGAGGCAATACATGAGAGGTGAGATCAAATCTTGTAAATCCTACTAATGATTTTTCCATATACAGGTGGTAAGACGAGGGCGGGTTCGTCTTGGTTTTCTCTGTGCTCATAGTTGCTGAATGGCCCAGTGCTGTCTGTCACATAGGGATTGATTTGCTAAAACTGGAGAGAACAAAATCCTGTGAAGCTGTGCATAGCAGCCAATCCGCTTCTAACTTCAGCTTGCTCAATTAAGCTTTGACAAAAAACTTGGAAACTGATTGGCTTCTTTGCAGAGCTGCACCAGATTTTGCATGCTCCAGTAAATCAACCTCATAGGGACGGTTAGAGAGTCCTGAACCCTGTGTACGCTCTAACTTTAAGAACTGAGAACTTGCACAGGACTTTCTTTTCTTTCTCCTGATTGGAATATAAAAAAGTAGGGCATGGTGCATTAAAGTGTGTTGCCAATGCACCTTTTGAGGTTATTATTTATTTTTATATATAATGCCACGATCCTCACTGCATTAGCATTCACCCATAAATGAAAACCCTGGGAGTTGGACCTGTACTAAAGGATGGTAATGAGACTTATGGGAATCTTGGAAGCTGAAGTTATGTTGTAGGTAGAGAAGATCTAATCCATATGTCAGACAGCCCACTGTATTAGAAAACGTTTATTTCTGCTTCCCTGTGCTGCTCTTCAGCATCTATTAAATGTCTTCTTTTTAGTTACATAGTTGGTAAGGGAAAAAAAAAAGACACAAGTCCATAAAGTCCAACCTATGTGTGTGTGCACTTTTATATCAATATTACATTGTACATCCCTGTATGTTGTGGTGCTTATCTAATAGTTTGTTTTTAAATTATCAATGCTGAAACTACGGCTTGTAGAAGAGAATTCTACTTACCGCTCTTACCATAAAGAACCCTCTACACAGTTTCCGGTTAAATCGCTTTTCCTCTAATTTTAGTGAACGGCCACAAGTCTTTTTAAATACCCTTTTGCAGAAAAGTTTTATCCCATTTCTTGTAAAAAAAAAAAAAAGAAAAGTTTTATCCCTATTGTGGGGTCACCAGTACAGTATTTGTATATTGAAATCATATCCCCTCTCAAGCGTCTCTTCCCCAGAGAGAATAAGTTCAGAGCTCACAACCTTTCCTCATAACTAAGATCCTCCAGACCCTTTTATTAGCTTTGTTGCCCTTCTTTGTACTCGCTCCATTTCCAGTACATCCTTCCTGAGGACTGGTGCCCAGAACTGGATGCCATACTCCAGGTGCGGCCGGACCAGAGTCTTGTAGAGCGGCAGAATTATCGTTTTATCTCTGGAGTTAGTTCCCTTTTTTTAATGCATGTCAATATTCTATTGGCTTTGCTTTCAGCAGCTTGGCATTGCATGCCGTTGCTGAGCCTATCATCTACTAGGACCCCCAGGTCCTTTTCCATCCTAGATTCCCCCAGAGGTTCTCCACCTTAGCGAGTAGATTGCATTCATGTTTTTGCCACCTAAAATGCATTATTTTACTATATACCCTTACTAAGATTTAGTAACACTGCCCCTTTTTTGCAGTCCCTGCCCCAGATTTGTGTTCTGTGTTTTTGAACAAGCTCCCCTACTTTAGCATAAATTATGTAAATACAGCAAAGAAGGGATAGGGGGATTTTTGCGGTGCCAAGTACAGGAAAACACAGTTGACTTACTAAAAATAAAACATAATTTTATTGACGTAACATAGTTAAAAGGACATGCTGTTTTAAGGCAGTATAAAGATACAAACGTTTGGTGGTCAAAAGTATACAGGTGAATGATAAATCGCAGAAGGAAATATTGCACACTAGCCCGACATGTTTCGCTACTTTAGCTTCCTCAGGGGATGTGCAAGACATAAATTATGTAAGTGTGACCATTCCATCTTCTGTCAGGATGGACAATCGGTAGATCTGCCCCTGGCTATTGATCTATGAATATGTAGAGAATTATGATAAAATATGAGCAGTCATATGTAAAAAGTGAGCACAAATAGAATGTTTAATTTTTTTTTTTTTTTTTTTAATTTTGACTTGCTTTGATTTTCTTTTTTATATTGTGGTTTAGTCAGCTCATACTAATCCTGTGTTTTTTATTTTTTTCTTCTTTTCTTCCTCACCCAAACTTGTTCGGTGTGGTGTGTATTCAGAGACTCGGAGGTCGATGAGCTGCGCTCGCAGCTGAGCCGGATGCAAGAGGACTGGATAGAGGAAGAGTGCCATCGGGTGGAGGCGCAGTTGGCACTGAAGGCGGCGCAGAGGGAAATCCAGCAGCTCCGTGAGGTCATGGATGATGTCCGGGGACGGCTAGGAGAAAACGACACGGGGGTCCAGAAGTATTTTGCCGACATTACGTTGCAGAACCGTAAGCTGGAAAGTCTTCTGCAGAACATGGAGTTGGCGCAGGATGGAGTGCCGTGTGGGGCAGAAGGTGGAGGCTCCGCCGGGGACTCGCCTGCCCGCTCTCTCACCCGCAGCTCTACCTACACCAAACTCAGCGAGCCTCCCGTGGGAGATCGCCACTCTCAGGACACTGGGGATAGCGGGTACGCGGACAGCAGCGCTGTCTCTTCTGGCACAGAGTTCTACCTTGGTGAGGGACCTTTGTGTCTCGGTGTGCAACCACCCCCGCTGTGTGCTGAGGCTGCTGTTCAGGCCAGCAGCATGAGTGACTGTGCTGTTCAGACGGACGAAGCTGCGGGCACCCCTGAGCCAGACACCATCCTAGAGAAGCTCCTGCAGTCGCAGACGGCTGGCACCCCTACGTCCCAGGACCCCAAAGAGCCAGAAGCCTCCAATCCTGACTCAAGCTGTGTAGTGCTGGTCACTGACGGAGCCTCTGGGGCTGAGAGCGGGGAGGCGGAGGTGCCCGATGCCCCGATTAGTTACTGGAGTCGGCACTTTGTAGTGGACTTATTGGCTGTGCTGATCCCCGTGGTACCCACGGTGGCCTGGTTATGCCGCGCGGAGAGGCGCCAAGGACAGCCAGTGTATAACATCAGCTCCCTGATGCGTGGCTGCTGTACGGTCGCTTTGCATTCCATTCGCAGGATCAGCTGCCGCCCAGTCAGTGCCTCCACAAGCCAGCCCTAACTCTGGCTGCCCCCCCCCCTGGACCCTAAACCTTCGCAGTTTGATGACTCTGCCACCCCCTTTGTATCTTGCCTGTGAAACAGAGGGGTTAGAAGGGAGACTTATTTTGCCGAGGATAATCAGTGATCAGACTTTATGGAATGTATCTGAGTAATCGTGAAAACAAAAAAAAAACACAGCAAGCATCCTAAGATAAAGAGTCCAGTGTTGACTGAGGGGGGGAGGGGCTTTCACTGTCACGGCTGAGGGGGGCTATTGGGTTAATCTACTCAGATGCCAGTCCACATAGTTCATATTGTGCGATTGGTTGTGTCTGTTGTACATAACTTCTCGGTCCATTTATATAGTTGCTGCTGAGCACAGCCCAGACACAGGATGTGTTTGTACCCCATGTCACCTGACCACCTACACCTGTCTGTGTCTCTAGAGTGTGAACTATTCTATGTCACATGTACACACACACACATGCAATGCCACCTACTGTCATGTGTGCAGTTCCTGTGC
The DNA here is from genome assembly GCF_042186555.1 of Aquarana catesbeiana. Taxonomy (NCBI): domain Eukaryota; kingdom Metazoa; phylum Chordata; class Amphibia; order Anura; family Ranidae; genus Aquarana; species Aquarana catesbeiana. The sequence goes on from NC_133335.1 coordinate 20,862,560, forward strand.
CCGTGTACGCTTGCACACCGCAGTATCTGGTGGGGAGCTAAGGGAGCAATGCATTGCCATTGAATGTATTCTGTACATATATGTTGTGTGTGTATGCGTGGACCAGTGCTGTGTATATGTAGACGGGTGCATGCCACCTGCTGGACTGCACTCGTTCCAGGCCCGACTAATGTCACCTTGATGGTTCTTGTCCCTCGCTCTTACCCGTTTCCTAGCAATTTATTATTGCCTATTGACTTTGAGGGTCCCCCTTTTTTTCATTTGTTTTCTTGCTGCTGTTGGACCTTTTGTCCCCGGGTGTGACCTTGCTATGTGTGCCCCAGACCCCATTGTGCTTGTAGATGACATCAGACAGATATTTATTACATACCTCCTACCTCTGTACCATGGAGTGCATGTAGGCCCAACCACTCCTACCTCCCTTTATTGTGTTACTTTTTCCATGTTGTATCATTATTTAGGGGCCAGCACACGCCTTTTAAAACATTCCTAAATCTATTTGCCAAAGTTTAAGCTGGGAGGTTGAATACTAAAAAATTAAACTACTTTTTTTTTTTTTTTTCTTGCATATGGCTGACTTCCTGTCGGTAATCAGTATTGAAGTTGGTCAGTTTATGCAATCAGCTTATTATGACTGATCCCATAGAGCAGGGGTCTCCAAACTGTGTAAACAAAAGGGCTAGTTTATTGTCCTTCAGAATTTAGGGGGTGGGGGGCAGACAGTGGTGATTGCGACTAAAGGTCCCGACGTCAGTGGGTAAAAAATTACTTCCCATCGTTTTTCAGTGGGAGTAATTCTGCTCCATTAATGGTGTGAGTAGGAGGAATTGTGCTCCATCATTGATATCATTGGGCCCCATTGTTGGTGTCATTGAGAGAAATTGTGCCCCATCATTTGTGTCAGTAGGAGGAATTGGGCCCCATTGTTGGTGTCATTGAGAGAAATTGTGCCCCATCATTGATGTCATTGGGCCCCATTGTTGGTGTCATTGAGAGAAATTGTGCCCCATCATTGATGTCATTGGGCCCCATTGTTGGTGTCATTGAGAGAAATTGTGCCCCATCATTGATGTCATTGGGCCCCATTGTTGGTGTCATTGAGAGAAATTGTGCCCCATCATTGATGTCATTGGGCCCCATTGTTGGTGTCATTGAGAGAAATTGTGCCCCATCATTGATGTCAGTAGGAGGAATTGGGCCCCATTGTTGGTGTCATTGAGAGAAATTGTGCCCCATCATTGATGTCATTGGGCCCCATTGTTGGTGTCATTGAGAGAAATTGTGCCCCATCATTGATGTCAGTAGGAGGAATTGGGCCCCATTGTTGGTGTCATTGAGAGAAATTGTGCCCCATCATTGATGTCATTGGGCCCCATTGTTGGTGTCATTGAGAGAAATTGTGCTCCATCATTGCTGTCAATTAGAGGAATTGTGCTCCATAAATTGATGTCATTGTGCCCCGTGGTTGGTGTCCTCGGGAGTCATTTGTGCCCCGTGGTTGGTGTCCTCGGGAGTTATTTGTGCCCCGTGGTTGGTGTCCTCGGGAGTCATTTGTGCCCCGTGGTTGGTGTCCTCGGGAGTCATTTGTGCCCCGTGGTTGGTGTCCTCGGGAGTCATTTGTGCCCCGTGGTTGGTGTCCTCGGGAGTCATTTGTGCCCCGTGGTTGGTGTCCTCGGGAGTCATTTGTGCCCCGTGGTTGGTGTCCTCGGGAGTCATTTGTGCCCCGTGGTTGGTGTCCTCGGGAGTCATTTGTGCCCCGTGGTTGGTGTCCTCGGGAGTCATTTGTGCCCCGTGGTTGGTGTCCTCGGGAGTCATTTGTGCCCCGTGGTTGGTGTCCTCGGGAGTCATTGTGCCCCGTGGTTGGTGTCCTCGGGAGGAATTGTGCCCCGTTGTCGTTGGTGTCCTCGGGAGGAATTGTGCCCCATCGTGGTTGGTGTCCTCGGGAGGAATTGTGCCCCGTCTTGGTTAGTGTCCTCGGGAAGGAATTGTGCCCCATCACTGTTGGTGTGGATGAAATGGTGCCCCAAGGGCTGGATAAAAGCAAGTATAGGGCAGCAGTTTGGAGACCACTGCTGTAGAGCAATAGACACCCTGAAGCAAATACAGAAATTCGGTTTCTCATAGTTGTGAGTACTTTTAATACTATAGTGTTGCTGGTTCTTTCTAGAAAAAGTAAATGGCACGTTTAGGCTCATCGATTATTATTATTATTATTATTATTTTTTTTTTTAATGGAGAAACGAATGCTGATGTTTGTCACCAGATTACACATTCCTGCATTCTTTTGGCATGTCGCATGGTTTGGTTGCACAGACCCTGGCTCAATATTGAGACATGCTGCTAAGTCCCGCTTCCAACTGCATCACATGAGGACATTTGCCCCCTTTTTTTATTATCCCTCCTCAATCCTTCTGACATCCATTATACTCCTGGCACTTGGGGGGGGTGGTGCTCCCCTATGTGTTACCCCCATGCCCTGCTGGAGTCAGTGTCTGTGCAGGTCGCTTACATTGCAGTGTGTGTAATGCCCACTTGGAGGAGCTCTTTAGGGATTACCACAAACTCCACCGGGCAGCTCCACACTTCTTTTCGGCACTTCAAAACTTACTTTTTGCACTTGCCCGATTCTCCTTTTAGATTCCTGGGAGTCGGCGAACAGAATGGAAAACCTTTTACTTGGTCACTCGTCTCCCTGACACCGAGCTGTGTGGACAGGTAAATGTAGCTACTACTGGAATGAAGTCACTTATAAAGCTATAAATCTATATATATAGAGAGAGATATATCTATTTTTGATGTTGCTTGTCATTTGCTGTCTGTCCTGCTGAATGTATTAAACTGGCCTGAGCCACAGTCATGAGCCATATCTGATTTTCTAGTGGTCTCGCCTGTCCTGGTACACTGAGAGTTAATAGCAGGTGGCAATTTGAATTGAATTGTTTGTTGTAAATAAAAAGATCTCTGCTCCTGGGCCCACCAATCAAGAGAGCTGTGGTATCCTGTACTGTGCCATCTGCTGGTGAGATCTGGCATCACAGCTCTCTAGTTCAATTTAAATACCTTTTTAAAGTGACCCTGTCATCATAGAGTCACATTACAGAATAGGTCACCTGTATACTTACCTTTTCTGGAGGCCTGTGTATTGAAAATCTGCTACTTCTCATGTTGCTCAGCCATTGCTAATTTTCTACACATTTTCAGGTGTGTAGTATACTTGCCCCCCCTCGAGCTGCTGAGGTTCCTTCCATCAACTTGTATTCATTAATAAGGATGAGCTCCGGCGTTTTCGCACAGCCCATGTGCAGAGCCCTGCAGGAAGTCGGCGCTGCACTGATCACATTCGGTGAGACGTTTCCTGATCTCTGCAGCCGCGCATCGGGACAATGTCTCACTGCCTGTGATTAGCGCTGTGCAGTGCAACTTCCTGGTGGGCTCTGCTCGTGGGCTGTGCGAACACACCGGAACTCATACTTATTCATTAATGGTTGTACAAGCTGGTGGGCGGAACTATAGCAGTTGGCAGGGGGAGCAAGTATTTGACTCATCCAATGGTGGAATGCTTGCTGCGTCTGGGTAATGGAAATGTGGCAGATTTTGAATACATTGGCTGCTGGATAGTTAGAGTAACCCCACTTTTGTTGAGAGAAAAAAAAACATCCCCCTCTGGGTGATCCATGTACATTGCAAGGATTTTAACAAACTTTGTTGCAAATTCCAACTTTTTGTTGCTCTGACTAAATATGTTTCTCTGTGTCCATGTGGAAAGTGAATCTGTATGGGAGCAATTTTAGAATTATCAATCGGCCGCTGCACTTGCAGGGCTCTAAGTGGTTCACACTGGTACGACGCAACAGTCGTACCACTTTGGATCCGACTTTGCCTTGCGACTTGAAGTCTGACATGCGTCCGACTTCAATGAACAGGGATACGACTATGAAGTCATACTGCCACTGAAACAGCAGATATGTGAACCGGCTCCATAGAAAACCTGGTTTGGTTCACATGTCATGCGAATCAGATGTGGTTCAAAGCGCATCCAATTTGCATATATTGTGAACGGAGACTAATTAATATAGACCATTTCTTCTCTTATTGGTCTCCCATCTATATCTATCGATAGATAGATATAGATATAGATAGATAGAGATAGATATATATATATATAGATATAGATAGATAGAGATAGATATATAGATAGAGAGAGATATATAGATAGATAGATAGATAGATAGATAGAGAGAGATATATATATATATATATATATATATATATATATATATACACATACACACAAAAGCAGTCTATATATATATAATTTTCTGACTGCTTCTGTAGGCAGACTTATTTGTATGAAAAATTCTCCTATCTTTGCTTCATCCTTGAGGCAGCTTTAAATGTTCAGAAAAGGGGGATGTAATCTGCTCTTGTATTACATTCGATGTATAACAGTGTCTGTTTACTTCTGATGGGAATTTTAGATACACAAGTCCTTTTTCTAAAGTGTTCACATCAGACTTTATTTTACTTTTTTTCTTTATTAAAGTAATACAGTGTAACATAAGAAAACCTGTACCAGCACAGCGGTATAATAGGAGTACAGTAAGGCTTACAGAACACAACATAATTACAGATAAGAGTAACTGTCATTAATAAATAGTGAAGGCAGCACTCGGAGTGCTGAGCAGCAATACAATTTGTTACATAACCTGAAACTTGGTAAATTCACTGCAGTACAATATGCTTGTTGATCCAGCCTTCAACATACTTTCACTGTTCATGAATGACAGGTTCTCTTTAAAACATCACTACAAGTATATTGCACTTCCTCTAACAGTTTGGGTGCGATTCAAAAAAGGAAAATGGACATAAATATAAAAGGTCATAATTACTACATGGGTCATCTGCAACGTATGAAAACTGGATAGAGAAGCGATGCCTATTGATGACTATGGAGGTGAGTGTGTCACGGCGTGTCTGTTTTGGATTGCCCTGATCTGCCCGTATGTATGGAAACTGATCACCAGTTGCGGGTATTGATGATTTTTTTTTTTGGTCCATGTAGCATGCAAAGTGGTAAATGTAGATTCGGGTCTGTTCTCCTATATCTCATTCTGACCTTGTACATTAGACTAGGCTTTCCATACAGACAGATCCACTAGGATGGACATTTAAGCAGCAATATATAGGATGAGTGTATGCAGAGTCAAACAAGGGGAAATCACAGCTTCGTTTTTTTTCAGGAAGATGTACGCCATCAGATCTCCCCCACCAGGAGGAAAACAAAAGTGCATTGTAGAATTGTATTTCAACCCCACACCATAGAACAGTCTCTCAAAGGTGCACATTGCTGTGTCATCCGTGTACATGTCCTTGTTACACTTCTGGGATAGAGTGATCCATAGAGTTCTTCATGACACCAGATGACATTCTGCAAAAAAGAACAGAACCGTTATCAATGTCAGGGCTGTCTTTACCAATAACCCATTTTATCCCCTCTTCCTGCTTTTGCTTACAAGGCTTCCTAGAGGTGAGATGTGTGCAATATATTCAAACATGCTAGTAATAATAAAAAAAAAAAAAATCACTAATTTTACCTGCTGCTTAGTAGATATATATGACTTAGAGTGATTATAAAAGCAGAAGTTTTTTTTTTTTTTATCTTAATGCATTGTATCCTTTAGATAAGTTCACTTTTTCGAAAAAAAATAATACGCATTTTTTTGCAGGTAAAAAAAAAAAAAAGTTTATTCATTATGAGCCTGTAAAGCATTGCACCAGGGATCAGTAGATTGCTGGTGCAATGCAGGTCTCCAGCAGATCTGCCAGTGTATCTGCTTTCCCGTACGGCCAAACATATATACATTCTGAATGAGTGAAGCGGCCGGAGCCCCGCTCAGCCACGTGTTCCTTTTTTTTTTTTTTTTTTTTTTTTTTTTAATTGTGACAGCTAGTTGGGAGAAGAACCCCCACTAGCTTTCAGATCATGGATCGAGGAGGTGCGGGGGCTGGTCTGTTTGTAACATGTTGCACCCTGAATATGTGAATATGTTACGAAAGGTTAATCTTTACTTTAACCACTTGCCGCCCGCCATATAGCAAAATGACGGCGGCAAAGTGGTTTCAATATCCTGACCGGATGTCATGTGACATGATCAGGATGTTAAGCCGCTGCGCGCCCCCGGGGGCGCACATCGCGGCGATCGTTGTTGCGGTGTGTTATTCTGACACACCGCAACTCCGATCTAGGTAAAGAGTCTCTGACGGAGACTCTTTACCATGTGATCAGCCGTGTCCAATCACGGCTGATCACGATGTAAATAGGAAGAGCCGGTGATCGGCTTTTCCTCACTCGCGTCTGACAGACACGAGTAGAGGAGAGCCGATCGGCTGCTCTCCTGACAGGGGGGGGGTCTGTGCCTATTGTTTATCAGCACAGCCCCCCCTCGGATCCCACCCAGGACCACCAGGGAAGCTAAGCTGCCCAGAACCACCAGGATGGCCACCACACTGGACCACCAGATATGCCCCCCCCTAGACACCCAGGGAAATACTAATCTGTGCCCAGGCAGCTGCCAATCAATGCCCAGGCAGCTGCCAATCAGTGCCCACTCACAATGCCTACCACTGCCAGTGCCGCCTATCAGTGCCGCCCATAAGAACCCATCTTTGCAGCCTTTCAGTGCCCACCAGTGCCACCCATTAGTGCCCATCAGTGCTGCATATCAATGCCACCCATCAGTGCCCATTGTCAGTGCCCACTCATTAGTGCCGCTTTATCAGTGAAAGAGAAAACTTACTTATTTACAACATTTTTTAACAGAAACAAAAGCAAAACTTTTATCTTTTCCAAAATTTTCGGTCTTTTTTTTTATTTAGCAAAAAATAAAAACTGCAGAGGTGATCAAATACCACCAAAAGAAAGCTCTATTTGTGGGAAAAAAAATGATAAAAATGTAGTTTGGGTACAGTGTAGCATGACCGCGCAATTGTCATTCAAACTGCGACAGCACTGAAAGCTGGAAATTGGTCTGGGCAGGAAGGTGTATAAGTGCCCTGTATTGAAGTGGTTAAAGATAGATGGATGCCCTCTCTTTATAGAAGGATGACAGACATGTGATCTTACCTTTTTATAATGTGCTCAAATATAATAGCGGGGATCACCGTCACTGTTACACTGCGGCCACTCGATGCTAAAATGTCCACAATCTGACGATCCTATGGAAAGAAAACCAGACGCTTTAATGCTTGAGCTGTCATCATCCAGGGACAGTGTGGTGAACACCATTTAACACAAATTTTAACTTTTTGTCCTATCTGTTATGAATACACTGTCTTGGATGTTGGTACTACCTCTACATGTTATGACTACGTTTTTCCAGTATAAAATTATTTAGAATCCAAATTCCACTTTTCTGCCACATAACTTCATTGCCCTGCCTTACTTTATCAACTTTGTAATCTGATACTACAGTAAGTGTTTATTGAAGGACACAGGGGTGAAGGGGGCTGAGCCACGGGCACCATTTTTGGTTTGAGAGCACAACATTCGTTTTATGTGGCCTCTGGGGCCTTGACCCTTTGGGTCCTGACATTGGCTCTGGTTTCACAGACCCTAAATGAGTAGGCCAAGCTACTACACCAGGGGCTGACTACAGAGCAGGTCTTCCCCCACTTATGTTGAACTAGCAGTGCAACTAGTCCGGGGGCTCCAATACTTGTGCAACCCAGCCATGGACTCGTTCAAGTGGTCTCTGATATGACCACTTCCTCAGTGGTTTTACGGTGTCGCCGCTGGCTTAAGTGCTGGTTGGCTGACCAGACTTCCAAGAAGGTACTTACAGAAATGCCCTTCCTGAGTGTCCGCCTATTCACTACATTCTTACATTCGTGTTACCGAATCAAAATTTTGCAAAGATTTCCTGTAGATATGGCTAGTCTACCGAATCAAATGCCTTATGGGCATCCAGGGCTTAAACAGCCCAGGAGCCCATTGAGCCATGCATGTTGGTAAAGGGCCGTCATAGAGCAATTGAAGTAGATCTAGCGGAGATAAATCACGTCTGATCCGCTCCAATGACAGTAGTGATAACCGTATTCAATCTTTGGGCAAGTACTTTGGCTAAAAGTTTTATATCAGCGTTAATTAGGGAGATCAGCTGTTTGGGGACAAGGACAATTAGCGCCTCAGACAGAGAGCGGTAGTTGTCCTGTTTTCAGGGCATAGTTGTACACCCTGAGTAGATGTGGAATCAATAGTTCTCTATATTGCATATACCATTTCTATGGGGAATCCGTCCAACCCTGGCATCTTCTTTCTAGCAAATGACTGACTGGCATTTCCTATTTCATCGGTTGATAAAGGGGAATCTAGCGAATTTGGAAGTGAGACATCCTGCAAATAATAGTCTAGTTCCATGATAGTATAGTGCGCCCTAGTGGAATATAGAGTGAAGTAAAGCGTAACAAAAGCCTTCACAACTTCCTTTGTTTGTTCCATTATGCCCTCTAAGTTCTTTATTCTGGGGATGGTGCATGGCTGATAATCAGACCTGGACAGGTAAGCTAGGTGGCCACTGTTTTTGTCGCTGATTTTTTTTTTTTCTGAGTTTGTTCAAGTAGCACCTTGTCTAACTCCCTGGCCTTGTGTCGCCAGACAGTGTGTTTATCGGATGTAGGGGATGCGGAATAGGCCGCCTCCGCCACTCGAAGCTCCCCCTCCGCATCCACCAGCCTGCCCTATGGCTGCAGCAAATGAGCCGCGCATGGTAGCCTTGAAGGCCTCCCAGACCACAGGGTTGGACGCACTTTGTGCGTTAGTGGCCCAGTGGGACCGGATATCAGCTGTTCCCCGATCTGTGACAGCCTGGTCCGCTAGCCATAGCGGGCTCAGCCACCACCCGAAAAGAGGGTGATACTCCCAGAGCCAGGTATACCAACAGGGGAGAGAGTGGTCAGGCACCGCCCTAGGGAGGTATCTGACATCACTCACCATGCTGAGTAAATCTGGAGATAGCAGACCTAAATCAATATGTGACAGTGTACCATGAGAATCAGATTTACAGGAATATTCCTTCCCATCCGCATGTTTCCATCTCCAGGCCTCTACTAGGTCATATTGGGTCAGATAAGTGCCTAGGGAAGTGGGAGGAACAATAGAGGATCGACAACTATTGAAAGAATTCAAGGTCCGAATTATCTCCAGCTATCAAAGGGCCTTCTGCAATTGCTACGATCAAAGAGCTGTGGAGATGAGTTTCCTGCTGAAGGATCATATGTGCGTTGTGTCGTGCCAGGTACTCAAACATCAGTGAACGTTTAATCTTGGAGTTAAGCCCCCTAACATTCCATGAGACCACACGTAGTTTAGCCATAATCATACAACATATACCATAGAGAAGAATATTTCCTGTATTGCAGTGAGGCTAACCATATGTTATAAACCTGTGGCCCTGAACAATCATGAGTCACTGAAAATGCTGCATAGATGAGCAGGATTAGCAGTTCTCTAACAGCTGTAGACTGGATACCATGATGATTGATCCTGCCAAAAACCATGGAGGAAAAAAAGACACAAAAAATAATAGAAAAAGGAGGAACAGGTCAAAAACAAGGGAAACAAGTAAAACATTCCTAGCCCTCCCGGCCCCCAACCCCAAACACTTGGGAGCTTTGATCCCAAAAACAAAACCATAGAGCATGGGGGACATGCTGTAATCGACAAACCGTGGTGGGTGGCAATAGAGTTCGCAAAAGTTGGGCTCGATCTGTGCCCACAGGGTAGAGTATGGTAGGAAACCTGGGCCCTACAGGGTATGACATTTACCGCAGTAGCATAATATCAAGAAAATTATTGCGACTGTTATCCAGGGGTAGTCATGTCAGTGCAGTGGATGGCAGCAGAAGGTAATGGTTCATCAGGTACTCGGATGAGTGGGCGAGCGTTCTCTGTGAATAATAAGTCAGGAAGGAGGAGATTGCCGTTGCTGGTGTTGCTGATCAGGCGGTCCCAAGGTATCCACCCAGTGGGCTGCTTCATTCGGATCTGTGAAGAAGTAGGCATTTCCTTTTATGAATGATCCTCAACCGTGCAGGATAAGGCATGCTATAAGGTAGTTGGAGGTCTCGCAGTCTCCTATTGATGGCCAGGAAAGTAGCCCCCTGTTTCTGCGTAGCCACTGAGAAATCAGGGAAGATCGTAATCCCATTGCCATCGAAGGATATGTGGCCCTTTGTTCGGGCAGAACCGCTTCTCTGTCCCTGGAGTGTAGTAGTTTGATGAGCATGGCATGTGGCAGTGCCCAAATAGGTAAAGGGCATAGGGGAACTCTATGTGCTCGTTCTATGGCGAATAGTGGAGAGAAGGTCAAGGTGAACGTCAGCCACTGCTCCATGAAAGCCTCAGGGGCCATGCCCTCTGAACCCTCCGGAAAACCCAGAAAACACAGATTATTACGCCTAAGGCAGTCCTCCATATCTGTCAACTTATCAGTGGTATAGTCTCGGGTTTGGTGTAATTCTCTAACAGAGGCCTGTAAAGGACGGGTGTCATCCTCCAGATCACCTATGCATTGGTCCCTCTGTAGAGGAGGTTATGCACATCTTGTTTCAGGAAGGATAGATCTGATAGTCTATCAGAGTGGTAAAGGAAGCGTGGCTGAGCTGAATAGCCTCCATGATCTGTGTCAGCATGGTCAGTGTTGGGGGAGAGAGGAGCTGTGTCCTCAGAATGTGAGAGCAGCAGGGGATCATCAGGGCTAGAAGCAGGGGGGTTTTGTAACTCGCCCTTCCCTGGTTTGTGTTGCGCTGCTGCGGTTGAAGAGGAGGGCTTGCTGTGATCCCATGTGGTTCACACGGGGAGAGCAGCGGCGGGAATTGAGTCATATCCTCCAGCGTGGGGCCGTATTTAACCATCCTCTGATGTTCCCAGGAGTCTCAGGAGGGCAAGGAGGCTGGTGGGTTCCCACAGGAGAGATTGGGTCAGCAGGATTAAGTTAGGATAGGAGCGGGACAGACGGAGCTCAAGCAAGCTGCTTCCTCACATCCCGTTAGTTGGCCACACCCCCGCAGAGAGAGATCTTGACCTAGTGGAAAAGGGTTCTGGGGTCTCTGGACCTTCCCATCAGTCTATCCTGCCCGACCAAGGTGTGGGTGGTTAGTGGATTCGCCCCTCCTGTCCTTTTTTCAGTTGGTTGGGGAGTGATGGAGAACACTTCAGTCCAGGACTGCTGGTCTCTGGAGGAGTCCAACCTTCCTATCAATATTTTGGGACTTCAAGTGATCTGTCTCCCTGTTCCTCTTTTTGGATGGCATCCCTAGTCATCCAAACTGAGTGCAATCGGACAATGCCACAGCGGTGGCTCACATCATCCACCAGGGGGACCCAAAAAACTCAGCGACAGCCTTGGAAGTGGTTCGTGACCAGATCTGGTGGCTCCTTAGCAAAAGTACGTACTGATTTATGCGTTCCTGTTATTGAAGTTCCTTCTCTGATTGCTTCCACAGATGGTGCAGAAGGGCATTCTATTTATTCTGAAACCACTAGGATGGCCACGCAGGACTTGGTTCATGTATCTCATATGGCTGGTCGCAGGAGTGCCTTGATGTCTCCTGCTTTAGCCGCACCTTTTCTCTTGAGGTCTGATTTGCTACCCTTTCCCTGCCCTGGCCATTCTTTTTCAGCATGTCAATTGTCCGAGCCGGTGGCTCTTTCCTATAAGCTGCCCTTTTTAGTGTTGCATAAGGTCAAGGTGGCTCTTTGTCCCAGGTTGTCTTTCCCACCAAAGGTGGTTGTCGGCCTTTCACCTTAACAAAGACTGTCTTTCCTTCCTTGTGTGGAAACTCTTGCAGGTGGCAGTTTAAGTCCTGCCTGGAGTCAGTTCTTGTTTTTGTTGTAGGCCCACACAGGTTTGTCTTTCTGGCATCACATCCATGAGAAGTACAGCTGTGTCCCTCAATTCATGATGAGAAAAACAGGACTTTTTTTAATTTTACCTTTTTTTTTTTTTTTTTAATCTTTTTCATTAGAAAAAGTTCATTAGATGCAGCACCTGCCCGACCTTGTTTTGGCAGTTTCAGTGTTATCGCCCTACACCAACAGAGGGCCACCCCCTTAGGCAAGCTTTTAATTTAGGTTGCACCTAGTGTCCTGCTCTTGAAGGTAGCAACTTCAGACCCATCCATGAGCAGTACAGCTGTGTCCTTCAATGAGCTCAGGGACAACAATTTTACAGTGAATGCAAAAAATCCATTTTTTTAAAAAGCCAAATCCACCTTTTTGCTAAAGGTGGATTTGGCTCTGTTTGTATTGATGTACAGTACAGACTTTCAGTCAGAAAGCTGGAGGAAATATCAATGAACTCTGAATGGCATGGCTGTTCAAGCATCATCCACGCACACTGCATTGGTCTGCCTTTGAACACTGCTATCATTCAAGGAAAACAGCCCTGATCACCAAGGAACGTCCACTCTAGGGGAATGCTGCCACTTCACTAGTACAGAGGCACTCACCTGTCCAAGCTGTAGGCCCAAACTTTACCCGTCATGGTGGGTGCACTACACAGGGTCTTCGGGGAATCTGTGCCCTGGACCTGTAGAGCATCTATCCAGTAAGATCATCAGGTACTCTGTATCCTGGAGATCACTGAATCCCACACTGGCCAGCAGCATTACAGGCTTTACCCTGCATTTGCTTGTGGGCTCCAGGTAGAGTCTCTCTAGGACTACTGGCTGTGGTGACTTATCTGGATGAAGCCCTTGGTGGCACTTGCCCCAAGTATGAGACTAAAGCTCATGAAAGGAGATAAGAGAGAACCTCTGTAAGCCATGCATAACCTAAGGACATTTGCTAAAAACTGAAGCTTAGCTGGGAGGGATTATATCTAAAAATATATATGTATGTGTATATGTATGTATATGTGTGTATATGTATGTGTATATGTATGTGTGTATGTATGTATATATATATATATATGTGTGTGTGTGTGTGTGTGTGTGTGTGTGTGTGTGTGTGTATGTATATATGTATGTGTGTGTATATATATATATATATATAAATAATGTGTGTGTGTGTGTTATTGTTTTTTTTTTTCTCTTTGGGCCAGTGTCTATTTAATCTGAAGTTGGGAGCATAACCTGAGTATAGTCATGTAGTCCTGTGACGTGCACTTTAGAAAAACCATTCTGCTACCTAAATGTTCCCCCCATATGAGAGCTTGGCTTACCTTGAGTCCTATGACGTTCTGCCCATTGACCTCACACAGATAGTGGTTGATTAGCAGTCCATTTCTGGCAGCAGAGCTGTCCTTCACCAGTGATGAGATCTGTCCTTTCTTGACAATGAACCCGACTTGTCCTGCGCTGTCTTTCTGCAGCGTTACTGTGCGCTGGAATGGACTGTGAACAGAATACAGAAGTTTTACAATTAAATTGTTTACATCAAGTTCCACTGCAGAGACCTCCCTTAAGAATGAATTGATGTTTTGCCTAGTGACCAATTCCCCTTAAAATGAAACCTTTACACAGAGGATGACATTGCTGAGCTCTTCTTTTTGAGCTAATTGATGCCTGGCTGCTATATTGATCCTAATGCTTCAATTCCTTCTGACTCCCTGACAAATATGTAGATCAGTTCTGTCTTGTCTCTGACTTCACTTGCTGCATGCTTGTTTCAACTAAAATAATGAAGCGAGAGACAGCCAGGGAAATAACACACTGAGGAAAGGACATCGGTAGTAGCAGCCTTCATATGTACGCTATAGCAATATTGTGAGCTACTATTATTATGCTGTCTATTGAACATTTTCTCTTTACGGTATCTTATGTACACTTAAACTCCAATACAATTACTGAACAAGAGGAAAAAAAAGCCCAAGAAAGTTTCACTCCATGTAAAACCTATAATATCCACTTGAAATGTTCACCTTTTACATAAAAAAAATGTAAAGGTGAACTAACCCCACTCCCCTGCTGTACTTACCTCTGAGCTTGCCGAGCTGTTGGCACCCCCACAGCTGCTCCAGTGGCCTGGGGATTCAAAACCCCCCAATTCTTCTCCCTCTACTCTCTGCACTGCTTCTGGGACAGACCAGATCAATGCACGGTGATGACCAATCAGAATGGATCTGGTCCTTCTTGGAACTGCTGCACAGTGAAGAGGGAGACGAGTGGGGATTTCAAATCCCCAGAATGATGGAGCAGTTGTGGGGGTACTGACTGCTCTGAAACCCTAGAGGATAATACAGGAGGGTGGGGAGGGTTTGTCTGGTGTTTACCTTTTTTTTCATTTTTAAACTGCACATATATTTATAAGGAAACCCAGGACTTTGTTGGCAGTTTCAGTTCTCATGTTTTAAACTTGCATTTTTTTTCCCTCCCTTAATTAACCTCCTTCATGCCCACATGTAACGTGTGGCAGCAAATTCCACACGTGTCCACGAGTGGCAGAGATTTCTTTGCTGTCCCCACTAATGATTGGGAGCTGGCTACTGATCGCTGTGACATCCAATCGCAGCAGTCATTGGCCTGGTCCATCCCACCCCCCATGCATAAAGTACCTGTTAAAGGGATGGTGGGGCTGGATGGGAAATTGTTAAAGCACCTTAATATAGTAATGCTTCTAGTCATATGGGGCGTACACACGGTCGGACTTTTCGACTGGACTGGTCTGACGGTCGCCGACGGACCAAATCCAGCGGACAATCCGACCGTGTGTGGGCTTCACCGGACCTTCAGCGGCCTTTTCCAGTCGCAAATCTGACGGACTTTAGATTTGGAACATGCTTTAAATCTTTACGTCGTAACTTCGCCGGACCCAGAAATCCGCTCGTCTGTATGCTAGTCCGACGGACAAAGACCGACGCTAGGGCAGCTATTGCCTACTGGCTATCAACTTCCTTATTTTAGTCCGGTGTATGCCATCACGTACGAATCCGTCGGACTTTGGTGTGATCGTGTGTAGGCAAGTCCGTTCGTTAGAAAGTCCGTCGAAAGTCCGCTGGAAAGTCTGCCAGACCAGTCCGGTCGAATAGTCCGACCGTGTGTACACCTCATTAGAATATATTTATCTGTAAGAAGTATGTACATATCTCTCCGCTAGGGTGCAGTGTACTAATGTAATGTTGGCTAACCATCGGCTCTTGTCTCTGCTTCAAAATTCGAGGCCCAGCGTATTTGGCAGATATCAGAGATAGAAGTGCTATTCTGGACACCTGATGACAGAATGATGTACTTCTGTGGTCGAATAAGTGTTTATTGGCTAATAAAGTGGAATTTATGGTCTGTTTTGTATTAATAACAAATTAATGCCACCAGCTGTTGGGAAGATACAAGTGTGTAAACTGCTGATTGTTCTATCTCTGAGTATAAGGGGCTGTCAGGTGATAGTGTGGGGGGCTGCTCACATTCTATACAGGACCCTCGCGGCCCCAGGGGGCTCTCGCATTGCAGGTTATCCTTGGGAACTCACCGGTCTCGTACAATCATGCTGATTCGGTCCTGTCCGGCCTTTTTCAGCGCTTTGTGTGCCTTGTCAGTGCTCCATCCAGCGCAGTCTTGTTCATTGATTTGCAGAATCTGATCTCCAAACCGTAAACCGACCAGAGAGGCCGGAGAGTTAGCCTGAACCAGCTGGACAAATATTCCCTGGAAAGACACGACAAACAATTCCTAAGTATCTCTGCTGCCCAAAACTGGCCTTTCTTCCAATCACCCAAAGGTCTTCATCTATTTCAAATCCCCCCCCCCCCCCCCCCCCGCTCTCTGCATCTGAGTTCCCACGTTCTGGAGGAAAGTGCCTAAGGCTGGGTTCACACCATTGAGAATTGGATGCGGAATCCTGCATTCAATTCGCAATAGCAGGAGATTTTGGTCGGCTCTCTATGGAGCCGGTTCTCATATGCCTGCAGCGGGTCTGGTGCGTTTTGCATTTTTTGGTCCGCTTCAGACCAAAATTCAGGCTGAAATTGGACTTGAAATAGTGAACCAGCACGCGCCGGACCCCCCCCACCCCGCTGTGAGACGCATGCCGGAGCTGACAGAATCTGAATCATGGAAAACTAGTCAGCTTCTTTCTTTCATTTTCAAAGCTGAAGATAGAAAGCTGATTGGATATTATGCACCAGTTTTTTTGTTAATTTCCCTCCTTTAGTATTCATCATACAAAAATCTCATCCAATGAACTGGTTTGTTACGTTACAGATAAAGCAGTGGAATAGTGGAGACTTCATGACGGGGGTGGTAGAGCTGAGAACATAATCTGGCCATAGACGTTGCAAATTTTCTTTCTCCAACCACAGGTTGCAGGGAAGAAACTTGCACGATTACTCCATCAACAGACAGTATTGTCAGGGGAATCCCTCTTGCCAGGCCCTTGTCTTCTCCTGGCCAGGGGGTGGGGAGAAGCAAGCAAATCCAGCAGGCTGATTGCACCCAAGTTGATCAACTTGGTACGTTCAGCCTGCCCATTAATAGCCCTGCCCAGACGAGATTTGAACCACGTATATCCGGCCATAGGGATAAATTCTGAGAGAGGGAAAAAAAAAAAAAAAAACCTGCGGGATGATAAATACAGCCATGCACCCCCCCCCTTCAAAAAAATCTCATTTTTTGAGAAGCTCTCCTCGTGTGCTTACCTTGTCAACCGCTCGTAATCTCAGGCCCACCTTCCCTTTCTCGTCTTTGCATAATATCAGCTCCCGCATTCCATGTTTTATTTCGGCACGTCTCAGACCAACGTCATTACCAGTGACGGGGGCAATCAACCCGCCGGAGATGGTGTGGGGGACCGCCACTTCCTGCACAGAAAACAGACCTAAATGTCAGTGGAAACCTCAATGGACTTACTTAAACTGGGGGTGACTTTCGCAACATTTTCTATCAGAGGTAAAATGCATACAAATAAACATATTTTCTGCGAGTCTGAAAAAAGTCAGATGTGGAGGATTTTGGTGTGTACAAGGGGATAATCTAAACTTTTTTTTTTTTGTGCCCCCATTAGGGAGGTTTTTATTGCCATTTGTGCCCCCATTAGGGAGATTCACTCAATTTTGTCCTGTATATGTTGGATGGAGTATGGAATGATCAGACCTTCTATTGAGTTTTTATTGCTGTGTCCCCCATGAGGAGATTTCTTCTTTTTGTCACAGAAAGGAAGGGGGTACCCAAACCTTTACAGTTGTCACCCCAACAAGAGATGAGGGTACCTGTTCCAGTGGCAACTAAGAGAGGATTTCTCCTCACCTCATAGATTTTCTCTCACTTCCTGTTGTCTTCAGTGCTGTGAAATTTCCCCATTACTTCCCGTTATGCCTTCAGGACAGGAAGTGATGAGAAATCTCACCAATGGGACACAGGCCAAAAAAAAATAAAAATGTCTGGGGTTTTATCACTTTCCTACTCTCTCCAAAACCCTCAATTAAAAAAAAAAAAAAAAATATATGTGTAGGTTGCCTATGAAGATGCCAGCTTCCTACCTGTTCCTTTTGATTCCACACTGACCCCAGGACAAGTATGCAGATCACAATTTCTGACTACTTTTGACAAATTCCTTGCTCCACTTGTCTGTGGTCAGAGAATCCAAGAATCTCCATAAGGAAGTTGGCAATAGCTATGAACTTATGTCCTTTAGCTACAAAAGCTTGTTTCTTAATATAATTTCTCAGAAATGTAGTAATAGGCCAATCTGCCTTTAATAAAGTTAGAGCATTATCAGATTAGAACAGCACCCCCCCCCCCCCAGGGGCCGGATAACTTCATAAGAGGGTGATAATTTGCTCCTGTGTATGTTCTGTATAAGGAATAGTAGAATCTCCATACGTGTATGGGGCTCCCAGCATAATACTTTTACTGAACCAGAACCTTGAGTTTAAACTGTGGGTGGGCATTTTTCTTCCTGCACCCCCATATTTGTCATTGGGATCCTAAAGAAGTAGTTCCTGGTAAGCTGCAAGTTGATCCTAGTTGGAGCCTGTGCAACCAATCACCGGCACCGACATTAAATGAAGGGGTGCGTATCACATGTTCCTCTTTACCTATAGAACCCGGTATTATCTGCATTCCCAGGGGTGAATTCAGAGGCAGGGGAATTAAGAGAAGGTAAGTTCCATGTGCAGCAAAGGCGAGCATTAAAATACAACGGCAATAATGAGCATAGCACACTTATTAAATTGGCAATAGAATGATATACACTTTATTTTTTGCCCCTAAATAAGATTTTGACATAGCCTGCCCAATTTAAAGTACTGTATTTATCGGCATATAACACACACAGGCGTATAACACGCACCTTCCTTTTAGGAGGGAGGTTTCAGGAAAAAAAAAACGTAAATTTTAAATAAAAAACTTTGAAGCAAAATAAGGGTCAGTGCCCATCAATACAGCCTCACCATTGCCCATCTGAAGTCTGATCAATGCCCATCTGCAGCCTCACCTCAGATTACTGCTGCCTCGGAGGGGACAGGGAGGATGAGCGCCATCAGAATTTATACAGCGAGAATCTCCTGTTTAACAACTAAGCCACCGCCCACTGTCATATGACGGCAGGACGAGGCTTCTCTTGTTCTGGGCGGAAGTCATATGACGTGATCGCCCTCCCGAGGCACTAGGGGGCGCTGGTGCGCGTGTGCCCGCTGCGTCGCTCGGGACCCGGTGCGCGTGCCCGGCGGCCGCGATGTCCGCCGGGCACCCGCGATTGCCGGTTAACAGAGCAGGACCGTGGATCTGTGCATGTAAACACAGATCCACGTCCTGTCAGAGAGGAGAGGAGAGGAGACCGATGGCGTGTCCCTTGTACATAGGGACACCGATCGGTCACCTCCCCCAGTCAGTCCCCTCCCCCCACAGTTAGAATCACCTCCCTAGGTCAAACATTAACCCCTCGATCGCCCCCCTAGTGTTAACCCCTTCACTGCCAGTCACATTTACACAGTAATCAATGCATTTTTATAGCACGGATAGCTGTATAAATGTGAATGGTCCCAAAAATGTGTCAAAAGTGTCCGATATGTCCGCTGCAATATCGCAGTCACAATAAAAATTGCAGATCGCCGCCATTACTAGTAAAAAATAAATAAATGAATAAAAATGCTATAAATCTATCCCCTATTTTGTAGACGCTATAACTTTTGCGCAAACCAATCAATATACGCTTATCAAGATTTTTTTTTACCAAAAATATGTAGAAGAATACATATCGGCCTAAACTGAGGAAAAAATTTGTTTAAAAAAAAAAAAAAAAAATTGGATATTTATTATAGCAAAAAGTAAAAAATATTGTGTTTTTTCAAAATTATCCCTCTTCTTTTGTTTATAGCGCAATAAATAAAAACCACAGAGGTGATCAAATACCACCAAAAGAAAGCTCTACTTGTGGGGAAAAAAAATGATAAAAATGTCATTAGGGTGCAGTGTAACATGACAGCGCAATTGTCATTCAAAGTGAAACAGCGCTGAAAACTGAAAAATGGCTAGGGCAGGAAGGGGGTGAAAGTGCCCTGTATTGAGGTGGTTAAGAGGCGGCCTCTTTAATACAAAGTCCCGCCTCCTGGACCAGCTTCTATGATAGACAGAACACTGGTCCAATGCCGGCCCAGGAGACGGGACTTCCTATTACAGAGGCCGCTGAGTAAACAGGAGATTCTCGCTGTATGTAATCTGACGGCACTCGTGCCGGTTCCCTCCTAGGCAGCCCAAATTGCAGTATTGGCGTATAACACGCACACAACTATTTGCACCTGATTTTGAGGGTGAAAAAGTGTGTGTTATACGCCAATAAATACAGTATATGCACCATTAAAGTGTAACTAAAGGCAAAACTTTAGGGGTTAGAACCACTGTCAGGTTTTTTTTTATTGCTGTCTGTGCCCCCGTTAGGGAGAATCACCCCCTCTATTTGTCCTCTTTACCATTATCCCTAAGGCTGAAAGTAAAAGAAAATCACAAATTTTGGGTTGTCCCCCAAAAAAGTAATAGAGGGGAAATCGTCCAATGGGGACACTAGTTCTGGTGAAGGGTGGGGAGAGGGGTTGCAAGAGATTCCTTTAATTTGCGGGGATTTCCTCTCACTTCCTGTTTTGGCTATAGGACAGGAAGTGAAGGTGAGTCTCCCCGATGGGACACAGCAAAAACAAACACAAATCTGACAGCTTATAACCCCAGCCCCCTCCCCACTCTATCCAAATAAAAATAAAAAAGTTTTGCCTATAGTTCTACTTTAACTCTGTTCCTAAGATCAGTCAAACCTAGTCACCATCCAGGCTCCTGCGGAGGAACAAATGCAGGAAGTCCTCTTCTGTGTTCTACAAGTCCCAGCATTCAATGCACCAGAGGAAACGCTCTAAATCTGTTCACCCAGCCACCGGCTAGCCCATTAATGGATATGCTGGGGTGATTTGGCAGCATTCACGTGCTCAATATTCCACCTCCGTAGTGCTGAAATGAAGAGAGATCCGTCTGTCTCTGACACTGCACACTTAGGTAGAGGTGACAATACCCAGTAAACAAGCAGTATTTCGCTAATGCTTGCGTTTCAACCAATGAGCTGCCTTCTGTTTTTCCCGCCCACCTATTAGCGGATTAATCGAAACACAAACATCAATAAAATCTTGCTTGCTTACTGGATATTGCCTGCTCCACCTGAATATATTATAACAGAGACGGGTACATCACTCTTCTTTTCAGCATGGCTGAGGCCGATTGCTGATAAATCTCTTGAGCATGTATATTGGTAAAACTGATGCCTGTGATGAACAGGAGTTCCCACAGCTGCACTGAATGCTGGGACTAGAACAAAGTAAGTACTTCCTGTTCCTCCACAGGCACCCCAAATGGTCACTTAGTAGTGATGTCAGCGGACACTTTTTTTTTTTGTTGTTGTTGCTCATTTTAGTAATAAAAAATCTTTTTTACCACACAAATTATTACGTAAAATACAAAAGAATTTATGTTGCTGATTTTTGTGTGCTATTACAATATTTATTTTTAAAACAAAAGGTGGAATTATCCTTTAAAGTGAATCTATTTCTGAACCCTTCATGGACAAAGCATTGCCTCTGTTTTAAATGCTGAACATGCTCAAAATATAAGAGCTGTTAGACCCCCATACACACTGTTAGATTTTCTGCAGATTTTTGTCTTCAGATTTACCAAAACCATATAATATGAGGTCAAACCTTAAGAGTTTCAATTTGTATGCAATCAGGCAGGCCCTTGCACTACATGGTTTTGGTAAATCTGATGATCAAAAATCTGCAGAAAATCTAATAGTGTGTATGGGGCTTAAAGCCTCGTACAGACGCTGCGATTGTTGGCAGGGGATTGTCTGTTGACAGACTGTTGTCCTAAAATCTTACCGTTAGTACGCTCCTTTTAGACAATTGTTTTCCAATTTTCGGCCAACAAAATGTTGGATGACAGGCTAGTAAATTTTCGGTGAACGGCTCCACGTCTGATTTTCTGATGGTCAGTACACAAGTCCGTCACACAAAAGTCGAAAAGTACAAACACGCATGCTTGGAATCAATGCTCACCAAACACGAAATTAGCAGAAGGGGCCCAAAGGGTGGCGCTCAAGAGCTGAAATTCCTCGTAGTACATCACTACGTTCGTGTTGTCCGTACTGTTCGTATGCAAGACAAGATCCTGGCACACGCCCTTTTGACAAAAATCAGACGCTCAGTTGGCCAACATTTGGACCGTGTGTACGAGGCTTTAGGCTTGATTCGCACCTTTGCATTTTTAGTGCTTTTTTGCATTACAGAACGTGTTCTATAGGAAACCACTGGACTAAATGGACTGTAGTTCAAATCTGCAAAATGCAAAAAGCACTAAAAAATGCATGATTTGAACTACAGTCCATTTAACGTGGTTTCCTACGGAACTGTAATGCAAATCTGCAAAATGATGAATCGGGCCTTAGTGCTGGGCTGCTGCCCTAAATTCCAATCCCTCCGGCACCAAAGCTGTGCTATAGTAGGAAAACAACACGATGCGGGGTGGTGGTGGTGGTTCAGCCTGCTTGCCAATGAGACATGTGCTACTAATACTATAAAATAAAATAATAAAAAAAAAAAAATGTGTGTATATATATATATATATGTAAGTGCTGTTTTTTGGGCTGCCAAATATATCATTAAACTGAAATGAGAACCAACATGTTACAGACATTGCAATCATCATAGTCTTGGGTAGTTGGGACAATGAGAGGAGACAATCTTTGTTCAATCACAGGGATCTTCCTCAGAAGAATCTGATTTTGTCTATATGTGTGATATAAACACAACCAACTCTCAGTGTTAGAGATGGCCCAGTGGGTTAGTAGACTGACAATGTTTTCTTTAGTATCAAGGGTTCGAATCCCACGGCATAAACTTCAGTTTGTGGCTGAGAGTGAATGGACGCCATCAACCAGCACCACAGATTAAATATTAGGAGTCGCTCGTCAATTATTATATACTAAGTCTTGCTATTTAATGGGATGGCTGATGAACCCCCCCTGAGCCAGAACCTCGAGAAGAAAATATTCTAGAAATATTTTAAGTCCCATGTTTCACCAGTTCATT